>NC_037092.1:36820000-37420000 GCF_002994745.2 Rosa chinensis
CAGCAATAGGGGCTTACCCAACATCTTGGAGCTCAATACCCCTTGAGCTGACTCCACGACATGGCTACCAGCAGTAGTAGCAGAGAAACCCGATGCCTGCTCAAGTGTAACCAGAGCATGACAATTCCGATCAGCCCCGGTCTCCATCCCCAACCCCATACCAGAAATATCCAAGGGATTAGGGCTAACAGCTACCCCCGAAGTCAAGGACAAGCCAGCCAACGCCGTCGCCGGTGGGTTAGCCTGAATTTCCTCCTTCTCCTTAATCAGCATCTTATCACAACCTAGGGCATCATGAACAAATAACCCGCAATCACGACAAAAGCCCTTGACTTTCTCAAAGATAAAAGTGGGCTCCGGTTTCACAACTGGAGAGAATTCAAAAACCTTCCAGACATGAATCCGTCATTCATAATTTCATATCACAACTTGGTTAATTTTGGTGCTACTTTGCTATGATCACATTGACACATTCAGTTCAAGTCAAAACGCCAACAAACCATTTCATTACATTTTTTTTTTTTAAAGGAAGCGGAATAAAGCTAGCTAATCCAACACCCTTATCCGAATTTATTAATAATCAGAAAAAAAAAAAAAGAAAAAAAAACAAAACCCTAGCAAAGGGCCTAGACCAAAACCTTACAAAGAGAACAAGAGTTGGAAATACAAAATTAAAAAGTACAGATGATAAGCCTCAAGGACTTCCAAAAGCAAGCAATGTAAAATAATACATGCGAACCCAAGACCAATATATGATTTGAATTACTATCTAAATGTTGTAGGAGAATGGAATTGTGTATATTATTGATAATAGGAGCCCTTTAAATAGGGAGTTACAAGGTACCCAAAAAGGTAATAGAATCCGATTACAATTGAATACCTAGGACACATTCCTATTACAATCCTAAACCCTAGTTTGTAGAGGCACACATTATGTCGACATCCTTCAACACTCTCCCTTGTGCCGCTCAAACTTGGTGATGACGCTTTGATCGTTGCCTCGTTAAAAACCTTGCCAGGTAACAAAAACCTTGTGGGACAAAAATAACCCTGGTCGAAGGACAAAAAGAGCACAGCACGTCCTTCACTCTTCGAGATCGAACATGTAGACATCATACCTCCCCCTGATGTCAATATCTCCCCCTGATTGCTACAATCATGGGAGCTCGGATAACCTTCTTAATCTAATGCTTCTCACATGTTTCTCGAATGTGGATTTAGGTAACGACTTAGTAAATAAGTCCGCTACATTATCCTCTGATCGGATCTGATTCACTTCAATCTGTAGAAGTGCTTATTGTTGCTGATTGTAAAAGAACTTAGGCGATATATGCTTGGTGTTGTTGCCCTTGATGAAACCTAATTTCATTTGCTCAATACAAGCTGCATTATCTTCATAAATTCATATAGGTTTATCTGTGGTAGACTTCAAACCACAAGTTCCTCGAACATGTCTAACTACAGACCTTAGCCATATGCATTCTCGCACGGCTTCATGTAGAGCGATAATCTCTACATGATTTGAGGAAGTAGCAACAAGGGTCTGCTTTGTAGACCTCCAAAATATCGCAGTGCTTCCCATGGTAAAGACATAACCCATTTAGAAGCGACATTTGTGAGGGTCAGAGAGATACCCTACATCAGCAAACATCACCATCGTTTTGGGGTAATGGAGGAGAATGACGTCAGCCACCCATGGCGGTGGCAGCTTTGTCGGTCATGGCCTCTTGGACAGTGCCACTTGGGCTAATGAGATCCTTTCTCATTCTTCCGTCATTCTTTTCTCTCTGTAGGGATAGAACAAGCCCATATCTATCGTACATTTTAAGTAACGAAAGATTGTCTTTATATTAGTCCAATGACGTTGCGTTGGCGCGGGGCTATATCTAGCCAACAAGTTCGTAACAATTGAGGTCTCCGGTCTTGTACTGTGACAAGTACAATAATGCGCCTATTGTACTCAGGTAAGCACTTTTACTATTAACACGTTTTCGTCATCATCCCTGGGACAAAACGGATCCCACTTAGGGTCAAGACTACGGACGACCATGGGAGTGCATCTTTGACTTTATCAAAATGCAAGACATTTGTTGACACGGTATACAAGTTCTAAATCTAGACAAAACAGTGTTTTCCCAAGGTCCTTTATCCCAAACTAGGATTTCAGGTGTTCAGCGGTTTCCCTTAACTCTCAAGGGTTCCAATCATGTTTATCAACATAAACCGTGACAACTGCAAATCCGGAACTTGTCATGAAAACGCAGGGGCATAGTTCATCATATCCCTTCCCAGTCAAATAGTCACTTTAGTGAGCGTTTCTCCGTGGTCTAGAGCTACTTGACTTGGGTAAATGAAGTTCACAGGAACCTTCATTATATCCCATATCTAGATCCCCACAGAGATACGTAGTGACCACATTCGTAAGCTGCATGTTCAGTTATTTGGAAACTACCAAACTGACAAGGTAGTGGAGTACAATAACATCCATTACGAGAGAATATGTCTTCTCGTAGTCGATTCCATGGCGTTTTTGTGAGAAGCCTTGCGCCATAAGGCGAGATTATCATCTCTTTTTCTCATCTCGCTATCTAACAAAGACCTATTAATGTCAATAGGTTTTATGTTAGGAGGTGTTGGCATCTCAGGCCCGAAATCCTTCCTCTTCGTTAGTGAATCCAATTCAACCTGGATCGCATTTTTCCATTTAGGCCAAGTTTCTCTACGTTGGCATTCCTTCAACGGAGTAAGGTTCGATGTCATTGGTCTCAATAATTCCACGTCCTCATGTACACTAGTGTAATTGGTAGAGATCTCTATATTCTCAGGAATTAGTTCTAACATTGAGGCGTCCCCCAATGATGTCCCTTGGACATAACCACCATCCAGAATATTCTCATGAGACGGATTTTGAGTATCAATGATCAATGGATCAAGTCGTGCCAAACTCGCTCTTTTCCTAGGGTGAGAATCTATCGAACCTATGGGTCTCCTACGCTCTCTAGCGGAACCTATGGCCTATGACGCCATTATGCCACCTTGTGGCATCACCATACCACGTCACCATACCACCATCAATGGTGGTGGAGCCTTACCCATCTTCTCTGGGTGGCACCATGTCCTCTTATGGGGACATCAATCCTTGCAGGCATGTTTGCAGCAGATATATGTGATCTCGTCACTTTTAGGAGATCAAGATGAGACATAGTGGGGACAGACCACGACAATTCCTGTCGTTCCTTAAGAACATTGACTTTCTAATCTCCCCCTAACGACGGGAAGACTATCTCATCAAAGTGACAATTCGCAAATCCAGTGAAAGAGATCGCCTGTCAAGGGTTCTATATAGCGGACTTAAAGTTGGAGACTTATGTCCAACACAAATATATATGTATTCATTCGTTGCAATGACTCATGTTGATGCGCTGTGGCGGCGCAATTGGCACATAAACCGCACACTCAAATATGCATAAGTACGAGATATTAGACTCGAACCCAGTCACTAGCTGTAACGCAAATAAAAGTTGAGTGGCTGTTATGAGTCGTAAACGAATTAGCATAGCTGCATGCGACATTGCATAACCCAAGCGGAAATATTGGTGCGCATTACCAAAATCCGGGCTACCATCGTAGTCATTGAATGGTGGCTTTCCGCGAGACCAATTGGGTGTGTACATGGGAATATGATACTGGATATCAATACCCAATGATATGCAATAGTCATCGAAAATTTTCGATGTAAACTCTCTAGCATTTTCAAGTCGAATTGACTGAACAGGATGATCCGGGTAGTGAGCCCGTAGCCATATGATTGGGGCTAGGAGTGCATCTTAAGCAGCATTACGAGTGGATGATAGTGCGACACGTGACCAGCGTGTCCGCATATCAACCAACAGCATAAAACATTTAAGCAGTCCGCAAGTTGGTTGAGTCGATCCACATAATCCCTTTTAGATTCTCTTAGAACACTTTGCATAGGATGGTCTCAATCCTTAAAGAGCAGGCTTTGGGAAACGAGTGATGGGCCTTAGAAGCAACCAATGAGGGTTTTGGTTGGGCCATGAAATCACAATTGACTTGAGAAGTGGAGAGAGGTGGCACATGGCCACTCTTGGCGTCAATGCCAAGCACTTGCCTTAGGGGGTGACATCATGACCCTTCTCCTTGAATCAACTTTTGATTCACACTTCTTTTCACTCAAAAGAATGGATGTCCATGTGAAGTCTTTAATAAACGGATCATCTTGTCACGACCTGGGTGTCCCAAACGGTCATGTCAAAGCCTATATGTGTCAGAATTCCATAAATCATCTCTCATGACATGGTAAATTCAATGACTCGAATAGTGGTTGCATACAACCCACTGGAGCGACACATAAGTTTCTCTAATACTCGTTTATGTCCGTAGTCATTAGAGGTGATGCAAAGGAACTCTTGTCCATTCTCACAGTGTGTTTCCACATGAAAACCATTGGCTCTTATATCTTTCAAATAAAGTTCGAATTAAGTTATGTCCAAGGCATTAAAGAATCGACACTTTATTAATAGCCAATGATTACATCAAAGTTTCTTGATCAAATCACGATTGTTGTAAGGAAGAATAAACGGGAATTTGGCAAAAAAGTTACAGGTTTGAACTTGATTAGTTATTGTGAAGTAAATCCTCTAAGCATCAAAGCATTTATGTCATCTTCCTATCTCTTGCATAATGGACGTGTATGCATGCTCTGTTGGTTATTAACCTTGCTAATATCAGGATAGAGAGCTAGACCACTTTCCTCACCACCATGATCGTCACAGTAAAGTTAATGATGAACTGATGGTTCAACATACTTTTTTTTTCTTGTTTTAATTGTAATATCTAATAATATCTTTAAATATTTCTTTGTAAATAAAGCCCGGTCGGCCCGGAAAAAAATGAGGGCTACTCGGTCGGGCCCGAAAAAGCCAGTAAAACCCACTTTATATGAACGGGTTTGGATCTTGCGATTTACAATAAAGTCTAGCCCGACCAGTTGACGAGGCCGGCCTAATATATATATATATATACAGGGAGGTCCTGAACAGGACGTCCGCAACCCAGAAAAAGTGCGGACGTCCCTCTTCCGGCGTCAAGAAGGCAGCGATGGCTGCGCTGCTGTCGCCGGACGAACCCTCTGGACATCTCGGACTAGTTTGTAGTTGGGTGGACTCGCCGGCTACCACTTTTCAGTCGACCTTGATCGGACTACCACTTTGCAGTCGAGCACGCTGCCCAGACCTCCGATCTCGATCTCTTTGGCCTTCGTCTTCACTGCAAACTGGTCTGAGATGCCGTTGGCCTCCGTCCGGCAAGAGGCACATCGCCGTCGGAGCTTGATCGTGGAGAAATGCCGGACATCCGCACTTTTTCTAGGTTGAGGACTATACAGGGAGGTTCTGAAGAGGACTTCCGCAACCCAAAAAAAGTGCGGACGTCTGGCATTTCTCCATGTTCAAGCTCCGACGGCAGCGTGCCTCTTGCCGGACGGAGGCTAACGGCAACCCAGACCAGTTTGCAGTGAAGACGAAGGCCAAAGAGATCGAGATTGGAGGTCCGGGCAGCGTGCTCGACTGCAAAGTGGTAGTCTGATCAAGGTCGACTGAAAAGTGGTAGCCGGCGAGTCCACCCAACTACAAACTGGTCAGGGATGTCAAGAGGGTTCGTTCGGCAACTGCAGCGCAACCATCGCCGCCTTCTCGAAGCCGGAAGAGGGACGTCCGTACTTTTTCTGGGTTGCGAACGTCCTCTTCAGAACCTCCCTGTATATATATATATATATATATATATATATATATACATACATACATACATACATATATATTGCTAAGGACCTCCTTAGATTTTAAAATCTAAGGATTTCCTTGAGTAGACTCACTTTTAGATCGCATATCCACATTTTAACCGTTCTGTTTTTAGGTATATATGAGTAGATCATCTCTACAAATTTTCAGCCAAATTGATAATCATTAAGGCATTCAAAACTGTAATTTAAAATTATGAACACGTACGGTTCAGTTGGACAGATTCAGTTCGTTCATTGATTTAATCTAGTCTGATACCTTAACGATTATTAATTTTGGTGAAAATTTGCAGAAGTGATCTATACATTATGACCTAAAAACTGAACAGTCAAGATGTGGATATGCGATCGAAAAGTGAGTCTATTCAAGGAAATTATTAGATTTTAAAATCTAAGGAGGTCCTTAGCATAGAAAAACTGTATCTATAAGTCCATTCTAGAGAGAACCTCCTTACTTTAAGAATTTGAGGATTTTCACTAGTTTACACTAGCATGTGACCTAATTTAATGATCCCAACTGTTGATCCTTTAGATTCCTATGCAAGAATTGTGTCTACAAAAAACAAACCAAATCCATAATCAATTGGACATTCAAAATTGTGTAAAAAATGTGGTCCATTAGATAAAATTAAAAGCAATATTGTACTAATCAAATGGTTAAATGTTTTTCGATTTGGCTAATTTTTTGTATGGTTCATATGTGTGTATGTAACTAGAGAATGAATGGTTTAGATTATTAAAGCTAAAAATAAAACATCCTCACTTTTCAAGTTTAAGGAGGTCATATCTAGAACCTCCACACACACACATACAGATCTTATCCAGAGCGGAGCTCCGCTTTGAAATTAGAGTGGCATTTAGAGTTTAAGGTCACTTTTTGGTCGCATATCCACATCTCGACCGTTCAGTTTTTAGGTACTAATGTATAGATCATTCTGCAAATTTTCAGCCAAATTGATGATCGTTAAGGTATCTAACTCGCTTAAACCAATAGACGAACTGAATCTGTCAAACCTTGACCATATTAACTTTAAGGCAGTTATCAATGCCTTAATGATCATCAATTTGACTGAAAATTTGAGGAGATGATCTATACATTTGTACATAAAAACTAAACGGTCGAGATGTGGATATGCGACCGAAAAGTGATCCAAAGAGCATCTTTAGCAATGCTAGCCATTTTTTAGTCAAATTTTAGCCAAAGTAGCTAAAAAGTCAGTTTAGCTAGCCACTTTAGAAATACGACTGTAGATTTAGCTAATTTTGAATTTATAATATTTTTTTAAATGAGAATTAAATAGTTGAAATGTATTTATAAATTACATAAAATAACTCAAAAGAAATGTTTTAAATTATAGAGAGTCTCATCTCGCTCTCTATATTTAGGAGCGAGGTAGCTAAAAGTTATAATGAAGAGCCACTTAGGAGTCTGATGTAGCTGCTAAAATATATATAAAAAACTAAATACGCTCTCTAAAATAGGGAAGGAGTTAAAATATAGAGTTTACTAGAAATGCTCTTAGATTGGTAAATTATCTCAAAATTAGTCAAAATCTTTTTGTTATTAGATGTTATAACCAATCAGTATCTACGAATAGTAGCAGTGTATATAATCTAATATAGAACACAAATTGAATATATAATAGCAAATAATTAATAGAAATCAAATAACTTTAATTCGAAATTGAATTTACTAACTTGATCAGATAGAGGCCTGCAGTGCAGTGACCTAAGACAGAAATTCGCCCCTACTTGTGCTGTAGATTCGGACGTATATCTAGAGGATACAACTATCTGGTACAAGTTCTTGCACAAGAACTTGACCCTGACGAATTCTACTTTATGTTTCTCAGAATAACTTTTTGGAGGAGGAAGAAGAAGATTGATTGATCAATGACGACCGAAGGTCGTCCTCATATAGAACCCAAGACGAGGAGTTACGTCGGTTGCGTCGGCAGTTGTTTGACGTTGTTCAATTCAATCCGCTGCAACTGTTCGATTATATCCGAAATTCAAAACAGTAAAGCAAAAAAGAATATCATATTTAGTCAAACCGAGCCCAAGAGCCCCAAGGCCCAAGGCCCATCTTTGACTTAATATATATATATATATATATATATATATATATATATATATATCTCCATATTCCTATGGAAGCCCAATAGGAAAGCCCACCGAATCCCACTCTTTGACTTGTTGCCCATTTAATTCTATACATGGGTGTGTCCTTAAAAAGGTCATGATCTTTCAAACTTTCTTCCATGTGGGACTAGAGTCCCACAAGTTCCAACAATTAGAGTTACTCTATTGGAGATTCCCAAGGAAAATAAATTTTGTTAGTATTCATTGGATCTAGATTTCTTCTACAAATCATCCAAAATATTTCTAAAATGGGTGAAAATCTAAGATTTATTTCCATACACAAAAACCTATCCAATACATAAAAGACCCATAAATAAGAACCTAAAACTCACTAATGTACACTAGCCTACTGAAGGAGGCCATTAGGGGGAAAAACAAAACCAAAACCAAAACAATGTCTTTGTTCATAAAGAGCTCGAGCATGGTTATTAAATGTGTTTGGTTATTGTTGTTGGTATTACTCATCAACAATGTTCAAGCTCAGATGAAAACTTTTAATGTAAACCAATATGGTGGTGTTGCAGATGGAAAAACTGATAACAGCAAGGTGTGTGTGTGTATATATCTCATCTTACCGACTCATATTAAAGATTTTGATGAAAGTGTCATATATATGTTAAATTCTTTTTGTAGGCTTTTACTGATGCATGGAATCAAGCTTGCCAAAACAATGGAGGTGGTGTGGTCTTGTTTCAGCAAGGGATATATTTGGTGAACCCTTTGGTTATAGAAGGCTCTTGCAAGGGACCGATGGAGTTGCAGATCTAGGGTACCTTATTGGCTTCAAGCGAGTACCAGTACTCGGTTGGTATTGACCATTGGATCGTCTTCAGATACATTGACAACTTAGTAATTAGTGGTGGAGGGACGTTCGATGGCCAAGGAGCCTCTTCTTGGCCCTATAACGACTGTCGCAAAAACCCACAGTGCAAGGCACTGCCTGCGGTAAGTTGTCGTACGTCCTCGCACTTGTTCAATATGTAATTTCTTATCCCTTAATTAGGTCATGCATTAGGAGCACAAATTCGGTAGGGGCTAATAAATTAATGTCAGCAGGGTCAGACTTGAGATTTTGAGGCTTAAGGCTAAAAAATAAAAATGGGCCTACACCTTTTATAGAGAAAAGTAAAAAATAGCAAAACAAATTTACAAAAAAATAAATTAAAAAAATAAATACACAACAGAAAAGGGATTCGAACCTAGGCTAGGGATAATGTAAAAAAAAAGAATGCAGCATGTCAGCTCAGGCCCTGTTTGAGATTGCTTCGCTTTAAAAAAAAAATCAGTTTTTGTTCAAAATTTTAGATTTTATTGTGTTTGGTAAATAAATAAAAAGCAGGTTTAATTGAAAGTTATAGGTCACTGACAACAGATTTTAGAAGCAGCCTAGAGGTTGCTTTGAAAAGCTGCTATGGATCAAAACACACTCTGCAGTTGTTTTATGTACTGACAGCACTTTTAAAAATATTATTTACCAAACACGAACCTGTTTTAATTCACAGCTGATTATTCTCACAACGCAGCAGCAGTAGTTTTTTTTTAAAAGTCACAATAATCTCAAACTAGCCCTGAACCAACCTTATTCCTTTGTAAAAGATTTACATTTTATTTTATTAATATATTTATTAAATACACTCAAAAAAGAAAAATTAGGCCCGATGAGACACTGGGCCTGAGACGGTCGCCTCACGGGTCTCATGTCAAGTATGGGTAATAATGAGGTGCAAATCAGTAGGAGGGTATTTCATCACTCCTCACTGGCTAGCCCTACACAAGATTTGCTCGCATTCGAGATTGGAAAATCAACCCCCACCGCCCAAAAAAAAAAAAAAAACTTATTATTTTGATCTAATTGAAAAATCTAGATTGAATTAGCTTCTTATATTATAAGCATAAAATTGATTGTATGAGAATTCTCTAATTAGCTCATGTTGATTCTTATAATTATATCATAAAAAGAGTATTCATTAGAGAAATTTTAAATACACACCCCAAAATACTTAATACACATCCCTATTATTTAATATTTCAAATCAGATTTTATAGGTAGATTAAATGACCAAAATAGACATCTATGTATAAGAAGAAAAATAATAATAATCATATCTTCCTTATATGATTCTATAATTATAAACACAATACATTTATATACATGCATCCTCATTTAAAACAACAATAAAGCTAGAAACCATCTAATTTATTCTCAAAAAAAAAAAAAAAAACCATCTAATTTAAATTTTCCTTAAATAAATGTAATTAAATAGGGTGAGAAACCATATAATTTAGAATTTCAAAATCAATGGCATTAAATGTTTTTAAAACAAATCGCTTTACTTCCACTTTTAGTCCTTTTTTTTCCATCTAAAAGTTGTGATTAGTCAATTTATTATCTAATATAAAACATCAGAGGTATAAAACTTTGTAATTGTTAATTTGTTAAAACATCAGAGGTATAAAACTTTGTAATTGTTAATTTGTTTGACCATCCAATGACAATTTCTTAGTTCTTCTATTGTAGATAAACTACTGATACAGTTAAATCTTTATTCTAGAACCAATAGAACGCGCCTCACGCGCGAGAGAAAAAAGACAGGAAACCCGAAGGCGTGCTTTCTCTCCCGGCCGAACGCCGATGGCTCCTCCGTCGATGCGCTCCGGTTCGGGAGGGGAGGCTGTGGCTAAGCTGTGGAGGGGTTCCAAGGCTACGGTGTGGCTCTGGGTTGGTGGCCGGGTGGTTGTCGTTCCAGTGTTGGCGGATCGATCTCGATCGGCCTTCTCGGTTTGTGGGTGATGGTAGCGGTTGGTGTAGCGGCGGATCTCGGGGCTCCGGCGGTGTTTCTTAATGTCATCGTCCCGGCTGGTTGGGCTGTGGTTGTCCAAATCTAATTGCGGCGGTGCCGATCCCAGAGGGATCTCATGTCGATCTCGCATTTGGACCTGGGTAGGATTGTCAGCTTGGTGCTGGGCTGTTTGTGGCGTGTCCGGGCGGAGCATCGGCGATGGGTTTCGGCGAGGCGATGTTATGGCGCGTGGCAACGGCGTGATGGCGTTGGGGCTCGGTGGCTGCTGGAGGTTTTGCTTGCTGCGCTTGCCCTCTACTGGGGGTGGTGGTCTTTGGGCTGGGCCTGATTCTTGGGCCTCTCTGATTTTGTTTTTTGTAGTTTGTTTTTGGTGGTTGTTTTGGTAAGAATAAGTCCCTCCTCTTGTGAGCGAGGGTTAGGGTTTTGGTCTGGTCGGCTGGCGGTGCTTTCTGGCTATTAACGTGACGGTGAATCACCCTTACACGTGGTCTGGCTGTTTTGGACACGGTGTCCGAACGGGTGAAAACAGTTCATCGTTTATGTTAATGGCGAGGCTGTACCGCCATAGTTAGGTTTGGTTAAGGGTTAAATTTGGTTAGGGGTTGAGTCTTTTTGGCTCATGTAAGTCACTGGTGGTGATGGTCCCGTAACTTTGGTTTCGTTGATGCTGTAACCTGTATGGTTATTTGGTTATTAATGGAATGCGGTACTTTTCTAAAAAAAAAAAGATAAACTACTGATACAGTTTTGGTTGAATGTTCGACTCAAAATTTTATACTTGATCAATATAGTGTTTGGTGGATGAGAACTCTAATAATACAAAACCTGTTTCTAACACAATTAATTAATATGGTCAATTATAAAACACTAATGTGTTAATATATACTAATCAAATTAAATAGTAGCCTTAATGTAGTTAAATAATAGTGTATTTCATGGTTTTTTAGGTTAAAGATATTTTAGGTAATTTAGGTTGTGTATTTAGTAAAATATTATAATGAGAAATTAAATGGTAGGTGTATTGCGTAAGGAGTGTGTATTAAGTAATGAAGGGTGTGTATTTAAAACTTCTCTATTCATTAACATACTTTGATTAAATATATTGTTTGTTAATTGTTATAAATGTATGCTAATTGTGTTTCCCTTGGTTTCAGTCATTGAGGTTCGACTTTGCCAATAATACAAAGATCGACAACATAACTCTCATCAACAGCAAGAACACCAACATCCACCTTTTCGCAGGTCTTAATGTGATAATCAGCAACATTAACATAAGTGCCCCGGCCGACAGCCCCAACACCGATGGAATCAAAGTCGGTAGTTCAAGCATCGTCCAAATATATGATTCTGTAATATCCACCGGAGATGACTGCATAGCTTTCCTTCCTGAATCAACCAACCTTAACGTTACTAACGTTCACTGCGGGCCTGGCCATGGAATTAGTGTAGGAAGCATTTCCAGTAACTCTATTACTGGCTTGAACGTAAGGAATTGCAGCTTCGTAGGTACTCAGAATGGTGTTAGAATCAAGACGAAGAGTCCCTCTCAACCAGGAACTGTTGCACAAGTTACATTTGAAAACATTGAAATGGATAAGGTCGATAATCCCATCATCATTGATCAACAATATTGCGCTAGTAGTGGTTGTAGTCCACCGGTAAGCAATTAACTGCTCATTTCTTGACTGCAATTACTTAGGAGTGATTTTGGCACTCTACTCCGTGCAAGTGGTAAAATATGTCAAGAATTATAGTACTAAAATCACTCACTTTAATATATGTGACCAACTAATTAATCATGTTCATATCTTTTTCTCTAACTGCAGAAAACTTCGGAGATTCAGATTACTGATGTGAAGTACAATAACATTTGGGGTACTTCAAACACAAAAATTGCAGTTTTACTTAAATGTAGCGAAAATAAACCTTGCCAGAATATCGAGTTGAGGGATATCAACCTAAATTACAGAGGAGGTAATAAACCGGCAAAAGCGTCGTGTTTGAATGCAAAAGGAGCAGCTTACGGCAAACAAAACCCTGCTTCTTGCCTGCAGAGTTAATATTCAGAGTAGTCATGGCCTTCCCAAGTGCAGTAAAATAATTTATTTGATCTTATTATTCATGGCCGGCCTGTAGTCAATTAAGCTGCAATTAATGTAATTATGTTTCAGTTTAATGCCTTTGTCGTTAAGTGTAAGCACAAATATGTGCAAATAAAGTGAATAATCACAAGATCATCATTAAACGTCACAATTTTTTTTTTTTTACCACGAATTAAACGTCACTCTTTCTTCCTGTGGATTTGCCTCAAAACAACATAGAACAAGCTCGTTAGGAAGAGAGAGAGATGGAATGTGATAAAGTAATCTGATGTTCACATTCAAAATCAATTGGCAATAGATAATCCCCATAATTCCACGTGAAATCTATACTCTCAATACTCCCCTTAAGCCATACATGTGTACAAACTATATTGAGTGACGAGGAGCCCATGTGGCCACAAGGCATACACACATAGGATAACCCGCTCTAATACCATGATAAAGTAATTTGGGGTTCATATACAAAACCAATTGGCAACGGATGGAGTGGTCCAAAACCTCTTATAAATCCATAAGAGCATATGCACCAACCAACTAGTTGGGTGACTGAGACGGATTCGGCAATGCACCGCCAATTAATTTCCTGACCAATTGGTGGGACCCGCGTGGGGACCACCTGCCTAGGCAGTTCAATGACTAGCCCAGTTTGACATTGCTTTTGAAACATGCTTTTGGTCCAAAAGCACTTATGGAGAGAACTGATGCTGTTTGGTAAACCTCAAAATTTGTGCTTTTGAGTGGAAGCGCTTCTTGCCGCAGCAGAAAATCAAAAGCAGCTCGGAGTAGCTTCTCGTTTTTGCTTTTGCGGAAACCAAATGAAGGAAGCGGAAGATTAAATGAAACTTTACAAACTATCGAAATTATCCTTCATGTTATCAAAAATTTACATCAAATGTCCAATCTAAAATTGATACCTATTCTTCTTCTCATTTCAGCAGGGCTGCGCTATTGCTGATTCAAGCCTTCAACAAAACCAACCAAAGTAGCAGCCTCTTGTTCTTAATCAACCAAGACGACCCAATCTCTTCCAACTTCACAAAACTTGGAATTTAAACACAACCAAACATCGATGACTATTAATTAATACACATGCATTAAGATCGAATTGGAATTGAAATTGAAATTGGCCGACAACCTCAAATACCAACTTCTCCAAACATGAATTGAAATTGAAATCCCATTATACCAAGACGTAGAGTTGGACATCAGAGAAAGATCGGCGACGATGACGCCAATCTTCAACCACTTGCGCGACTCCGGGAAGTGGCTGGATGGCGTATAAATCTTCGGGGTTACACTCGCGAGTTGATGGGTTGATTGATATGTGCTCTTCTAGACAACAAGACAAAAATGATGCTTGGTTGTGGTTAAATTCCAGGTTAAATGATGCTGGGTTCTCCTCGGATGACAAAATGCACCGCCTAATTTTTCATTATAATTCCAGTATTTTGTTTCTCATAGACGACAAGACAAAAATGATGCATTGAAATGGTTACATAAAAGAGAGAGTAAAATCATTGATTTTGTACATACCTCCAACAATATGGAGTATTTACTACATCACCAAGCATAAGTAACACCTACTTTGGGACATCCACAAGACATGGCAAGGCCCAACCGAGACATGCATCGTGTAGCCCTATGTTCAGGCTACGCGGCGGTATCCGGAAGTCTCAAATCCGCCACCGGGAAGCCACCTTTCCGCCCTTGCCAAGATGCCCCCATAACATAGCTTTCTACATGTTAAATAGACTAGAATAGTAACTTTGCTTGTCCCACATCGAAGAACAAGTAAATGAGAAGCATTCCTTCATCTATAAAAGGAATGCCTCCTCCCACAATTCAACGGACTCCATTACACACTTTGTAATGCGCTTGGGCCGCAAGGCTCGACACACTAGTTAAACATTCAAGTGGACGTAGTCTCCCGCTAAGGTGGGAGGCGAACCACTATACACCTTGTGTCACTCTCTCTCTCTATCTCTTACTTATCGTTAATTAGATCCCCAACGGATCCAAGCATTAACATTGGCGCCGTCTGTGGGAAGCCAACACAAAGGCTTCGTCACGCACCATGAACTTCGGTAAACATCAAATTAGAGCTTGGTCAACGCCCGGCGGGGTCGGTCAACGCCCAACTCACAAAAGTCAACGCCGAACAAGGCTTAGTCAACGCTGATCAAACACCGGTCAACGCCGACCAACTCTAGTCAACATCAGCCAACAGAACAATATGTCCAGCGGCGACATTTTCCGCTAGCGGGTCCGGCGGCGACATTTTCCTCTAAGCGAGTCCGGCGGTGACATCTTCCGCCAGCATGTCCCGCGGCGACATTTTCCGCTAGCGGGTCCGGTGGCGACATTTTCCGCTAAGCGAGTCCGGCGGTGACATCTTCCGCCAGCATGTCCCGCGGCGACATTTTCCGCTAGCGGGTCCGGCGGCGACATTTTCCGCTAGCGGGTCCGACGGAGACATTTTCCGCTAAGCGAGTCCGGCGGTGACATCTTCCGCCAGCATGTCCCGCGGCGACATTTTCCGCTAGCGGGTCCGACGGCGACATTTTCCGCTAAGCGAGTCCGGCGGTGACATCTTCCGCCAGCATGTCCAGCGGCGACATTTTCCGCTAGTGTGTCCGGCGGCGACATTTTCCGCTAAGCAGGTCCAGTGGCGACATCTTCCGCCAGCGTGTCCGCGGCGACATATTCCTCCAGCGAGGCTAGCATGTCCGGTGGCGACATTTTCCGCTAGCGGGTCCGGCGGCGACATTTTCCGCTAAGCGAGTCCGGCGGTGACATCTTCCGCCAGCATGTCCCGCGGCGACATTTTCCGCTAGCGGGTCCGACGGCGACATTTTCCGCTAAGCAGGTCTAGTGGCGACATCTTCCGCCAGCGTGTCCGCGGCGACATATTCCTCCAGCGAGGCTAGCATGTCCAGAGGCGACATTTTCCGCTAGCGGGTCCGGCGGCGACATTTTCCGCTAAGCGAGTCCGGCGGTGACATCTTCCGCCAGCATGTCCCGCGGCGACATTTTCCGCTAGCGGGTCCGACGGCGACATTTTCCGCTAAGCGAGTCCGGCGGTGACATCTTCCGCCAGCATGTCCAGCGGCGACATTTTCCGCTAGCGGGTCCGGCGGCGACATTTTCCGCTAAGCGAGTCCGGCGGTGACATCTTCCGCCAGCATGTCCAGCGGCGACATTTTCCGCTAGCGGGTCCGGCGGCGACATTTTCCGCTAAGCGAGTCCGGCGGTGACATCTTCCGCCAGCATGTCCCGAGGCGACATTTTCCGCTAGCGGGTCCGACGGCGACATTTTCCGCTAAGCGAGTCCGGCGGTGACATCTTCCGCTAAGCAGGTCCAGTGGCGACATCTTCCGCCAGCGTGTCCGCGGCGACATATTCCTCCAGCGAGGCGAGCATGTCCGGCGGCGACATTTTCCGCTAAGAGAGTCCGGCGGTGACATCTTCCGCCAACATGTCCAGCGGCGACATTTTCCGCTAGTGGGTCCGGCGGCGACATTTTCCGCTAAGCGAGTCCGGCGGTGACATCTTCCGCCAGCATGTCCAGCGGCGACATTTTCCGCTAGTGTGTCCGGCGGCGACATTTTCCGCTAAGCAGGTCCAGCGGCGACATCTTCCTCCAGCGTGTCCGGCGGCGACATATTCCTCTGCTAGCGAGGCTAGGACAACTCCAACATATTTGGGCACTTAATCAATTCCAACTCCAACTCGCTCCAAATTGGCATAAGATAAGTAACTATATCTTCCTTTACGCTCTTTCAATTTGTGCTAGTGTCATGCCAATGCCATGCTTTTACTACTTTAAGCATGCCTACAAATATATCACACTTGATATGTTTTTACATGCTTCCATAAACTTTTAAGCATGCCTACAACATTTCGTAGATTTGTCAACACTTTCTAGATCTCACATACTAGATATGCCATGCTTCACATACCGATCTCAACGATCTCTAAGCATTCCTACAAAAATACAAAATGATATTAGCATCCACATTACAAGTACATGCTATACACATATGCCATGCTCCTATTTAATTGCAAAATTAAATAAGTATGGGACACTCAAACAAAATTTTATTACTTGCTCTATGTGTTTATCATTTTTTTTTAAACCAAACCGCCAGGCGGTAAGGCAACGCCTCATCATGACAATGACCGCTACGCGGCATTGCAGTCAAGTTTCTCTTTCGAGAAAACAGCTAGGGACTAGTTAACACAGCCCACGGCAGCCATTGATCCGGCAGTTAACCCGGACGCTTGGGTATCCAAGATTGGGCTCGCTACCCAACACCCTCTGCTCCGCGCAGCTCCCCTCATCAAACAATTTTCCGACCATACGGAGGTCTATAGCCAGGAGTGGGGGACTCCCTGGCGGGCCTAGCAGGGGCCCACCCGAAAGGGCAAAAGCGTTCGCTCCAACCAATTCTAGATGGACGACGCACTCGCACTAATTATGCCTGATATACGGCACAAAGCTACGCTTTGGTATCAACCCGCAAGAACACCCTCCTTGACTGGGGACTTCGGGGACTTATACATACAGCCCAGCATAATTAGCAACGGCAACGCTCATGCCTCAGGGCATCACCGTCGAGCTACCCGTTAATGCCTTCGCGGCACCCCGAGCTTCCCGCTCATGCCTTCCCGGCAACCCACGAGCTTCCCGCTCGTGCCTCAGCGGCACCGCCGAGCTTCACGCTCACGCCTTCGCGGCAACCCTTGAGCTTCCGCTCACGAGCTTCCCGCTCATGCCTTCCCGGCACCCCGAGCTTCCGCTCATGCCTTCCCGGCACCCACGAGCTTCACGCTCACGCCTTCCCGGCACCTTGAGCTTCCGCTCACGAGCTTTCCGCTCATGCCTTCGCGGCACCCACGAGCTTCCGCTCATGCCTTCCCGGCAACCCTTGAGCTTCCGCTCACGAGCTTCCCGCTCATGCCTTCGCGGCACCCCGAGCTTCCGCTCATGCCTTCCCGGCAACCCTTGAGCTTCCGCTCACGAGCTTCCCGCTCATGCCTTCCCGGCACCCCGAGCTTCCGCTCATGCCTTCGCGGCACCCCGAGCTTCCGCTCATGCCTTCCCGGCAACCCTTGAGCTTCCGCTCATGCCTTCCCGGCACCCACGAGCTTCCGCTCACGAGCTTCCCGCTCATGCCTTCCCGGCACCCCCGAGCTTTCCGCTCATGCCTTCCCGGCACCCCCGAGCTTCCGCTCATGCCTTCTCGGCACCCCCGAGCTTTCCGCTCATGCCTTCGCGGCACCCCGAGCTTCCGCTCATGCCTTCCCGGCAACCCTTGAGCTTCCGCTCATGCCTTCCCGGCACCCACGAGCTTCCGCTCACGAGCTTCCCGCTCATGCCTTCCCGGCACCCCCGAGCTTTCCGCTCATGCCTTCCCGGCACCCCCGAGCTTCCGCTCATGCCTTCTCGGCACCCCCGAGCTTTCCGCTCATGCCTTCTCGGCACCCCCGAGCTTTCCGCTCATGCCTTCCCGGCACCCCCGAGCTTCCGCTCATGCCTTCCCGGCACCCTCGAGCTTACCGCTCATGCCTTCCCGGCACCCCCGAGCTTACCGCTCATGCCTTCCCGGCAATCCTCGAGCTTTACACTCATGTCTACTCGACACACTACACGTTAATGGAACATTGAATTTTTCTACCATTTGTCGTTTACCGATTGCGACAAATCAAATTCTTTTCGCGTTCCATTAATACGAGAGACAACCAAACAAACACAACCGTACTTGCGATCATCGTTCATGAGTTACAAATGCATACCTCCGCGGCGCTCATGCAACTTGCATCTCGCGAGCATAACCCCGTCAAACTCGACCTCGTTCGTCTCCTTGCGCGCGTCACGCATTTATCATATGCAATTCATTTGCTCACACGACCATATGCGCACTATTACGCTCATATATGCCAACGCATATAAGTGCAACTCACATTTGTTGCCCAATACAACTAGAATCCTACATATGCCTGTTTTTTGTCTTTGTTCTGCAGGTTCACGAGTCCCTTCTTGCTTACGGAGTTCGGGGACTTGTAGGGGCTCCGTGCCGCCCGGTTACTTATGCTTGATGACATCGTGGTTATAACTCCCCAACCAAGAAGCTCCTCTTACTTGGGGACTTCGGGGACTTGTACATACCTCCAACAATATGGAGTATTTACTACATCACCAAGCATAAGTAACACCTACTTTGGGACATCCACAAGACATGGCAAGGCCCAACCGAGACATGCATCGTGTAGCCCTATGTTCAGGCTACGCGGCGGTATCCGGAAGTCTCAAATCCGCCACCGGGAAGCCACCTTTCCGCCCTTGCCAAGATGCCCCCATAACATAGCTTTCTACATGTTAAATAGACTAGAATAGTAACTTTGCTTGTCCCACATCGAAGAACAAGTAAATGAGAAGCATTCCTTCATCTATAAAAGGAATGCCTCCTCCCACAATTCAACAGACTCCATTACACACTTTGTAATGCGCTTGGGCCGCAAGGCTCGACACACTAGTTAAACATTCAAGTGGACGTAGTCTCCCGCTAAGGCGGGAGGCGAACCACTATACACCTTGTGTCACTCTCTCTCTCTATCTCTTACTTATCGTTAATTAGATCCCCAACGGATCCAAGCATTAACAGATTTAATAACATGTTAACTGTTTAATGACTCTTTTCGTAATTATATCAAGTCACAATATTTTTTTATCTACAATTTATCAAATATTTAAAGTTTACTTTCAATCTCACAGCACTTCTGAAAAAAAATTACCAAACACTCAGTTACTTCCCCTCACAGCAGAATCAAAAGTGTTTCCTCTCACAGCAAGATCAGAAGTGCTTCCCCTCACAGCACAGCAATCCCAAACTAAGGCCCCGTTTGGGATTGTTTCGCTTTTATAAAAATCAGTTTTTGTTCAAAATTTTAGATTTTATTGTGTTTGGTAAATAAATAAAAAGCAGCTTTAATTGAAAGTTATAGGTCACTGACAGCAGATTTTAGAAGCAGCTTAGAGGTTGCTTTTAGAAACTGTTGTGGATCAAAATAAGCTCTGCAATTGTTTTATGTACTGACAACACTTTTAAAAATATTATTTACCAAACACGAAATTATTTTAATTCACAGCTGATTATTCTCACAACACTGCAGCAACAGTTTTTTTTTAAAGTCACAGCAATCCCAAACTAGCCCTAAGGCCCCGTTTGGGATTGCTTCGCTTTGAAAAAAAAAAACTTTTGTTCAAAATTTTAGATTTTATTGTGTTTGGTAAATAAATAAAAAGCAGCTTTAATTGAAAGTTATTGTTTGAGCCCAAAAAGTAATTTTGGCAAGATCCTTTAGTGGATTTAGCGTAGCGGGCCGATACCTGCGGCCCAAAAATAAGCCTACTTGGGTTTGGGTTACAGCTTCGCCCATTCCGTAATCCATAAGGAAAACGAAACCTTATTGGAGTCAAGTAGCAGAGATTGAATAGGAAACTTCAATCAATAATCCTTCGGTAGCAAGGAACAGTCGAAGACCTAGGTATAAATACTAGGGTTCAAGGACACAAAGAAGGCCTCTCTCAAATCAACTAATCCCAGCGATTACAAAGCCTCCCCGGAGCAAACCTTCAACCTCGTTGAAACCCGCCGACCGTGCTTCCAGTCCTAGTCTCCTCTCGAGCCGACTGTCAGTACTACTGCCACCGACACAACCAGTGAAGCAAGGGTAACGCCCTCGCAATCCAGCGAAGCTAAAGTCACGCTTTAGCAAAAACCCGTGCTTTCTCACAACTTCCCAGTGATTGCTCTGCTTAGTCTACAACACTAAGTATCGATACGGTGAACGCGAAGAGATCACACCCAAAGTTCTTATCCGTAAGGCGAAAGTCCTTTCCCGAAAGGCTAGAGAAGAACCCTGTGACGAGGTTGGTGCTCTCCTCGTCCACAGCGCTTGAAGAAGAAGTCAGGTCAAGGGACTACCCCGACGACTGCACCCCCCGGTGCTGGCACGCCTGCGCAATCACTCGCTCAAAAGAGACAGTTTGCACCCCTACCGGATTTACGCGTCAAACATTTTGGCACGCCCAGTAGGACTCTGAAATAGTGTCTTTTCGTGAACGTAGCCATTGGGAAGTCTAGGGAAAACCCTTACCAAAAGGTTTACGCTAATTGCTCAAAACACAAGACCTCCAGTTACAGACCGCACTCTCGCGCGGACTGTCGTGGTCTTTCCGAAGAACAAGTGACTCAGCGATTGGCTTACCCCACCTGTTCATCCAACATGTCAACTAAACAAGGAAAAGATCATCCGGCCACTACTGAGGGCCAGAATGTCAATACCAATCAGGTCAGCGAACATGTTATCCCCACCACCGTTGCTACCATAGTGGGAAGTGGAGACGAGGAGGCTTTCGTTCCAAAGCCTATTCCAGAGGGAGCGTCCTCCGAAGTCAGGTTCGCAATCATCATGGAGAATATCGAAAGCCATCGCAAGAAGATGGACGCTGACTTCGCCAGAGAGACAGTAAAAACGGAGAGGCTCATACGAGAAATAGATCAGCGAGTTATCCGCCATGCTGAGGAGACTAGGCAGCAGATCGCACAGTCAGAGAGTGCGGTGAAGGCACATGCTGCCAGCGTCGCTAGCGAGCAGGACCGGCGTCAAACACAGATTTTGGAGGCTATCGCCGACCAAACCAAACAGACCGCGTCAGATATGGCAGGTCTTCGCAAGGACGGTGCCAACCTGGCAACTGAAGTGGCCATGCAGAGAGCTGAATTGAACCAAGTGAGAGAAGTGTTGAACAAAGCCTTAGGGGATTCTAATGCTATCCTTGGCTCTCTTGGCCAGCCATTCGGTTCAGGCAAGTACGTGCCACCAAATCAGCGCGAGAAGGCTAATAATACCGCTTCTGCCTCAGCTACAGTTACTGCTACGCCACTGAGGGGTAAACAGCAAGCGTTGGTTATCGGTGGCAGCAAGGAAAAGCCTGCTTCGTCGGGCGGACAAGCCACCAGACCGAAGCATCAGGCTTCGAAAGGTGCAGGAACTTCATCCGAGCCCGCCACGTTCGTCCAATACGACAGCGACGGAACAGAAATGACATATCAGGAGCTGCCAGGAAGTTATTACGGGCTCGACCAGACTGGTACCCCGATCAAGATAACAGCCTTGTCGAAAGAAGAGATTAAGCCAGCAACTGCTACCCACGCGGTACACGTCGAAGGGAGATCGGCAACGGTGAACCAGGCAACACCTGTGCAAGCTGCTCGCCAAACTATGGCAGTACCACCCCCCCCCCCTCCGGGTCCAGAATATGTAAGACGCGATGAAGTAGAGGAGATGATCAGATTGGCTAACCCTAGGGCCCAGCCAGATGGGGTCTATGAGGGACCTTTCCCGCCACATATCATGCTCGCACCCTTTCCCCGAGGCTATAAGAACATAATATTTTCTACTTTTTCAGGGGAGGATACTGAGGACGCGGCGACACATCTGGCCAGGTTTAGGGTACAGTGCGGCCAGTACCAGAACGATGATATCCTTAAATGCAGGATTTTTGGCACTTCTCTATCAGGCGCTGCCTTCAGATGGTTCTCCAAGCTTCGGCCAGGAACAGTGGCTAACTGGCCTGCAATGGAACTGCTCTTCCGCGAAACTTTCGGAACTATCGAGCCTGAAGTAGACCTGGCCTCTCTCACCCAGATGGCCCAACAGCCTACAGAATCAGCGGTGGCCTACCTTCAACGCTTCCAGATCCAGAAAGCCAAGCTAAACGTCATCCTACCCGAAAAGGAATTAGTCAAGTTGGCAGTGAAAGGTTTGGAACCACGTCAACGGAAGAAGCAGCACGGTAGCATGATTCAGTCGATGGGAGAACTCATCACAGAGGTGGGAAGCTTCGAGCATCTCCTTAGAGAGACGGATGCAAGGAAAAACGCTTCCAGAGGGACATATGTGCCGGGGAAACATAGTACCGTAGCGGCCCTGAGCTACCAGCCGTCGACCTATGACCCTTATTACCATCATAGCACTGAAGAAGTGATCCAAGATGATGAAGAGGAAGAGGAAAATGATATAGCAGCCTACGAGTTAACCGGGAAAAAGAGTCCATCATTGAAGCAGCTCAAAATTTCCAAGGAGCCCGTTAAGCTCAAATCAATGGCCTTCACCAAACCTGAGTTCACAACATATACATATGATGCCAACAAGGCCCATGAGATCCTCGACGAAATGATCACCGCGAAGATGGTGAAGACTGATTTTGGACCTTTTCCTCGACCGGAGCAGCTGAAGGGGAAGAAGTATTGCAAGTTCCATAATTTATGGAATCATAACACTGCAGATTGCGTGAAACTCAAAGACCAGATTCAGGTATAGCTTAACAATGGTAGTTTGCAGGTGGAAGCTCCAGTCACGGCAGCAGCGCTAGTAGACTTGGATCCCTTTCCTGATACTGGGATCAACATGGTCGATATAAACTGGACCAAACAACAGCAACGGAAACCCACTCTCGATTTAAGCTCGAATGAGCAAGGGGAGAAGTCCACCGCAGGCGGAACACCCGCGAGGGGCAAGGCTGAGACAAAAAGCCAGGCCTCGCCCGTAGTCTTATGCTCACGATGCAAGGAAGAGTGCGGCATTCAGGTGTCGCATGAAGAGGTCGAGCAGACATTTCACTTTGGTTCTCTCCCACCGGTCAAGTGGGCTTCATCCTCTCGGAACTATCAGCCTTCCAGCCCAAGAAATAGAGAGCAAATGGAATCTTCACCATCCCCAAAGGATTCCAACTTGTTCAAAAAGTTTAGAGCAGCCGCGAACAATCAAAAACAAGAGGAGAAGGCCAGGACTGAGTGCAGGAATATTCTGACCAAGCCCTACATCCCTCCTGCCTCAGCTAATACAATCAAGGAAGGCAAATGGTACACCAGGGAAAAGGGGAAGGCTGTGGAGATAAGTTCTTCCAAGAAAAGGAAGCTGCATCGCAGGTTTGGAGAAGCCAAGCGCGCACTAGAAGCCCTTGACCAGGCCCTGATCAAGACTTCACAACTGGTCAAATCACCTGAGCAGTATCAAAAGGAAATGGAGGCACTCGCGGCCAAGCCATTAGTGGCCCCCCGCAGTTTCCACAAACAAGCAACAGGGGCAGACAAGCCCAGTGTTTTTTGCAGAATCACTGAAGAAAGGATACCTCCGACGTCTCGAACTGAAACTTCACCGACAAGACGACCTCATGTCAGGTGCAAGCTATTTCGCGAAGAACCAGAGGCTAAACCTTCGGTTTTTCAGAGACTGGGGGGCAAGGAAAGGACTGCCGAGACTTTACAGTGGAGGCCGAAAAGGGTCCAGAGTGTCGTGGTCGCATCCCCCAAGGTCAGCGCCACCGAAGCCAGACTCACCCTTGCCGACACCTGTAGTACAAGAGCGCGAGCAGTATGAGGTAAAAGGCCTTACAGAGGAGTCATTAGTCGATCGCTTGGCTAAGAAATTCAACACTGCCGTCCCTGTCAATGAACACAAGCCTGGTCTGGAAACTGACGTGGAGGAGATGGATATGACTGATATATCCTGCAACATGGTTTTCGTACTCCCCGCGCGGTATGCATTACCGGTCGCAGCTCAGGACTGCGGTGAAGAAGGAGAAAATAGTCTGCAGCCGTTGCAGATCACGTCGGCGGTCACGACACCTGTGGAAGAAGTTGTGCTCCTTGAGACAGGGGAGGCTCATAACACAGAGTTCTTCATGAGTTTCACTAAGCGAACACCTGCTATGGTCCAACACATGAGACCCTTGTATATCACAGCCGACATGAGCGGCACCAAAGTTAGCAAGATCATGGTTGACACCGACGCGGCTGTTAATGTCATCACTACCAGAACCATGCACTTGCTCGGAATCGAGAGAGAGAAGATCCAGTCTACATCCCTTACACTCAAGAACTTCGCAGGGACCGTAACAAAAACCTTGGGACTTCTTTTCCTGCGCATCAAGGTTGGCCCAGCTGAGGGGGTTTATGCTTTCTTTGTAACAGATTGTTATGCGGCCTACAGTGCAATTTTGGGCCGAGATTGGATCCATAGGATTTATTGTGTTCCGTCGACTCTTCATCAGGAGCTCGTAATGTGGGACCGGAAGACTGATAAAGCGGAGGTGATTAAAGCGGATCCTCGTCCATTCCCCGTTTCCACAAACTATGTAAATGCCAGGTACTATTTGGAGCCCATCACTCCATTATAGGTCAGTGGCATCGACGATAAAGGCCGCCCCACAGGGGTGACGGCCTCTGAATTGGCACAGTGGGGGCTGACGCTCGCAAAAGAGGGCTTGGAAAGGCCTGGCCACGCTGTGCCCAAACCCTTAAATGATTAATGGATTACGACCTTCCAGAAGGAGGGATAGAGGCCTTCCACTCGCTATACGACAGACTGTCATCGTACTTAGTGGAAAAAGAGGCCTATGAGCGGGTCGCAACCTTAGAGGTCGTCCATGAGGAACTCTCTAACCAGGAACAAGATGCTGAGGTCGATGTTCAGCTCGCCCCAGCGGCGCTGGATGACACACCTCCTAAGGTCAAAGATCCTACCGAGAAAATTAATCTTGGAACAGCAGATGAACCCATAGAAGTGGCCATCAGCGCTTACTTGGAGCCTAGCGAGAAACAGGGGCTCATTGAGTTATTACATGAATTCAAAGACTGCTTCGCAGAGAAGTATGAGGATATGCCAGGCCTGTCACCGGACTTGGTGTGCCATCAATTACCAACACTCCCTGACAGGAAGCCTGTGAAACAAGAGCCGCGACGAATGAACTCTGAAACCCAAATTCTCGTCAAAGAGGAAGTCGAGAAAATGCACAAGTCCGGCGTTATCAGGGTAGCCAAATACAATCAGTGGCTATCTAATATCGTGCCAGTTCGCAAGAAGAACGGCAAGATGAGGGTCTGCGTTGACTACAGAGACCTTAATGTCGCTACACCTAAAGATGTCTACCCTATGCCGGTCGCGGATATGTTAGTAGACGCTGTAGCGGGACATGAATTATTATCTTTCATGGACAGCACCGCGGGGTATCACCAGATTCCAGTCGCAGAAAAAGACAGACATAAAACCGCATTCCGTTGTCCCGGCTTCGCGGGCGTTTTTGAATATGTGGTTATGCCTTTTGGACTGAAGAATGCCGGAGCAACATATCAGAGAGCCATGAACCTGATCTTCCACGACATACTGGGGAAGATTTTAGAGGTCTACATTGATGACGTAGTGGTTAAGTCTCAGAGGAAGGGTGACCACATCACCGATCTCCGGAAGGTGTTTGAGCGCATGCGACAACACAGGCTCAAGATGAATCCAGCTAAATGCGTTTTTGGGGTTCGAGCGGGAGATTTTCTAGGGTTCATTGTTCACCAGAGAGGCATCGAAGTCCTTGAAGACAAAGCGAGCGCGGTCATCAATGCTACCGCCCCACAAACAAAAAAGGAGTTGCAACGCTTGCTGGGTAAGATCAACTTTCTGAGACGTTTCATCTCTAACTCTGCAGGTAAAATCCAGCCCTTCTCCCCATTGCTGAAACTACAGGGACAGGCTGAGTTCGTGTGGGAGCCTAAACATCAAGAGGCTTTCGACAGAATCAAGACCTACCTCGCGAGTCCGCCTGTCCTAGTTCCACCTAGGGCTGGAATTCCGCTGAAGTTATACATTTCAGCATCTGAGGCTTCCATTGGCAGCCTGCTCGCTCAGGATGATGAAGGAGGTATCGAGCATGCTATATTTTACCTCAGCCGGACACTGACAGATTGTGAGACGAGGTACACCCCTATGGAGAAACTGTGTCTGACTTTATATTTTTCAGCGTGCAAGTTGCGACACTACATGTTATCCTTTACTACCTGCATCATCGCTCAAACGGATCTAGTCAAATACATGTTATCGCGGCCTATTTTGAGAGGCCGCATTGGCAAGTTGGTCCTGGCCCTTTCAGAATTTTCGCTACAATACGTCCCTCAGAAAGCCGTTAAGGGGCAGGCCATTGCAGATTTTCTGGCACATCATCCTACGTTGGAGATACCCACGGTAAAGGAGTTGGAAATAGCGTCAGTCACTATGACACGGCCAGATTTGGCGCGCATCCCAGAATACGCAGTTTGGTACCAGGCCACAGTAGCCTTGCAGCCCTGGGTACTGTTCTTTGATGGCTCTAGAACCAAAACATTGGCCGGAGCAGGGATTGTTCTGGAAAATCCAACTGGCGATCGTTTCTCTTACTCTTTCCAATTAGAATTCAAATGCACGAACAATCAGGCCGAGTACGAAGCTCTTATTATCGGGCTCGAAGTCTTACTAGAAATGGGTGTAAGGGACGTTCAGATCCGCGGCGATTCTCAGCTCGTTATAAACCAACTTCAAAACGTATATCGATGTGCAAGTTGGCTGCTCATGCCATATTTGAATCGTGCCATTAAGCTTCTGGATCAGTTTACCGATGTCGATTTGGAGCATATTCCCCGCGAGTGCAATTTCGCTGCCAATGAGCTCGCTCAGCTGGCCACGGGCATTACATTGAAGTATGGAGTTCGCGAGCGTCTTCTAAAGGTTGAGCGTCGCACACTGCCCTCATGGCTCGCACGACCTGATCCGCCAGATGATCCAGTGGTCGCGGTGCTAGAACCTATAGATGTGGATTGGCGCATCCCACTGGTTGCTTACCTCAAACGCCCAGACCCCACAGCTGACAGAAAGATTCGCTTTCTCGCTCTAAATTATCTCCTTAGGGGTGACGAGTTGCGACGCCGTGGGAAAGATGGCATGGAATGGTCGAGAAGCTAAACGATTAATGCGTGAAGCGCACACAGGGATATGTGGGGCTCATCAGGCAGGACCCAAGATGCGATGGCTTATTAGGCGACATGGCTATTACTGGCCCAGCATTCTAAAGGATTGTATTGCATTCGCCAAAGGATGCGAAGATTGTCAAGCACATGGTCCAGTCCAACATGTTCCTAACATTCCTATGCAACCTATCATCAAGCCTTGGCCTGCGCGAGGCTGGGCACTGGACTTGATTGGAATGATCCATCCCCACTCGTCTCTCCAACATAAGTTCATCATCGTCGCCACTGACTTCTTTACCAAATGGGTTGAAGCGGAGCCATTAAAGGAGGCCTCCGGAGGCACCATTCGCCAGTTTATTTTTCGTAATATTCTTTGCAGGTTTGGTGTCCCTGAGGTGCTCGTTTCAGACCGGGGGGCAACGTTCATGGGAGGTCCCGTCGAGCAACTAGTCACTGATTTTGGCATCCAGTTTGTCCACAGTACCCCATATTACGCTCAGTCCAACGGTCAAGCGGAGGCTAGCAACAAGATAATTATTACCCTACTAAAGAAAATGCTGGCAGAGAACCCTCGCCAATGGCACGATACTTTGTACAAGACACTTTGGGCTTATCGCACTTCTAAGAGGAGTCCCACCGCGACGACACCGTATGCCCTTATGTTTGGCCACGACGCTGTGCTACCCTTGGAGATTAACGTTCATTCCTTATGCGTCCAAGAGCAACATCATTTGATCGGAGAAGACTACGTCCAGGCAATGTGGCAGGAACACGAAGATTTAAGCGAGCAGCGGTTAGCGGCTTTGGATAATCTGGTCATGGAAAAGCAGCGTATCACTCGCGCCTATGATAAGCGAACGCGTGGTCGTAGTTATAAAGAAGGGGAGCTTGTTTGGAAAGCCGTTTTACCCCTTGGCGAACAGTTAACAGGCCGCGGTAAATGGACCCCACGATGGGAAGGGCCCTTTGTCGTTCACCGGATTTTGGAGCGCGGGGCTTTTCACCTCAGGGACATCGATGGGGACATCCATCGCAACCCCATCAACGGACGATTCTTGAAGAAATATTACCCTAGTGTTTGGGATTTCGAAGATCCATCGGACTAACCTTCGTCCCAGATATGGGGGCAATCATAGTGTTCCTCGGCTCACACCACCTTTACGTTCAGGCCTTCATCTCGTGTGTTTGCTTCGCCTACGACCACTAGGGGGGCAACACTATATATTTCCAGGCCTACTCTTGAGGCTTTATTTTTGATTAATTTCTTGATTAATTTCCAGGCCTGCTCTTGAGGCTTTATGTTGGAATAATTTCCAACTTTGATTGTACTTTTTCCTTGACAACATGTGTTAAGAATATACATGGGGGCCTATACAAGAGGCCTTATTTTACAACAATAACTTTTAACTACAAAAACATTCATTCATAAAGTGGCTTTGCGGCCAAAAGCAGTACAGATAGAAACATTTACATTTGCAATTACAAGGCCAAAAGTGGCTTTAAGAATCATAGGGATTTCAGATCTTCTAAGAGTTTCTGGATCTTGCGGTGGCAAGGAGGACATGGGCAGTACCGCTGGCATTCTTCTTCTCTTCACCCACATCCTCCTCTGATCTGAGTCGCAGCTGCTCTCATTTGTACCGGAGGAAGAGGGAAGGAAATAATCCATCCCAACCCTTCTAGTTGGTTGTCCCCCGGGATGAAGTTGGTATCCAGAACGAGCGCGACCCACAACCACATCTACCTCCAAGGGAAAAACAGAAGTCTCGTAGTCAGGCCCTGGAGGTAGACAGCGAAAGAAGAACAGTCGGCCTCAACGTGGCCTTCCGCCCTTCTTCCCCATGCTCCACGCGGGTAGTCTGAGAAGAGGGACCCCTCAGAATAGGGTTATGCCGCGTTAGGAGCGTGACATGCTCTTCGGTTTAACTGAGACTGGCAAGTTCATCCAGATTTTCAGAAACCGAAGACATGCCACTAGACCTGAGATTAAGCCATGAGGCCTATCTAGGTCTTGAGATTAAGCCATGAAGTCTAGGTATTTGGGGCTGAAGATGAAGCTATAAGGGGAAGATCTCAGAAAATGAAGAAAGAGAAGTAAGGTTTGCGAAACTATATCTGGGAAAGCCATACTTGTTGGTGTTTATCTTTTCCCCAAAGTGTTGGTATTTATAGAGCCGAGTTCAGTGGCCTCAACCGTGCGATGGACGGTTGAAGTACTTTCAATGCCATCAATAAGAGTATCAGAGGAATTGAATGCAAAGATCTTGGAAATGAAGGTACTTGAAAACGCGTGGGAAGCGGGGCAGTCTCCGAGGAGATAACCGCTCTGTTTCGAAACTTTTTGTCAAACCAACTTCAATGACAATAAAGGCAGACATTAATTCGTAAATTGAATGTATGTTTGGGCCAAGCAATGTGGGCTAAATATATTAGATAAATATGATATTGTTCATACAAATTGGGCCTAATAGGGGCCTAAAATTTTCGGCCCCCATGGGTCAAGCGAAGTAAGTGTTCATCTAGACGAAAACTGGCGTCGGCAGCAGCTCGCTCCGCTTGTCTGGCTGCTTCGCGAGCCTGAGCTAAATTTTGAGACATCGCTTCGAAAGCTGCTAAGGGTTGCTCTAACAGAGGTTCCTCATGCTCAAGCCGGGCCGTCACCGCAGTTAGTTGGGCTTGCAGGTCCCGGATTTGTGTCTGAAGATGATTCTGCGTGATGCGCAAGTCTCTGACAAGGACAGCTCTATCGCCCAAGAAATCACGAGATGTCTCTGTTTGGTGTGCAAGGCCCCGATAATGGGCCTGAGCTTGACTCGCTTGTGCGGTCGCGTTCGTTCGTTCATTGATCCGCTCAGGAAGGTTTTGTAACAGCTCATATATCTCGGTGAACTCAGCCTCAGTGATGGTTCGCTCGCGGCGAAGAACCATCAAGTATTCCTGAGCTCTGGCTGGCGCACTTGGCAATAAGATGTCAGGACCCAGAAGTCGCTGCAACCCATCCCTCGCTTCATCTATGACTCCTGGAGGGGCCACTTCGAGTACGCAAACAAGTCTCTCCAGCCTAGAAGGGGGTTCAGAAGGTGGAGCAGGAGCATCAGTATCAGCAGCAGCAGTAGGGGCCTCCTGAGGCTCTATAACAGGGACCGTTTCTGGCTCTGGTTCGACATTTGCTCCTTCTCCCACTTCAGGGACATGGGGGGCAGGATCCTGGACCACCACATCTCCACCGATTGGGTCTGCCGGATCAGCGACAGGCACCTCTGCAGCAGTTGCTGTTTCCCCGACAGGATCAGGACTCTGTGGTTAAGAAGGACTTATTAAAGTGCACAGAAAATAAAACAGACTAAGGCCTTCGGTTCAAAGTGTACCTCTACAGCCAGGGGCTCATGCAGAATTGCTATCGGCGCAGGCTCTTGAGTTGCTTCGTCAGGGAGGGGATCAAGCGCTACCTATATTAAAGGTTGTGCAGCGATCGGTTCCTCAGGCGGCAAGTTTGAAGGGGCTATTCCTTCGTCCAGCTCGGGCGAGCTGTCGTCTATAACCTGCACCGGAATCAAAGCCAAATGCATATCGCTAGCGTTGCTGGCGGGAGGTGGGAGATTACTAGAATCCGTGGGTGTTTGGGCCCGCGGGGCAGTTGTTCCTTCACCAGCAGCGGAAGAGCCTTCCCCAGTGTGTCCGGAGGGCCGGTGACGGATCTACGAGTGAAATAGTTATAGGAATTGGACTAAAAGATAGATAATGGCTAGTATGATTTTTCCTATCTCTTACCAGTCGATCAGCAAGTGGTTCATCCTCTTCCCATGGGTCAGTGCGAGGGTCTGAGCGGTTGCGCTTGCGAGCCAGAGCAGCCGCGATCTGCCAAAATTGTAAAGTTAAACTTGATTCATCAGAGGCATGATCCTGAGAGTAGAGGGTTCTTACAGTTTGCGGATTATCGTCGTCAGAAGAAGATTCTTCAGCTTCAGGCTCTGTGAGCACCGCCTTCTGCTTTCCAGACTGGCCAGCGGTCGGGGAAGTACGGATTGTGCGAGCACCAGAGCGTGGCGTAGTTCCCTGACATAGCGAGGGGTGAGTAGAAAGAAATAAAAGGAAAATTGCAGAAGATAAGGCTCAGATACTTACCTCCGGAAGGGGCTCGCGGATTACAATACTAGCCTGTGCCGGGCGAGGAACTCGCTTCGGTTGTGTCACCGGAAGAGGCTGGGACCGTGTCGCATCCTCGGGAAAGCGAGCGAGCACTTCAACATCGACAGGATAGGGGTTTTTCAGTTCTCCAAAGAGGGCTGCGAAGAGTTCGTCGTCCTGCTGAGTCCAGCAATTAACTGAAACCTCCGCCCACCAGTCTTCGTATCCTTCTTCAGCCCCGTCCACAGCATCAATAACTTGGGCCCAGTCAGGAAGATCAACCAGCTCAAGCATACTTTGCGCCGGCACCAATCCAAGGGGGGCCCGAATCTGCGCCAGGAAGTGTTGTAGTTCCAGGCGTCGTATAGAGGGAATGGCACCAATTGGACAAGGCCGAATTGGCGAGCAAAATGATTAGGAGCGTAGAGCTCATAGCTGAGTTCCTCGGCAGCGATCCTGATGTCTAAACAGGAGATCGCGCGACGGAAAGCCAAGCGTGCGCGATCAGTGTAGCGAGGATCGCTAGGAAGAAAGCCATATTCAAGTAAAGAGGTGAATTTTCTACCCAAAATTATGTCGCAGTATGGCATCTCGTTTAAAAGGTACATATGAGAAAAACACTCGGAGTAAGGGGGGATGAATACCTCCCCTTGCGGCAGAACCACCGACCCAAGAGTTGGTCGGCCGGTGGGAGTAACGGGATGTCATCACGACGGAAGAACGGGAAGTAAGTTTGGATCCAGAAATCCAAAATCCAAAAGGGGCCAGACATGCTAGTCTCAAATGGGTGCATGGTGGCCTGGTATAGCATGCGGTAAAGGGCTCCTAATACTGGCTGCCCAAGTCGGATGTTGCGGCCGTTGTAGAGGGCCGTCGCTAGAAGAGTCCAAGTACCAGTGGGCTTGCAGGAAGAGGTGCAGAATATAAACTTGCAGAGCCAATACTCCAGAAAAGCGATTCCGCCGGTCGCATTGTGTTCCCGGCTATAATACGCCAACCATCGTGGGTAGGAGCCACTGTGGGAACTACGACCGTGTTGGGCCATGGTCGAAGTGAAGTTGACATAATCAAATTGACCATGCACATAGGGTTGGCCATCGATGGGCAGGCCAGTGATGGCAAGAATATCCAACAGAGTGACACTCATTTGACCAAATCTAAAGTCAAATGTGTTGGTGGCGGTATTCCAGAAACAAAGGAAAGCAGCGAGTGGCGAGCGATTGCCGCCGCGAGGAAGATTGAAACATAGATCGATAGTATGCGTGATACCTGCTGCGTTCCAACGAGCCAGATCCCTCGCCCGCGCTGCGCGATACTAAGAAGTCTCTGCTGCACTGATGGAGGACGGCCAATGCCCTATTTTGGCTCGATGATTCTGGGCGCCCCAGCTACTGAAATCTCCAGGGGTCCTTCGGAGGACTGGAATGGGTCGACAGACTGGTAGGCCATAGAGAGCGATAGCGTCGTCAGGGATAGCATCTCGTGGCGCTGGACCCAGTCCGGTTTGATGGTCGGAGAATCGAAGTAGCAGGGGTCGATGGATAGATGTGTGGAGATGAATGCGGGTACCAATGTTGGTTCCCCAAGTATGGGCAACCTTTTCGTTTAACTCTTCCTCCTGATCGATGACTATCTTCTTTGGGGGAGCCATTTCTGGGTTTCTGCGAAGGAGGTAATGGACGAAATGGATTTTTCTGGGTTTAACAGACTGGAGGGGTTTCTGATGTGACAGGTCTAGCGGCTTTGGGTTTAAATAAGGATTTTTGTGAGGGAAACAATACGACAGAAAGGCGTTTTGCAAACAAAAGGACGCAACCTTCATTAATGACATCGTTTCAAGCGATCGGCGCGTCGTTTTAGTCCCCTTCAAGCAGTTACATCTTCGTGGGCCTGCTTTCGGGGCCTAGGGGGCAATGTTTGAGCCCAAAAAGTAATTTTGGCAAGATCCTTTAGTGGATTTAGCGTAGCGGGCCGATACCTGCGGCCCAAAAATAAGCCTACTTGGGTTTGGGTTACAGCTTCGCCCATTCCGTAATCCATAAGGAAAACGAAACCTTATTGGAGTCAAGTAGCAGAGATTGAATAGGAAACTTCAATCAATAATCCTTCGGTAGCAAGGAACAATCGAAGACCTAGGTATAAATACTAGGGTTCAAGGACACAAAGAAGGCCTCTCTCAAATCAACTAATCCCAGCGATTACAAAGCCTCCCCGGAGCAAACCTTCAACCTCGTTGAAACCCGGCGACAGTGCTTCCAGTCCTAGTCTCCTCGCGAGCCGACTGTCAGTACTACTGCCACCGACACAACCAGCGAAGCAAAGGTAACGCCCTCGCAACCCAGCGAAGCTAAAGTCACGCTTTAGCAAAAACCCGTGCTTTCTCACAACTTCCCAGTGATTGCTTTGCTTAGTCTACAACACTAAGTATTGATACGGTGAACGCGAAGAGATCACACCCAAAGTCCTTATCCGTAAGGCGAAAGTCCTTTCCCGAAAGGCTAGAGAAGAACCCTGTGACGAGGTTGGTGCTCTCCTCGTCCACAGCGCTTGAAGAAGAAGTCAGGTCAAGGGACTACCACGACGACTGCACCCCCCGGTGCTGGCACGCCTGCGCAATCACTCGGTCAAAAGAGACAGTTTGCACCCCTACCGGATTTACGCGTCAAACACAGATTTTAGAAGTAGCCTAGAGGTTGCTATTAGAAGCTGCTATAGATAAAAACACACTCTACAGTTGTTTTATGTACTGAAAGCACTTTTAAAAATATTATTTACCAAACACGAAACTGTTTTAATTCACAGCTGATTATTTTCACAACACAGCAACAACAGTTTTTTTTTAAAAGTCACAGCAATCCCAAACTAGCCCTAAGCCTAATTCTTGCCCAATGGTTTGCTCGACTGATATGGGTAGGCTCGACACCTGCTGCACAATGGCCATATTTCGAAAGCCCAAATTGTGTGTAACGGTTATTTAATCACAGTCGTTGGATCTCAATCCAACGGTTTAATTAAATACCAACAATAATCTTCTTCTTTTTTTCATTTTTCACCCAAAAATTTAATTCGAAAGTTAATGAAAAGTACATAAATCTATTTCTAAAGTTTCTATAAATACTCATCCTCTTTAATTTCTCACAACAAATTTTCAAAAGTTTTACCTCTCCATCTTCTTCCTCTATCAATTTATTCTTCATTTCTTTCAATTCTCATCCAACAATGGGAATCTGGCAATTATCGTCAAATGAAGATTAAGCGATTATCTTATCAGAAATCATATATATTTTTTTTGTAAGATAAAAGTATCTAAAGTTTACACGTGGCAAATGAAGATTGGTCGATAATATTATCAATTGTCATAGTTTTTTTTTTTTTTATGATAACGATATCTATGTTTTTTTTTTTTTTTTTTTTAAATCAGGAACGATATCTATGCTTGATAGAATTTGATTGGTTAAAAGAAATTATTCATTAATTTTGTTTTAAATTAATATTGTGTGATTAATCTCATTATTAATCATTTAATTAATCAAATTAATTATAAGTTTAATATTATTTTGAATTAATGAATTATTTAAATTTGAAGTGTGAATAGTGGATTAGCAGGTAAATTGTCTTTTGTTGGTGCATTGTGTAAACTAGAGACAATTGATTTTGGATGAATGTTGAATAGTGGATTGGTAGTATTAATTTGGTTGACAAATCAGCAATTGCCCTTGATTCATGGCTACATATGCTGTAAGCAATGTCCTCATTTTTCCATGTGAGATCTATACTCTCAACAGAAGGAAAACCTGAATTTTCAAGTTTTAAGTTTTAAGTTTGAACAATTCTTATTGTATTCGATCACTTTCCTCCTTGATCCTCCCATCCACTACAACATAATTGAAGATGCAATCTGAAATTTCACTCCAAGGGATTACATATAACTCGATCAGCAATTTCTTCTGAAGCATTTGTAGAAATACCAAGATGCTCAAATCGAAAACGGGGAAAAAAAACAATTATTGTGAATTTGTGTCTAATCAATTTTCAAAATGAATAACTACTTGCACATGCAAACATAAGGATCAGACTGAAATCTAAACTGCAATGTATCCATGAAAAATTATAAACAAGGAAAGTTCTTTGATCTTTTTCCCTGTATTTTTTTTTTTTTTCCTTTCTTTTTCCTGGTATTTAGACACTCTTTTGGGTTTACAGAAAAGAAAGTTTAAAGCGACGAGACATTTCACCTGATAGTGAAGGAAATTAAGGGACGGAAGATCATGATTGGTAATGGTGCAATTTTCATGGAAAAGTAAACACATTTCATTTTCTATCGGAAAAAAAAAATGGAAAAGTAAACACATTCACATATGTTGATCACCTGTGATTCATCTATTTGAAAGAAATCGTTTCAAAATTCCAAGTCTACACGTTATTGCTGAAACTAGTAGTCTAGTTTAAACTGGGGACTCCTCAACTTGGATTTGACTAAATTTCTAGCTCGCTTGTGTTCTTACTGTTGCGTCATGCTTTTGATAATCCTGATCTTACTATTGCGTCATGCTTTTGTATCGGTGATGTCAATAAACGAATCAAGGTTGTTAATTGTTATAACACATATTATTAAAGGAGAGATACTGTTCATCTAACAGTACTTTGGCTCGAAGTGGAGTGACGCCTTTGCCCTTGCTTTTCTCCTACAATTTCACCTTCGTATTGGTGTCTGAAATGATGTCAGCCGGGCATATGCGTCTTTTCCTAGACGCCCCATTCTTCCGTGACCTTCTCATTCGATTGCTGCCAGAACAATCCAGGTCGTTAGAGAGAAAGAGAGCAACTCTGAGACAAACTCTGAGAGCGACAGTGATCGAGAGAGAGAGAGACGCCAACTCTGAGAGCGAAAAAATAATAGAGGTTTGGGTTTGTTTTGGAAGAGGTCCGGTTTCAGTACAGAGATTGGGAGAGACAGAAACACTGATAGCGAAGTAGAGGTCCATAGCAAGATTTGGATCGGGTTCGTTTCGTTTTGTTTTGTATCCAGAGAGCTATTCGTATAGAATCTTCGCATAATTGGTGGTTTAAGGTAATGGTTGAGTTTTATTAGTTTGAATTTTGAATGATAAAAGGATGAATTGATTTGGGTTTATGTTGGACGACATCCGATTTGTCTTTTTTTTTTTATGGGTTTGGTTTTGATTTTGTTTTCCGTTTCCGTTGGTTTTGAACTGATTAGGGTTTTTGTTTGTGTTGGAGTTTCAGATTTTACTCATTTTAGTGATCGGTTGGCCTGGTTTGAGGTAGGTTGTTTGCTGATTTGAGTTTGATTTTTGGTTAGTTTTTGTGGTAAAGTTATAGTCTTTGGCCATTTGAAAACCTTCATTGATTCTGTAGCTCAGGGTATTCCGATATTTTCCAGGATGGTCTTTCTTTGTTTTGTCATTGTTGTTGTTTTTTCATCTATGTTTAAACTTCTTCCTTTTTGTTGAGAATTGGTTATTGGATTAATGATTGATTGTTTCTGTTCTTCCGAATGCAATAATTTGAGCTACTATGATGTGCTAACTGCATTTGAGCTATCACTTCTACAAATATGACTACCTGCAATTCATCTACTACATAAATAAATGTTGATAATTTGTTAGTCATTTGTGCTCTGCTTGGTGTCTAGGTTTGGATATATGTTAGTCATTTGTTCTTTATGGCCCTGTTTGGTGTCTCTGGGGGAAGGGACAAACTGCAATATAGAGAATTGGAACAATATTTGTGTTTGATTGCTGTGGAAAGGGATTTAATCACTTTACTGGGTATGTCATTTGATTGGGTTTATGTTTCGATTTTGGAGATTCAATTGGATATTTAACCTGGGTTAATGCTAGAATTTATTGTTTGCATCATTGTTCTTCGTTCTGTTTTTGCTTAGGCAACAACATTAAAAGATCAGTTCATAGGTTATTAAATGTCATTCCTGGTACAGATAGTTTTAACAGCAGTGCTCCTAATTTGTCTAGGAGTTGGACAGGGTGGCTCATATATGGCTAGAAGATATAGACAATTTCCACGCGATCCTCTGTTTCCTTTCATACATGTTTAGAGGTTTTATATATTTCGTAAGTTAGTGATGGATTAGCTGCTTCATGATTGGGTAATGGGTAGTACAAAAAGATCATGCTTCTTTCAATAGATGTAAGTTGATTGCCTTTTTTTTGCCCCCTTATTTGTCTTTGGTGGCTGAAAATTTGATTTCTGTAGTCCAAAATGTATTAAAGTTCATGAATTTGCTTGATTTCATGAATTTGCTTGATTAGATGGTAGTTTACTTGATTTCATGAATTTGCTTTGTGATCTTGAATGTTCTCATCTGTATCTGAACATTGCTTTTGTTTTAGTCATACGGATTGAAAAGTGGTTCTAGCATTGTCTAACAGCTGATTCATCTGGAACATCTGCAGATTTTGAAGCTTCACAACATATTTGACAACGGCGAAAGAGAGAAAAGAAGAAGAGAGAAGGGAAAATCTTGATTAAAACTAATCAAGCCAACCAATAAAATTGTAACGTTCCTGCTATAGGTAGTTCATTCTCAATTGCTTCTTTTTCTTCTACACAAATAGATTCACCAGTTATATTTACTTAACAAAACAAAATGATCTCTTATTAATTATTTGCTTTTCTACATTTGTTTCTAGGATTATATCCAGTGCTTTCCGTGTTGAATAACCACAGTTTCTCCCTAGAAGATTACATTTGTCATCAAAACTTGGTGAGCTTTTTCATTTGGTACAACGAATAGCAACACTGTTTAACCTATTCCTTGAATTCAGTATGTCCTTTTTTCAGTTTCATTTCATAGATATATCCGAACTTTATCATACTCAATTTGATAAACTACTATAACTCATATTGTACATAAATACAGATACCTCAGATTATGGAAAACCTGTACTTCTAATTTGAATAATATTCATCAAAGTTGCAGCAACATTCATGCCTAATTTTTCCATTCCATGTGCAACTTGAAACAGAATTTACAGCAATGAAAAATGCAGGTAAATTCATATTTGATGGTGCTGCACTTGCACAAATTCCTCAAGCAACCATCACAAGTAGGCACAATCCAGCAAATCAATCTAGCAGCTGCATGCACAACAACTTTGAATTTAGCTGCTACATTCATTTGCTAAAGCCACTGCAATATTAATATTGGTGAGTCTAATTCCATTTGAAGAACTGTAATATGTTCCTTTACCTTTTTCTCTTGATAACAACACCCTATGCATTTTGTGACCAACATATTCATATTGCTGACTCTCCTTCTCTCCCAGATCTGCCTGAAGTGCAAGAAATTTATACTTTCCGATACTATTATATTCAGGTATGTCTTCAACGCAAATATTATTCTATTTACCTATAGTTCTAACTTTCCAGCTTCATCCTAAAATTTATTTGTTCTTCACTCTAAAGTTCTAGTTTAGCAAGACAAATCAAATTTAGGAAGGCTCTAGACAACTATGATGTGCTAACTGCATTTGAGCTATCACTTTTCCAAATATGACTACCTGCAATTCATCTACCCCATAAATAAATGTTGATCATTTGTTAGTCATTTGTGCTCTGCTTGGTGTCTAGGTTTGGATATATGTTGGTCATTTGTTCTTTATGGCCGTGTTTGGTGTCTAGGTTTGGATTGGGGATCCAAACTCACGTTTAGACTGAATGATTAATAATGGAAGAAACAGAACTAACTTCCAACTTTTAGTCAATTTAAGTAAAAAGTTGATATCCCACCATTTTGTGGGGATCAGGAGGAGTTTCCTACCTGGAACAGTCCAACTTTCTTGACTTGAAAATTTCCAATTGAAAATTTGAAGTTCAATTCTAGCAGCAGGTTATTCTTCCCCACTGTGTTTATATTGGTTGTTTATCACACACTGTTTTGAACATGAAATTGATGATTTACTCTGAAGTTGGTTTAGATTAGAAGTAAACCGTATTGTTCACAGGGAGATAAGCTTTGATAAAAGATCACATATAGGCATTTGATTGCTGTGTAAACTGTGAGCTGTGCTTTGCTCATAGTGGCATCAACTTGGGTTCACTTTATGATTCTATCTTGATATGATGTATACCAAGTTTCCTATTGATTCAAGTCAACTTGAAAGTGAATGAATCCATATTGGTAATATAATTAGTTAATGAATGCCTTGCTGGATCAACAACTTTTTAAGCTTAATACATCTAAGTCTGACCAACTTTATCTGTTATCTGTTCATCTATATAACACAGTTGCATTTTCTCCCCCAGCATTTGGTTGTTGCTACTTTGCATTTCTTTCCCTTTGCGTACTCATCAAGTGTGCTTAATATCTGGATGAAGATTCACAGTTGAAGGCTATAGACTTTGGCCTGTCAAATTTTGTGAAACCAGGTTGGTCAATTCTTCTTTTTCTAATGCCTATATGTCAATCATGAGACTAACCAAACTAATAACCGTAATTCTTCTTATTCTTCAACAGCCAAAGAGCACACAATGACCAATGCAGGTGTTTCATCTTTCAGTAACATCTTTCTTTGCAACTTCAGGTGATCTCATAATTCAAGTGAAGGGAAGCAGATATTTGCTTCACAAGGTATACTCAAGAAGTTCCTCACAAAATCCAATAGATTATTGCAGTCAATGTTTTCTTGAAATTAATTCATTCATTTTCACAGGTCACACATTGTAGCTGCTAGCAGAAGTGTTGAGTTCCTGGACAACTGAGGAAGTTGAGAAGGGAAACTTGATATATAAGCTTCAAGCGTTCTTCAAATCTTGCCCATCGAGGGACAGAATTTCCACTCTACAATGCACGAAGGTGACGACCTTTCAGATCAGTACACAAACAAGCTTCAGGGTTGTTTGAAACTGAAAACTTCATTTGATTTTTGTCTATACAAGGGGTTTTATTTGTAATAATAGTAAATCCCGCAGCAAGGCGCGGGCAAATTTTCTAGTATATCTAAAGCCCCCGGTTCATCACTGTTCAAAATGAAGTACCGCTTTTGCCCTTGCTGTCTCCGTCAATTACAAGTCTGCCATTCTTCGTACGCGATGGTTTCTGTTCTAGTCTGACGGTGGTGGTGTTTCACAATAGAAATCATTTACCAGAGCTCATAATCTCATCATCATCGTGTTCGATCCCCTCTGATTCAGTAGAAGAAGAAGTCGAAGCAGTTTTATACGAGACTCGAGTCTGCGAGATTCAGATCGGTGGAGAGAAGAGCGTTTCGTATCGAAGGTATTGTTTCCCAGATTTCTATGTTTTTTCGTTTTGGTTGGGGTTTTTGTTGTTCTCTTCTGATTCAAGGTTATTGATTGCGGGTTCAGAAATTGGGAATTGAGTTTTGTTGTGTTGGGTTTGATTAGCTTTTATGGTTAGGGTTACTGAATTGGGGGTTTTCTTGGGTGATTGAATTTGATTCTATAATTTCAGAGTTTCGATTCTGAGTTTGTTGAAAGTTAAATTCAGTTAGTCGCTTTGCTGTGTTTATGCTTAATTGAAGAGTTGGCTAATATGATTAATTGAAGTGGTAACTGAAGTGAAGTTTTGTAATATGGTAGTTTCTTTTCCTTTGGATTTGATATAAGGTTTTTGATTTTGATGGTAGATAGTTGGGGTACGAGAAAGAAGAGGAGAGATTGAAGATTTTGGTCGAAGAGGTTGCTGGGTTTTCGAAGAGGTGTCTGTTTGATTTGGGTATATCTGTGGTAAAATCTCCTCTTTTTGCCATTGCTCTTAGTGCACGTATACCCCCTTTTTGGATGGTCATTATCATAACCCATATTGTTTTGGGGATCATTTGTCTTGCAAGTTATGTAAATTTCAATTGATTTATAGCAACTTAAGGAATCTGTCTCAATCGTTGGACTTGGTCTTTTTAACAATAACACATATTGAAGCCAAATATTGCTTTTAAAATCAAAAGAATTAGAGAACGACATGTAGAATCAGTTCAAGAGTTTGTAGAACTCAATGAATTGTCAAATTATTAAAGTTTGGTTGTGCTATTTAGACTTTTGTTGAGTAATAGTCTTTTTTTTTTTTTTTTGCCTCTAAATATTTCATTACTTTACATTCACATACCAATATTAAAGTTAGCTGGACTGTTTTTGGCTTGATTACTAGGTTGGCTCCAGGATGATTTACTTTTGGCTTGAAATGATGTTTAGAGGTTGTTTTTGTTGCTATTAGGTATTTGATTTCACTCTCTGATTCTAACATTGAAGTATTCGGATTACAAAATCTTAATCTTTTGGTGTTACTATGCTAATGAAGTTTTGGTGGTGTTACAGTTGGTACCAAACGAAATTATGTTTTTGACTTTCAATAACATACATAGGCTTAATGGTGAATTTATCTACTTAGGATTGTTTTCTGAAAGCAACTTTTGTCGGTGCTGTGCGTTTGAGAAATTGATAAACGGCAAACATTGAGATACTAAACTATATTTGTGATTGACTTATTGCAATTGAGAAATTGCTATGTTGAATTTAGAGGCTCTAATTTGCTGCTTTTGTCTTAGGTTGCTGATAAGCTGTGGACGTGCGTTTGTCAAGAGCGTGGACGTGTGTTGATTATCATTGTGAGTACCCTTGCTTCTGTGTATCTCCAATCTGTGCAAGCTTTAATTATTATTCAAACTGCATGAATGCAGAGTATTGCTCTTTGATGATAAAGTCTTAATTGATTTTTAATATTGAATACATCCATTTGTCTCACATGAAGAATCTGTGAGAGTATACCTTACATTTTGTTCATATATATGTAAGTTGAATTTTGTCAAAGTCATGTATATAAATTGAACCCTAGCAGCCTCAGTAAGGCCATTAAACTCCTCCAGCGCTAAAAAAGCCTTTCCGAAGAACCATGGGCCGCCCAAAACAACTTGTTTCTTCTTCTCTTCCCTCGAAAACCTGAAATGAACCTGTCATCTTATGCCCTAATCGATAGGCGATTCTGAGGACCCCAGACCTTCCCCATAAAAGTTTTCGGGTTCGCCTTCTTTTAAGCTTACTGCAGTCGCCGTACCACATAGTAGTGGTTCAAAATGGTAAAGCTGCTATCAGAATCGAAAGGGATCTTTCCCTTTTCAGAGATAGCCAAAGATGCTGCTAGCCTAGCTGAGACTTCGTTCACCATTGTTTAACGGCGGAGGTGCTGAGAAACCATGAGAAAATCCCGACAAGAAGTTTTTTGCTAAAGATGTTATCCAATAGTGATAGCAATTTTATTTTAACTTGATTCTTAGTAGTCCAATTGTACTTTCGGCGATTGGATTTTTTGCTTTTGAGAGTTGTGTTTTGAATTCGGTTTTTGTCCTTTTGTAGGTTCAATTGTTTTGGTAGATAGACAAGTTTATTAGTCATAATAATTATTGTGTTTAACTTACTCGGATCTTAGTGATATGGTCCAAGTCATTCTAACTTTTTTTTTTTTTCGATGAAAGAAAGAAATTACAAACTATTCCATGATAAAAGCATTAAGAACATTAAAAGGAAACCCCTGATTCCAACTTGCAACATCAATTGAATGGCCTAGATTGGCAAGAACATCAGCCATAAAGTTCGCCTCTCTCCATACATGTTTGAATGATTGAATCCAATGTCCTGGAATTGACTAGCCAAATATTTCATGTTTGAATGATACGCCATGACACAACAATAATGTTGTTGACATGGTCAATAAACATCTTGAAATCTCCTCCTACTTCGGTAAAAGTGTAAAACCATGGATGACAGCAGCATGGAGAGCAGTCCTTTAACTTTGATAATCAATGATGTTGTATGTTAGTATTATTAGATTCCAAAATTATGTTGTATGTTTGGTAAAAAAAAAAAAAAAATTAATTCTATGTTCTTTTCACTTATACGGGTGTCCTATCTTCCTCCTTTGGATGCACGGCGATTCCACAAATAGGGTAACGTATAAATGGCCCAAGGTGGAGGGAGCTCTAAACCCCCAGTCCCACAAATCGCCATAGAAAGCCGTCAGCAGGCTCTCTTGGACGCTCAGTCTCGGCTTCAATTCAAGAAATTTACAAGACGATGAAGGAGGCATTGGATTTTGTACTGTCCATGGAATTCTGGAGAATGGGCCTGCGATGGACTCTCAGTCTTCTCATCTCTTACTGGCACCTCCTCTTTGCCTCGACTACTACTCCTCCTTCCAGATCACCGCCTCCCTCATCTCCGTCGAGGCCCGTCTGCATCATCACCGGCGTAAGTAAACCTATACAATCGTCTCTTTTTCTCTTCCTTGCTCTTCAATTTGACTCTGAAGAAATTTGCAGGCGACTTCTGGATTGGGCGCCGCCGCGGCCCATGCTCTCTCCGCTCGTGGCTTCTTTGTGGTTCTCGGTAATCATATTATTCGATTTAATCACTTCTTTTTTCGTTTGTAATTTATAGGCAATGTGTATAGCTCATAATCCGATTCTGTATGCAGTTGGACGCTCATCTCGCTTGTTAGAAAAGGTAGCTAATCTTCTCGACTTTCAAATTTTGTATTGGTTTTCGAAGAGGTGAAAATTGGGTTTAGTGATGCTATTTTGTATGCAGACGATGATGGAAATTAAGAGGAAGAATGAGAGTGCACAGCTGAAAGCTTTCGAGGTTGATCTCTCATCATTCCAGTCGATTCTTCAGTTTAAAGCCTCCCTACAGCAGTGGCTTTCCGACTCGCAAATGCACTCTTCGATCCATCTCCTAATTAACAATGCTGGAATACTTGCTACCTCGTCTAGATTCACCTCTGAAGGCTATGATCAGTAATGAGTTCATTTATCTTTTATCTGTGTTCTGATTTAAGGAGTGTGGCCTTGTTTGGTGATTATTAGCTCACCTTGTTTCTTCTTATTTTGTTTGCTAGGATGATGGCTACAAATTACTTGAGTGCATTTTTTCTTAGTAAACTATTGTTACCGCTTCTCAGAAACAGCTTGATTCCTTCCCGTATAGTGAATGTCACATCTTTCACACATCGAAGTGGTGAGGGAGAATCTTTATAATATGTTAGAATTCCTGGATATGACTCACTTTCAGTAGAATTTGGTTTTAAAAAGTGGCTTCATTTTCTATTTCACTGAATTGTTTTACGAATTTAGATGCTTTTTTCTGAATCCTTTTTCTCCACTGATGTTCTCCCCCCCCTTCAGTATCGAATATACAGGTTGCCAAGGATACTGTATCTGGGAAGTGCTTCAGCAGATTAAAAAGATACCCATATGCTCATGTATATGAGTATTCCAAATGTAAGTTCTAGATGTCATTATTATAGAAAAGCTCCTAGTTTTCCTATTCTAATTTTGAGCTGCCCCATTTTGTTGACAGTGTTTCTACTGCTCTTCTCCTATGAGCTTCATCGCCAACTTGGCTTGATGGACATATCTCGTCACGTCTCCGTCATGTATGTGTTTTTTTTCTCCTGCTTAGTGGTCACAAGTTTTTTTTTTCTCCTGGGAAGAGTTGTGCAGAATTCTTTTCTAGGATCATGCATTAGATGCTATTTTTCAGAATCTCATGTTAAATACGGTTTTGTTTGGTTATGAAGTGCTGTGGATCCTGGTGTTGTTGAAACCAACATCTTGCGAGAAGTTCCTCCATGCCTATCCAGTTTGGCCAATAAAGTTTTGAGAAGTCTTTGGTTCTTGCAGTCACCTGAAGTTGGAATCAGTTCCATTCTCGATGCAGCATTTGCTCCACCAGTAAGCTTATTCTAATTCTATACTTATGCAGCTTGTTTATGTGTTGTGAATGTCCATGATGGTTTAACTTAGTAAGAAGTTCTATGCCAAGGGATCTCATTAACTATCCCCTTAATATTTTATAGATCTCCAAAGATTCCTCATCTGATCCACTCTCTGTTAATTTTAGGAAACATCTGGAGTTTACTTTTTTGGTGGAAAGGGCAACACTGTCAGCTCTTCTATGCTTTCATATGATGCCAAACTTGCACAGGAACTTTGGAGTGCATCGTCTGATCTGTTTTTAGAGTCACAGCTTGCTTTCAAGGAAACCTCCACTTCTGTATCAAACTTTGTATCATAGGTAAGAAAACAGTTTACATATAATGGATGTGTCAATTAAAAGATGTTTGAGTTGGTCTTGAGTGGGTGCCTTATACAATCTATCTGTCAAATGTTATACTGAAACCAAGTTTTTAATGGTTAATATTGAGGTTACTGTTGCAGGCGTTCCGTTTTAATTGCCATAGAAGCAGTAATGCTTTTCCTAGCTGTGATCGGTCTTTGTAAGTGTTGCCCTTAAAAAACTTGCTCAGTAAAATCTATTTTGTGCTCTTGTTATTATAACATTTCCGTCTTGTAACTCAACTATGATCTTGTTGCAGTTCTGTCCGTCCTTCGGCACCAACATGCAATTCACATGTAAGTTGCCCTTTGTGTCTGGTTGATTTGTTCTACCTTGGTGGTTGTTACCACCCTTCACATTCTGGAGGCTTTTTATACTTCTTTCTGACAAAGCTGTTATATTGTTGCAGATTCATTGTTAGTGGATGGCTACTTGTTGCAATTACATTCATTCTTTGTGGAGCCTTTGTGATCCTCAACAAGTAAGATGATGTTATATTATGTAGAAATGCATCTGTTAGGTTATTTCATTTGCTTGTCTAGTGAATCAGAAACCCAACCAATTACTTTGGGCACTATACAGTACATCTTTTGCGAGTCCGTTTTCGTTTTCAAGTTAAACTACGTATTCATTGCGTTATGCAGCTGCTTTTACTTTAATTATATCTTAAGCCATTGTGTAAATGGGAATAGGTCTAAATGGGAATTAATTAAACAGAGCATGCTAATGCCCTTACTTTACATTTATTTTGTTTATTCTTTGTGTTTCAGTGCTGTTTCTGACACCTGTATGGCAATGGAAGAATGGGTAGAAAATCCCCACGCTGAAACAGCACTTAGCAATGTCCTTCCATGTGTTGACCAAAAAACCACAAACCACACACTGAGCCAGAGTAAAGGAATTATCAATGACATGGTCACTGTTGTCAACACGTTCATCTACACCTATGCCAATACGTATCCATCGCATTCTGATCTGTATTATTACAATCAGTCTGGACCTCTGATGCCAGCTCTTTGTTACCCATATGATTCTGAGTTAAGAGATACTCAGTGTGGGGATCAACAGGTGTCTATTACAAATGCTTCTTTGGTAAGAATCTTCCACTTAGACTACTTTGGATGATTATTGTTCTAATTGCTTGATTTATGGAAATAATTGGATTAGACTAGCATTTGATGGAATGAACTCAACACCCAAAATGTGCCAAATGAAATACTGTTTTCTGTGAAAGTGGAGAGGCTAGGGTATATATAAAATAGTAAATGGGTATAGTTTATATATCAGGTAAATGAAATGGAGTCACCATATCATAATCGTCTTCTTATTTCTAACACCTGGCACATGTACTTGAAAGACTAATTCCAATAAGTGGACTTTTATCTTCAGAGAGTTTAGTTGCATGCCTTATGTCCATGTCACTTGAAATAGGAAATTCACGATACAACTCACTCTCCTGCTCTAGGCATTGTAGGCCAGTACTTAATTGATAAAATTTCTATTTGTTTATCAAAGTTAGAACAATGCCAAGTAATGTAAAATGGAGCAAGGGGCTGAGAGCTATAACCTTCTCAAAGAGAAGGGAAACATTGGAAAAGAATAAGGGATATGAAGTTTATTCACAAACAAAACTTTGAAAAAAGAGAAGGGCTATGAAGTTTGGCACCTAGTTTTGACCATTTTAGACTCGATAAATCTCTCTTATATGTGGTTGTTTGAATTCTTTCAGGTTTGGCAGAACTATACATGTGAAGTCTCAGCATCTGGGATGTGCATCACTCCCGGAAGGGTGAAGCCAGAGATCTACACTCAGCTAGTTGCAGTAGTTAATGAGAGCTATGCACTACAGCACTAAACCCCTCCTTTACTCAGCCTCCAAGAATGTAATTTTGTCCAAGACACATTTCGAACAATCACCTCGAGTTATTGCCCCCCATTGGACCACTACCTGAAAATTGTGAATGCAGGTTTGGCCCTGATATCAGTTGGAGTCTTGCTCTGTCTTCTTCTCTGGGTACTCTATGCAAACCGCCCCCAAAGGGAGGAAGCGTTTGCGAAACAATCCTTACCCGTAAAAGACAAAAGTATGAAGAGCAGTTCAAACAATCATAGTCATAATAGCAGCAGCGATGTAACATCATCAAACATATCAAACGGAGTCTAAGCTTGAAGATTAGAATCCAGTTATACAAATTTAGAGTCATTATTAAGAAAAATGAAAACCGAGTGGAGCGAAGTTCCATTCCGAGTTAAGTTTAGTCGAGTGTAGTATTGTAATCCAGATTCTTATGTACAGATTCGCCTATTGCAATGATCTCAAATTTGCTTTCATTTCCGTCTTCCCCTTTATTGTGATATCTCAATTCTCAACCCACATATATATAATTTGTGATATCTCAATTCTCAACCCACATATATATAATTTATTCACAGAAGAATGCAGGCAATCATAAACACCAAGAGAGAATGCTTAGAAGGGCTCAATTTTTCATTGCATCTTAAACCTCTACATTGCTAAAGGGCTCCCCTGAATCACATTCACATCAGATACACAGAAAATCGAAGAGCCAAACCTCAATCAAACCCTAAAACATATACTTTCCATCTAATTCATCAGAAAACAAGAACTTGTATGTAAAATCTGACCTCTACATTGTCAATTACAGCCTTCAGTAACCTCCCTAATAACAAAAGTTATTCTTCTGCCGCTGTTCCTCTGTACATTGTTTAGAATTATCTCACCGTCTTATTGCTATTCAGGTATGTAGTTAACATAGAATTGATATTGGATGGATGTATGGAGCTCAAATGGTTGTGTCTACTGTGCAGGTTAGTTTTCCAGTTTCATGAAACTTTTAGAACCTGATGATATGTCAATGACCTTGATCGATAAGAAATATAACCTGAATGCATATAAAATTTTATGACAGGGATGTGATAAATCACGATGGTTGATGCATGGGATGTTTAGAGCCAATGATGAGGCCCTGCCTTTTTTATGCACAAGGGCTCAAATGATGAGGTTTTTGATCCTAAAAAGACCTGGTAGTGACAAAGACATTGAAGGTGAAGACAATTTATTTACTTTGAGTTGAATTTTTGGCATATTAGCAATAATCTCAGAGGATTGATGTTAATATACAGGTGACAGGTGAAAGCATTTATGGCCAATGGATGTCACTTGGATTTTAATCAAACCCCCTTGGATTCATTCTCCCTACAGACTTCTACACAAAAGTTGGTAAGGTCCGTTTTGTTTTTCTGATAATTCGAGAATTTGATTCCTATTCTTAGTTATTGTTGAAATCAGTTACATTCCTATCTTATAACATAGTATACTCACATTGCTAAATATCTCAACACTCATTGCACTCTACGTTTCACTTCACATCAGTATTTTGCAGAGCTCTGATCACGTCATATGCAGCTGGTTGTTTATAGGTAACCTCATCTCTACATTCCAATGCCTCATTGATTAATGTTTGTGCTTACTCCATACAAAACCATTTCAATGATTTCAATTTACAGAACCAAATAATCACTCTTTCTTATTGATTGACAGTATTACTTATGTTTTCCAATTACAACAGCTCAACTGAAATTTCGGAGGACTTATCATTTGTTGCAAATGACGAATCAGACTTTTTACTTAAACACCTACTGTTGTTAGCATATAACATATAATGTAGCAATGTAATATAACAGTGTTTCTAAATTCAGTAACATCGAATCAAACAATATTGCTCATATTCCCGCAGCATCGCACGGGTTCATTTTCTAGTAACTCACTAAATTGAAGATTTGGATGGTGGTCTTAATCAAGGTTCGTACCATCAATAGTGGAAAGATTGTTGTTAGTAATGATCAATGCAACGTGGTCAGTAATGGTTATGGTGTCTTAATTGGGGGGTCTCTAACAAATCTAGAATCCATAATTAATATCAGACATGCCACGCATGCTAGGTACAAATCATCATACCGATTATTAGAAAAGTAAAATTTTATAGCGACTATTTGTGGTAATTAATATTAAAGAAAAACATATCACATGTACTTATCTCACCATGCTAAAAATTTAAAATGTACAAATTTCAAGCTCAGACAGGTGATGGTGTAAGAGAAGTCGACAAAACTTGGGTTAACCGAACCACGACAGCCTCCGACTTCATAGGTTATGCACTTGTTGATACTTTTAATCGTTCAGTTTGAGAACTAAAGTTGGTTGTTATTTGAGATTACATCAATTTTATTGTTTTGTCAGTCTTCTTTTTGAAATTCATATTTTATTTTTCATTGTTTTACTAAATTGTTTAGATCGGCGAATTATTCTTCTGACATTCGGTGCTCTAAATTTACAAAAATTTTAGAAAAAATATCAGCATCAGTTGAATATTATTAATAACTATTCTTTAAGAACTAGTTACAAAGATATCGCTCAAATATAACTATTGTCAAAATGCAAACATTTGAGTAATTTCAAACTTATTTAAACCCTTTATTTAACTCAAGTGATTATATAACCGTAACATGTACACCAGCAAATCGTCATGAATAGTCCTTAGAATTCCTCTTTTTTTTTTTTCTTCTTCGTCGCTTGCAAATAAAAGACAATGAGAAAAGTTAGAAACTCCCACCAAATACTCATATCTAGACAACAGGAAACAAGAGGGAAAAAAATTGGAGTACCTCCAATTATATTATGATTAATGCAACATCAACTTTCGGGGAATAGATCTCCCTTCATTAATGAAAGGACTTATGAACCTTCAGCAAGTTTTTCCTCCCTAAGAAGTTGCCTGTCACATACCATAAAGCAAATGCACAATAAAATTTGCATAAGCATGACCCATGGATCCCCTAAGCCATTGCCTTTTTTGTCCACAGCATCACCCCAACGTCATGGTGACTTCATTCGCAGAGGTGTAAATCTAGTAATTTCCCTGGAGCTCAAGCAAAGAAAAGCATCATGCCTCTCTGGGTCTTTATTGGCCGCCCACAAAATTTCACTTTGACCTTCCAATATAATACCAAGTGTGTCTCTCTGGATTCCTCTCTCTCCGAGTCCTATATATACCGCACCAGATATTTTTCATTTGTCATCATATTTGCACAAGTTTTTCAAATTTTCAATCAAAGTTTTCTGAAGTACCAGTTATAGTACTGTTGTTGATCATATAAATAAGAATATGTCTGAGACAGAAGTTTCACTTGGTTTTAAAGAAGGTCGAGTTGTGGTGAGGAAGTTCTTGGCTAGGCCTCAGCATGAAGGAGTTGGTGCCATTGTTAGAAGAAGCATTGGGAGGTAAGTCATATTAAGTAGACGTATTAGTCGAGTTTTCGACTTTTCGCTACATGAATAGAAGATTGTTGATGCGGCTATAAGGTACGGTGTTTGATTCAATATCTCAATGGGTAGTTGTTGTTGCGTTTGCAGGTTTGAGCTGAGATACTTTGATCCTTTTCTTGTTCTGGATGAGTTCTCAGGTGCGTACCTCCCTGTTTTCCTCTGTTTCTTCATGAATGTAACGGCAATAATGTTAATGTATGCTGATATTGCCTTTGATATTTTCATGTGCAGTTACTGCTCCTGCTGGATTCCCTGATCATCCACATAGAGGTTTTGGTCACTGTCATTGTCATTAGCTAACTCGTTGATATGAACAATGGGTTTATTGGACTCTGATTTCGTGCATGTTCTTGTTTTTCCATTTGAATTTTTTACAGGGTTTGAGACGGTGACCTACATGTTGCAGGTATAAAAACTATTCATGATTGTTTATAGTATTGGGTTGAAATGGTTGAAATCTTTAGGTGGTTATTTGCTGGAAGTGTGTATCCAGCTAGGTTTCTTATAATATCTGCCAACTTTAGGGTAGTTGGACTAGAAAAAAAAATACTTCAAACATGTATCATCTGCAAACCAGATACTTAATCCTCTAAATATAATAATTATTTACTTTGACTTGGTAAAAAGTTACCAGTCAAAATGATGAATATAGCTGTAGCTTAAGTTTGGACTAATTTCATTGCATAGTCTACTATTTCCCTGAATCTTGAACTATAACTCTATAAGGGGGTATATGAATGAAGGTTATATGCATGATTGATACACTAAACTTAGTTGAATGAAATTGTTTGGATCATCAGGGAGCCATCACACATGAAGATTTCGAAGGGCACAAAGGGACAATAGGAGCCGGCGATGTGCAGTGGATGACTGCAGGTAGAGGTATTGTTCACTCGGAAATGCCTGCAGCCCAAGGAACCCAAAAGGGTCTACAGTTGTGGATAAACCTCTCCTCCAAACATAAAATGTATGCATCTCTTCTTTTTATCTTCTCAAGCTCTAAAGTTCGATTACACGTTCAAATAGAAACTCATGTATTTAACAGTCTAAATTATTATCCAATAACATAACATGTTAGATATCCAATAATATGACTCGTATATTCTTTATGAAATTGTTTTGGGTGGTTCAAACTTTTGATTGAGCATAGGGAAAATCACATATGACTAGTATGATTGTTCATGATGGGATATATTCTTTTGTCACTTGGCTGCTTTTGAATGCACCAACCGCACATTTTGTGTATGTGTTTATTGTATTTGCAACTACTAGCCTGAAATATCTAGCCTGGGGACCTTTCAAACCATGCGACTTTTTACTCATATCATGGTGACCAAGGAATCTTGTGTGATGATATATCCTATGCTAGTGCTGCTTCCTTTTTAACTTTTTGAAACCTAGAAGAAGTTTTGATAAGCAGAACTATAACCTTTCATAGTGTAACATCATTAGTTTCTAAACCACTTTAAACCTGAGAATCCCTTTTCAAATTCCAATCATACTACCCATATATGCAATTGATTAAGCTCTGTGATTTTAATCTTTCTGTAATTTGTTTCAACACAGGATTGAGCCAAAGTACCAAGAAATGGTCAGCAAGGACATTGCAGAGGCTACAAAAGATGGGATCGAGGTTAGAGTTATAGCAGGAGAAGCCTTGGGAACAAAGTCACCAATCTACACAAGAACCCCAACCATGTACTTGGACTTCACTCTCAAACCAGGAGCTCACCTTCAGCAACCAATACCAACATCATGGAATGCATTTGTATACGTCTTGGAGGGGGAGGGCATTTTTGGAACTCCAAAGTCATTGCCAGTGGCAGGTCACCACCTTCTTCTTTTAGGATCTGGGGATGGATTGGGGGCATGGAACATGTCTTCCAAGAACCTTAGGTTTATATTAGTTGGAGGTCAACCTTTGGGGGAGCCTGTAAAGCAACTAGGGCCCTTTGTGATGAACACTGAGGAAGAGATTGATCAAACCATTGATGACTTTGAAAACTGTGTCAATGGATTTGAGAAGGCAACACATTGGAGATCTGGATCTGCACTTAGCCTTGATTTTTAGATCTTGTCGTATTATTTAAGATTATTTATTGGTTTATTTTGGAAGAGGCAAATAAATGTTGCTAATTAAATTAATTATTCTGTGTATCATAATTTCTGATTAGATATAATATATTCTGTACCCAAAAACAAAAGATAGAATATTCTTAACTTGAAAATATTTCTCATTATACCCTGTAACCAAAAAAAAAAAAAAAAAATATTTCTCATTATAAAACAAAATTTGAAAATATTTAAATTCGTACTTAAGCACAATTGAGAAAAGAATTAATGGAGCAGATGAACATATTCAATGAAAATAAACTCACTAATGAGGATTTGACGGATTTGACTATCTACCTCTCATTTACATAATTGGAATCATGAACGAAAAATCTTACTTATATTTTGATATTATGCGAGTTGCATTCAAAAATCGCGTATTTGAATCATTTCCTTTCATCCCAAACCTATATTGAGTCTCACTCAATTGAGTGTGATCCATGAATCTCCAACTATCTAAGAAAATAATGAGAATATATGAATCCGATACATTGAATTAAATTTAAATTCATTTACTCACCCTAAGTATTTTATTTCAATCGGTATGAGAAACTCTAAATTTTATATAAACTTTCCATTCTAATGTTTGGTAATATAAGAGTTATTTTAATAAAGTTGTTAAAATTTTTGTAATTAATGTAATAAAATAATGAGATGTGAGTGATAAATGCAAGAAAATTAGGGGGAAAATAAATCATTGAGGCAGGGAAGGAACCCTTTTCCTCTTATTTATCTTTCCTTTAAGATAGTATTTCGTTTCTTTTTACATCCCATACACAAGAATTGATTAAATTTCCTTTTCCGATGTTTCAATTCCGCGAACCAAACAAAATTATAAAGTACAAAATATGTTAGAGTTCAAGAACCCCATTGTGTGACAAGAACCGCGCTTTCTCTACATTTCCCTACTTATTGAGTTATTGGTGGAGGATGGCGCCAGAGTTGCTTAATTCAATTTTAGTTCAAGAGTCAAGTATTTGAGTATGTGTAAATGGAGTGTGATACTATTCCCAACCAACTTGTGGGGGGCTTTAATGAGATCACTATATACTATTTAATATAATTTTTTCATGATAACGAATGAATCTTCCCTTCTGATCCAAAAAAAAAAAAAATTGTTGAGAGTTAAAGCAGTGTTGAGTAGGGCTGTCAATTCCGACACGACTCGAAATCCGCACGAAATAAAGCGGGTTGAACCCGCACGATTAAAAAGCGGGTCAGCCATGGGTCAACTCGTCATGACTCATTTAATAAATGGGTCGGCCACGGGTCAACCCGCCAACACGAAGTGAACCCGTATAACCTGATTATGCTATACTTCATCTTGAAATTTTAGACGTTGGGAGTATTTGATCATAGGATTAGACAATTTGAAATATTTTGCTTTATAATTATTGGATTTAATTATTTATGAATTATATATAGTTATTTATATTCTTCGTCTTATGGAGTTTTTAGTGAATTTAATCAATTTATGGATTTTTTAGTTAAATGGGTCGCATTGTTAACTCTTAAATGAGTCATTTTATCAAACACGACACAACCTATTTATTGAATGGGTTAAGAGGGTTGGAAACGGGTAACCCGTTTAATAAATAAGTTAGGTTTGGGTTTAAATTTTTGACACGATTATTAAATAGGTTGGGTTTGAATTTGTATCTTGCGACACGACAAATACCTTGATCCGACACGAACCCAACCCGACACGACCCATTGTCTAGGGTTGAGTTACCAAAGTTAATAACAATTCATTGTTAAAAAGAAAATTGTAATCAACTTTGATTACTGGAACCGAAAAACATAAAACTAGGCCCCCCATCACCACTTGTCAAACTCCCATTGGCTAATCACAGCTCTCCCACGCAAACCTTTTTTTGGGTCGTGACACACAAATTAGTTTGACTACTGTACTTCTTCTCCTTCTTCCCCAACAAAAACCCCCAGAACTCCAAAAAGACTCCATTTTTCAGAGAGAGAGAAAGATAGAAGCAGAGAGAGAGAGAGAGAGAGAGAGTCTGTGAGCCATGAACAAAAACTCGTGGCTCCTGAAGATCGTGGTGTTCCTCTTCGCCCTAAACTCCCTCTCTCTCTGCCTGTACTTCACTTCCCACTCCAAAACCCCCACCCCTCCACCCCTCAACCCCCACCCTCAAGTCAACCGCCTCCCCCTAACAGATCAAACCCACCGCCACCACTACCGCTTCTCTAAGCCATGGCCGATCCTCCCCTCCTACCTCCCCTGGTCCCAGACCCCAAACGCGGAGTTCCGCTCCTGCGAGGCCTACTTCGGCAACGGCTTCACCCGCCGGGTCGATCTCCTCAAGCCCACTAAAGATTCCGGCAGCTGGTTCCGCTGCGCGTTCAGCCAGACCCTGAGGAGCTCCGTGTGCGAGGGAGGGGGGATCCGGATGGTGCCGGACAGGGTCAAGATGTCGATCGGCGGCGAGGTTTTAGAGGATGTGATTGGGAGAGGGGAGGAGGTGGAGTTGCCGGAGTTTCGAAACGGTGCGTTTGAGGTCGATGGTGGGGTTGGTGGAGGAGGAGAGGAGAGAGGGCTTGTGAGCAGAGAGTTTCTTGATGAGTATGTGCCGCGTGGTGAGATTGGGAAGCATACTATGAGGGAGCTGATCGCGTCGATTCGGGTCGTGCCCAGTAAAGAGTTTCAGTGCACTGGGGTGAGTTGGGTTCTGTTAGTTTCTATTTTTGGCATTTGGCTTTAGGGTTTATGAGATTTGGCATTTGGGTTTCGCGAGTTTGATCTTTTGTTAGTTTCAAAGTTTCTAAGTTTGTTGAATCCAGATTCAGTTAACTATGGTGGATTGTTTGTCGTCTGTTAGTTAGTTAGTTCTATTGTGATTGTAGATTTGTTCTTTTTCTTCTTTGTTTCTAACTTTGCTATGAAAGTCTATACTTGCAGTGGATTGAGGAGCCAACGCTTCTGGTCACACGGTTTGAGTATGCAAATGTTTTCCACACATTCACGGATTGGTATAGCGGTTACGTAGCTTCCAGAGTCACTGGCTTACCTAGCCGGCCTCATGTTGTCTTTGTAGATGGCCATTGTAGGGTATGTATGCTTTATTATTCTTTTCTGCATATTTGGTTACTTGTCTAGTATTTTTGAGATCAATTTCTTTTTCCATAGACATGCTAGGGTAGATTTTTCCACTGGTTTTTGTAGTTGAGAGGTACATTATTCTTTTGGAAGTGTGAAAGTGACCATACTTTTGAGGAAGACACATATGTATTGCAGTTGATGTCCTTTTACATATACTAGTATAAATATTGCCAATTTCTTTTGTCATATTCAATTTTGATACAATGTTCTGCCCCCCGGATTCTTTTGCTACTTACTTAGAATGTGATGTCAGCAAAACTTACTTTTAAAATAAAAAAACTACATCGAAGATATCATGACTGATTGAGAGAAACTGAGAATATGGTGATCCAACAACATTGAGCTGTATCAATCATGATAAAGAATGAGAAAAGTTCAGATGAATTAAATATGATTGGCCATAATAAGGGGGTTTTGTAGGCGAGCCTTAGAAAAGGTACCTTTTACAACTGGACATAGTACCTTTACAATCTTTTTAAATTTTGGTCTTCCAGTGTTACTAATATCATTCCAAGTATGGGTATTCCCCAAAAAATTAGCAATTTAGGATGCCTTCTTAAGGATAGGGTGACATGTTTTGTTGGTTTTTCTGCTGCATATTGTTCTTTTTCCTTCTTCATCTTCCTTAGAAGAGCTCTACTTTAGGGTATAAAATGCAGCTTTTATTTTTTATAGTTAAAATGGCCTTGATTATATATTCTGTCGGAATGCTGGTCCAATCTCCTGCTTCTGATCTCTCTTGCATTGGTCATTTTCAGACACAATTGGAAGAAACATGGAAAGCGTTGTTCTCTAGCATTAGATATGCGAAAAACTTTAGCGGTCCAGTTTGTTTTCGTCATGCTATTATTTCACCTCTTGGATATGAAACTGCATGGTTTAAGGGGCTCACTGAAGATATAGCGTGTGAGGGAGCTTCTGCACCAGAGCTGTGGCAACACCCTGATGACAAGAAAACTGCACGACTGTCTGAGTTTGGAGAAATGATTAGAGCTGCTTTTGGAATTCCAGTGCATAGGCAGCGTATAGAGAAGCAAGCCTCAGGTCTCAATATCCTTTTTGTTCGCCGTGAAGATTATCTACCGCATCCACGTCACGGTGGTAAAGTTGAATCAAGGTTAAGCAACGAACAAGAAGTCTTTGATGCCTTAAAGAGCTGGGTGTCGAATCACAAGGAATGCAAAATAAACTTAGTGAACGGATTGTTTGCACACATGTCGATGAAAGAACAAGTCCGGGCCATTCAAGATGCTTCTGTTATTATTGGTGCTCATGGTGCAGGTCTCACGCATATAGTATCTGCATTGCCGAAAACCGTGGTTCTGGAGATCATTAGCAGCCAATATAGACGGCCACATTTTGCTTTAATTGCCCAGTGGAAAGGGTTGGAATATCATGCCATTAATCTTGCGGGTTTGTATGCCTCTCCATCAGTTGTTATTGACAACCTTAGCCGTATACTGAGGACCCTTGGGTGCTGAAAACCATTTGGTTGGAAGTTACTTTCTTCCATCAGGTTTGATTGGGAATGCTAACACTATATTACACGGTAGATCAAACTTATCTTAGTCAAGATAGATAAGTTAACACTTCTTGGACTCTAATTGACTTTCCCATAGTTGGTTGGGAATTATAGTTAGGGTGCTTGAGCAATGGTACGGGAAGATGTATGCCCTTTGAAAAGCATATGAGCATTGTGGCAAATTAGCTGACTTGGATCAGGAAGCGTCCAATTATCAGCGGAAAGGTATGAACAGTCTGTACTCTGTGGACAGTAGAACAGTGTGTGCATGTATGTTAAGTTACCTTGACACCCAAAATCATTGTATTTGTTAGTTCACTTGTTCAGGAACACAACCTGACAGGTTGAGGCCTGGTTTTGCTTGTATACTGATTCTTTCTTACCATCTTCTTGTACAATAGATCAATGCATGTATCCAATTTTTTTATCAGAAACCTTAATGCATACAAAATGCTGTTTCCTTTTTCTTTTTGCTTAAATTGTGTGTATATTACACATGCCTTCAGCAGTTTAATCCCAAACTGTTGATTAGCATAATGGATTGAATGCTACGGTTATCAACGGTGTAAAATGATTACTGTTCAAGTAAATGGTGTAGCCATCAAAATCAAAGTTGTGCTGTGAATCCTTTACCTAAATTTTAATATGCATTTTGATCAAAAATATTCAATTCATAATCGGCACGTAATATATTTGATAATAAAAAAATTTAAAATTTCTCAGAACCAACACACTTGCCATCAATTAGAAGTCTATGATTCTAATTCAATACAAACTCTTCCAACATGTAGGTGATAATTACTAGATGAGATGCATTGATGTACCAACCTAAACAAACTGAAGGCTTCAAATTGCAATCACGAGCTGGAGCTAGATAAGGCGAAATTGGAACCAAATTGTGGTTAATTTACAAAACGGTGGTCATAAAAATGCAAACCAAAAGTATCGGTTTGGAAATGAATTAGAAAAATGAAAAAGAAAAAGCAAAAGTATCGGCTTGAAATTTTGTTCCCGATTCGATTCATGGAGAGTGGAGACGATATATATAAATGAGGGGACATGACCTAAACCCCAAATTACAATAAGCATCGAGAGAACTTCCTGAGATAATAACAAGAGTGTCAACTAAAATAATATATTCTAACAAGCACCGACTAGCGAAGAGTGCATCATTGGCTACTCTATTCGCCTCTCTCTGTTCTTTAGCTTAGGGATGAACTTTTTCACCATGATCAGAATTTCTAGCAAGTTTCAGGGGTCATGTGGATTCGTTCAAGGTCCAAAAAGGCACAGGACGGCGATTAATCAAGCAACCAAAAGACACAAACTACAAGCATTGGATCATGATCAGTAGAAAACGAATCCTATATTACAAAGTGCAGTTAATCAATGTACGATATTTCCTTGACAAAAATAGAGTACTGATCATTTGACTTCCAGAGCTTAACCCACTTATCAGATGAGAGTGAGCAAACCTCATCCTCTGCCACCATCAGCTTCAAGTATGTTGATGACTACATTATTTTTCAGTTTCACATTAGTTCATCGATTGTGTATAGTTTACTTGGTCTAAGGCGGCAATAGGATGTAATCACAGTATAAACTTTTACTAATGTATGCCGAAATTGAATCATACACCACCTTTTTTTTTTCCTTTGGCTAAGATAGGATTGGAGAGTTTCCCAACCCAAATTATTAAAAGAGAAAAGGATTACAAACAGAGGAAGGAAGGACAACGGCCATGCCCCTAGCCAAAAACAGAAAATCAACAGAGGTACTAATCTCCATTCAAAAAGATGAAGAGGATAAATAAAATACAACTCAAAGAAACCGGAAATTCAGAAGACCAAGCGTGTCAACGAAGATGTAGGATAAAAGGAGGAGCCTCATCCAATCAGACACTACACATCAGGCAAATGCGGCATTACATAAGTCAAGAACCTTTATTTCCAATTTTTATAATTAACAAATCAAGTTCTAATTCCAGCATATGCGAAAACTTGCATTTGTGATTCGATGGCTCTTCCTTCTGAAAAGATGAACTTGCTAAAGTCTGTATAGTCGAAATCTTTAAGAATACGGGGGTAGTCTTCATCTACTAGCTCCTTTTGTGCCTTGATAATGGAACCCTCTATTGGAAGTGCAAATGCTGCTAAAGAATGTCGTTCTTTTTCCCCACACATCATCACCCGATGATTCACAGAATGCATTCTGCCATTGCTCCATGCCTGCAAGTCATCATTAGTCATTATCACACTTTGCATGGAGCTTTTAAATCATCAGTTGTAAGTTGTGTGTGGTCAATTATCCCATAGTAAGCTTCAGCACTTGGAAATTCACAAGCACAATTTAGTAAGCTTATAAACTTACCCCACTTGTGGGACTCTACTCAGATGGGTTTTGTCTAAAGTGTTTCAGTTATGATTAGTTAAATTAATTCTGTACCATGAGGGAGTCTCCAACAACAAAGACGAAAGAGCGAGGAGATATAGACAACTTGACCCATTGTTCATCCTTGGTTTGAACTTCAAGACCTGAAACTTGATCATCAAAAAGGATTGTGCCAAAATTCTTGTCAGTGTGAGCCGGGGATCCCATGGTGTACTCCCTTGAAGGAGGTGCCGTGTACTTCTGTAACCGTAGCAGTGTCTTGGACACCATGATCAAATTTGATGTCTCTTCCAAACCATAGCTATCAAGAATCATCAAGTTAATCATATCTTTCAGCTCATCCAGCTGCTTCATCATAGAAATGACAGTGCTGCAGTTGCAACATATATAAAATGAACAAACAAACAAACAAATCACTATACGTAACCATAAATTAAGGCTGAAACGTAAAATCGCACGATAACTGACCATGCTATATACTCAACCTGAACTAAAAATTGTAAAGTGGAGATCAAGTTGAGCACAAAAAGTATCAGATACCATGTTAGACAATCGGTCGTAGAACGCGCAAACACATGAGCTAGTTTAAGTAGGCAGTAGATTAACCAACAATGTATATCAAGATTATATGTTGAACATAGTCAACTAAACATGAATGAGACTACTTACCAAAACTGGTCATGACTCCAGATATCTTCTGTCAAGCTACCAAGGGATTCATAGTTGGATGCTTCCTCAAAGCCAAAGCCTTCATACAAGGGAGCACGGACACTTGGTCCAACGTAACCCTGGTAAGGTTTTGGATTAAGGTTCTGCTTCTTTGTCTCAAGTGGAAGGCTGAAGAGTTTCCTTGACGCAGAGAAGGTTTCGGCTCTTAACTGCGGAGGTATCTTATCATACACAATTTCGAAGCAACCATAATTTTCACAAGCCTCTCGAACCTTCTTGCACAGATGGTACCACTCATCAGTTCCTCGGTCCATTTCTGGCGAATTCATTATGAATTCTATTGCCGGAATTTGGTATTGAGAATCTGAACCCATTCTCTCCAACTTATCAAGCACTTCCTTTGTGTTTCCAACGAACTGGTTCTTTCTCTGTACTTTGGTACTGTATTTAGGGATGAATCTTTGGTACGTTGAGGGGTTTTATTTATATTGCAAGGTTCTTGAAGTGAGAATGATATGAAAATAAATAAATACCACTTCCCTCGTGAATTGCACGGTTGTTGTACCATGTCCTTACTGTTTAACCTGAAAGCATGGAATAGAAAGGTTGGAAAATCCAAGAAGGTATGAGTCATAGAAAACGATGTTTACCATAAATAATATGTTAAACAATGTAACCTAGAATACAAAGTATATCCAAGTAGGCCACAGAAATCCTTCCAACTCTATCAAACATGCTCTGCTAGTATGCCTAATCTAGCTAGCTAACCAAGGAAGCGGAATAAAGCTAGCTAATCCAACGCCCTTATCCGAATTTATTAATAACCAGAAAAAAAAAAAAAATACATAGCAAAGGTGGCTAGACCAAAACCTTACAAAGAGAACAAGAGTTGGAAATACAAACTTAAAAAGTACAGATGATAAGCCTCAAGCACTTCGGAAAGCAAGCAATGTAAAATAATACATGCGAACCCAAGACCAATATATGATTTGAATTACTAGCTAAACCTGTATTGAACAATAGAAGAGCGGTCTCTACCATAAAAATTTGAAATGAAACCTCAGATCAATCTCCACCAATTAGAACCCTCATTTGCAGCACCATAGATAACAAGCTTATCTACCAAGAAGCTGCCCTCCCTATAGATATGTGAAACAGGAAAATTTATAGCGGTAGTGAAACGAATGCAGTTAAGCCAAGCAATACGTACCTTCCAAGGGATTAGAGTTGGTAACTTGAAATAATTAACTACAAGAGTAGAGTCTGTCTCAAGCCAAATATGCATGAGTCCAATTTCTTACCTAGGCAACACGCAAAGCTTCAATGACTGCAAGTACTTCAGCCACAATCGCACTAGAAACCACCACTTTATGAGCAAAGGAACCCAGAAAAGCACATTCTGAATCTCTATATTAAAATAACCCAAACCCCAGCTGTGTTAGGATCACGAAAAGATCCATCAGTGTTTACTTTCAACCAATCTAGAGGAGGAGGCTGCCAGCAAACACGGATGAACTTTGGGGCCGAGAGTCTCAATGGTGATGAACCCAAAAGCATAAATATTGGGAGAACTCTCGAGGAAGAAATATGAGGATGAAAATAAATTGATGCCGAATCTCTGAGTGAATACAGGAAAAAAGCTTGAATCTGTCTAAAGTGAATAAATAATTATCATACCTTATTTTATTGCGTTCAATCCAAAGACACCACAACCAAACTGCAAAGCACCAAAGTTTCTTTGTTGAGGGAGTCATGGAATTCAACTTTGCTGAAGAGAAAGGCTCCATAATTTCTACTTGAGAAGATTGCGGCAATCTGAAAAGAAGTAGCAACCAATTACAGAAGCTGCTTACCATACCGCAGCTATAGAGCATATGTTGTAACCTTTCAACCTGCTCTCGACAGAAAGAGCATTGGGAGCAGAGCTGAGTACCACACCTCTGTAGAGCATCATCAGTTAAGATTCTCCTATGCAAGACTTTCCAGGTGACAATATTTTTACGAGGTTGGATTGCTTCACTCTAAATTAGCTTTCCCCAATTAGTAATTGGAGTAGGATCAGACAAGAAGTGATAGGCCTCTTTAGCCTAGAGCTGCCAAGATTTAGTTGAAGGCCAAACAACCTGTTCAAAAGAAGAAGTAAATGAAGGTGGAAGAAACCGCTTACCATCAGTAATATATGCACTAACCTTTCTCTAAGAAAATTCAACAACTGCTGTGCAATACTAAGAGAGAGCTGGAGATGGGTACATTATCCAACCAGAAATTCACTCTGCATCCATCACCTACCACCTATTGCAGTTTCTCCGAAAAACTAGGGCCACAACTTTTTTAAACCCACCCAAACAGAGGACGTTAGATAATACTTCAGAACTGGAAAGATGAATTGAAAAAAGGAGCACGGATCAACTTCGTTGAAGGAGATGAAGCCTGAACAATATCCCAACAACGCGTAAGAAGAAGAGCTAGATTTAGAGTAAATAAATTTCTCAAACCCAGCCCGCCTTGTTCAATACAACAGCTATTCCATGAAATTAAAGTGGAGCCTTTCTTCAGAGAGTTCCCTGACCAGAAGAAGTTTCTAACCCATGTTTTCACCTTCCGATACCAAGGACCACAACCATTAATTCATAAACTTGGAAGCTATAAGTGAGTAGACTGTGAATTACTGAAGAAATCTGCGTGAGCGCTCGCGCATATACACACATATATATGAGAAAAATTCACCATCAATGTCTATACTTTGGTGCCAAGGTCAATGTGATACCCATGCAAACTACCAATTTTACAAAGGGTGTTTCTAAATGTACCCAGCAAATTAATTTTACATGAAAAGACAATTGTATCCTCATATGAAATGACATTAAAAGTTACGGTAAACTAAGATATATAATAACTTATGATTGAAACTCTTTTTTTTTTATGTACCCAGCAGTTCAAGTTGTTACGTTGTTTCTTCCCGCAAAACTTCAAACCCAAATTTCACTTATCATTATAATTGTCTCATCTCTCTGACAAAGTTGTGAGTGCAATTATGATTTCGAAAGTAGCGATGATGACGAAGATTGGCTCAAATAGACAGCTAGGTGGCTAAGGATTAAAAGATCGAAAACATGAGTCAGGCCATAGCAACACCAACGGCAACAATAGCAGCAATTAATTTGGGAGGAGGAGCGGCAGGTCAGTTTGGGGACACGACGTACACTAAGGTGTTTGTTGAAGGATTGGCTAAGGAGATCCAGAAGGAGACCATAAAGGGATACTTTGAGCATTTTGGTGACATTTTGGAGGCTGTTGTCATCACTGACAAGGCCACCGACAGATCCAAGGCCTATGGATATATGCTTATATGCATCCTATCCTTCTCTTCCATTCATCCATCTCTTCTTCAATTCTTTTATTTTGATCTTGTTATCAGATGCATTTTTTTTTGGTAAATATTAGACACATGGTTTAATAATTGTTTTCTGCAATATCTTGATGAAACAAATACATGATTATATTTAATTGATTATGATATTAATTTGGTTAGTTTGTACTAGTAGCTAATTCAATGATGTTTATACATATGATGGCAATATATATGTGTAGGTAACCATTTGGGAAGCGGAAGCAGCGATGAGAGCTAGCTTGTGTCGACGCTGCCCCAAAAACTTAATATAGGCTTTGGTAGTTGGCCACCAAACTAAATAGGAAGGGCGAAGGAGGTAGCGATAACAATGAAGTCTAAAATGGAGAAATTTTTGAGTTTGGGACTGGGTATGCATCCTTGTTACAAGATCAGTGTTAAGAAGGTTAATATAAACCATCTCAGAAGAAGGAAGTATTTGCTGGGTGTGATAAGGTTTTGCTGGGTGTAAAAATAAGGGTATTATTGGAAAAGTTGATTGGTGTAGTTAAAGATTTTATGATTTTGCTGGGTGTAAAAAAGCTGCTGGGTATACTTAGACATTTGCTGAGTACATTTAAAAACACCCTTTTACCAATGTGATACCTGAAGTCTTATTATGACATCGATAAAATGCATCCGTCCAATTTCCGTGACGGCTTCGTCAAATTGATGACGTGGCAAGCACGTGTTACGCATGTGATATTTTTATGAAGAGCAAAATTGTTTTTCTCTATTAATTAATTTTTAAAAAAAATTAAAAAAAAAAACATATGAAGCATGAATAGCTCTCTCTCTCTCTCTCTCTCTCTCTCTGGATTTTTCTTCTTCTTCACGATCCTCTGCAACTCCTAATCCTACCTCCAACTCCCTCTTCTCAGTCGAGACCCCTTCCCTACACCATTTCCAATAATTCATGGTAATAAAAAAGGAAAAAAAATCACAAGCCATTTTCTCCATGTTCTTGAACCCAGATCAGGCAAAAAGAAATAGAAAATAAAGAGATTCCAAGCCATTGTTTTTCTATATAATTGTGGAGGGTATTCTAGTTAGTTGATGTTAGTTGGTCATCAGTTAGTCAAATATAATTAAAGATCAAAATTAGATGACTAAGCAAATCCAGATTCCCCATCTAACTAGAAAAAACCTATCCCTTGTTGAGAATGTATACATACCACATGGGAAAAATAAGACCTTGCCTATGAGTTTATAACGGGTTGGGCCACTCCATCCATTGCCAATTGGTTTTGGATGTGAACCCCATATTACTTTATTGTGGTATCAGAGTGGGTTATCCCACGTGCATGCCTCGCAGCCACATGGGGTCCACATCACTCATGCACAAGTGGTCCACATCACCCAATAAAGTTGTCCACGAGTATGACTTGAAAATTCGTCACACGTGCGGGGGCGTGACATGGACCCCGTGTGACCACCCCAGATTTTTTAATTGTTGTACGAGGTGCGAATTCACGATATAACAGACAAGAGAGACAAAGATAGCATATCTGAAATTCGAAGACTTACAATGGGGTGGTGGTCCAGATTCCCTAAAAATCCCCCACATCTTCCTTTCCTTCATGATCCTCTACTATCGGAGATTCGTGAATCTCGTCCATTTGCTGCTGTAATCAGATTGTAAAAGCTGATAGATTCCCCTCCTTCGTCACTTTGTTAGAAAAAAAGTCAAATCGGATTTAGGAGTGTTTGGGTATGCCTTTGATTAGGTTTAGGAGATAATGGATATAGAATGGAGGGAAATCGGGTTTTAATTTCAAGAACGGCTCCATTTGGATAATCAGCATTTAGACGGAGTAGTGACGGAATTTGGACGGAGGAATCACGTTAATATGAAATTGGGACTTCAAGTATCACATTGGTACACTTATGAGTCTGGGTATCACGTTGGCCTTGGCACTTAAGTTCAGGCACTGACAGTGAATTTTTCTCTAATTTTAATTCACAGTTTTGAATGTCTTAATGATTATCAATTTTGCTGAAAATTTGCAGATGTGATCTACTCATATAGACCTAAAAATTGAACGGTAGAAATGCAGATATGTGATCGAAAAGTGGGTCTAATAAGCTATCTCTTACAATGACAGGAAAAAAAAAAGGATCTCTTATTAGAAGGGCTGTTTGTGTGCGCACACACCATATTCCTATCATCTATAAATAAGCTGGACTAAATTTAAGTGATAGTTGTCATTTCTTATGCTCACATTCTATAGTACATACTAAATATAATGAGGTAAATTATCCTTTAGCTCTCTCCAAAACCTAGTTTCCAAGGCTTTAGACTTCTTTCATGGTGGCCGACATTGGTTTCCCCTCTCACTGAAGGTTTTCTCTCCATTCTCCATGGTCTGTCATCCGCTCTCTAAACGGATTTGGGCGGCGATGGACTTTGCGACTGCGATGACGGTGGCACAAAGCTATGTAATTCAAGAAGTGGTGGCAGGGGCAATTTAGATACTCTAAACTATAAAAGAAAGACCCTTCGTCTAAGGTTCGAAGACGAGGACGCCTGCACCTCATACATGTGGCGATAGTGTTGGTGCGGGTTACGGTGACGCACGCGCGGGTCTGTATGTGTGGTGGTGGCAGATCTGTGGCAGAGGAGTAATGGAGATCAGCTGCCCTTTTATAGTTGGATTTTGAAATCGGGGCCTATTAGAGAAGGGCTTGGCAATGGGCTCAACTACGGCTTTCAACTAGACTAAATTAATGGGCTTCTACTCTGTCGGGTTTCGTATATGGGATCCAGATGGATTAACTTGTGTCAAGTTCCTTCTTATTCGAGTGTTTCTTGCTAACAATCTATTATTACTATGCAAATATTTAGTCATGGTATAATAGGCTTGCTTAGAATAAATGAGCATTGGACGTTAAATAAGTGGACCTATTTCTATGTGCCGCTATAGTACCACCACAACTTCTTGTCTGTCTTTAAATGCTAGCCAAAAGATATGTAACGAATAACTTGAGATGAATGAAATTTAAGATGATTATTAAAAAATAAACTAACTTTTGAGTACCAATAGCTTCTTTCCTCTAAAGAGCAAAGCCACAAAGCCAACCCTTCAAGTTTGTGCAACTACGTTCGTCTGGCGGTGCGTGGTGTCTAGGCAAGCCTCTGGCTTTGCCCATGCCTGTGGACTGCCGCTGGACGGGCACTTAGATGTTTGGGCTCATGAGCATGCTTCTTCAAGTGTTGCTTATTTGGAAGCTTGGCAAGATAGGTTGCGGCGGTGGTTTTTCGATGCGACCCTGAAGCACTAAGATCAGACTGTTCTGATCTCGAAGTTGCAGTGCTTGGAGGATGTAATCTTGGGGCGCTTGGAGGACGAGATCTTGGTCTGTGTCTTTCATGTGACGGTGGTCAGCGCGGCAACATCTGGGATAGGCGCAGGTCTCTAGAGATGTGTGCGTGGAGGCTGGAGCGTGGAGTGGCATGGCGGCTAATCGTATGCTGTGGCGTAGGGGTATAGTGCACTGGGCCTGGTTCTGGGCCGGCCTGCAAGGGTTTTGAGGAGGACATTCTTTAGGCTCCTCTCTTTTGGGGTTGAGTGAATGGGGCATGTGTTTTAGGCCTACTCTATGTTAGTAAATAGTTTACTTTCAATAATTTACTAAGCTTTTTTATAAACCAATGCACTTTTTGTGCTTCTAGCAGATCTTCTGGGGTAGTACTGAAGGAATATTCATGTTAGTCCAATGTATTTGATGTCAAATAAGTCTCTTAGTTTCTACGTACCAATGTGGGTAGCACAATTTCTTGACTATCCATAATTGGTAGCAGAAGGGTATGTAATGGTCATTCTGACTTGTAATCAATATATTGGCTTCTGTTTTAATTCAAAAAAATGATTATTCAAAAAACAAAAAAGCTATAGTACATACCTAGTTTACCTTATATCGATAATTTTTCAAGAGTGGAGAGAATTTTTGTGGAGAAAAATTAGGCAAATCTCCCTCTTTTGAGCTAGGTGAAGAAATTTCATGATCTGAACGATTTATATTTGACCCGCTAAAACCTTTTCCTATTTTGTTTTTGCGAGTCACTTTCCCTTCCCTCCTCACAAACGGGTCTAAATAAAACTCGGAAGTCCGAACTCGTTCACCAGAGAAGGGAACCCACTTTGCCTCTGTATTCGAAAACCAGTCGTCTCTCTCAGGTAATCTTGTTCTTTGTCTCTACACAACTCAACAGCTACACTCACAGAGAGCCAGACTTCTCTTGGGGAAATCCCAATGCCTTCCAAATGTATGATGAAATGCCCCAGAGAAATATTTGTTCTGAGAACTCATTGCATTTGGGTTTTCTTCCAAGTGATGGATGAGTATACGCGTATTTCGCTCAATTCGGTTAACTTCTTCATCATTTCAATTGATTCTGCTCGGTTTTATGCATTTTGGTAATCATGAACATAAACAATGCGTCAACTATCTTATATCTCTTCCTTGTTTGCTGCATATAGAAATTTGGAAAGTGCAAAATGGTGGTTTGCTATCCCTCCACGCCGAAGAAGAAAGCTTTGGCTGTGGGATTTTTCATTTCGGCTGCTGCTCTTTTCGCTTACGGTGTGCATCTCTCCTATGTCAACGTTGCACCTCAGCAAGCTCGAACCAAAGCTCGAAATGAGTTTGTTAGAGAACGATTGAAACAGAAATATGGGAAATGAGCATGCAGGTTGCGATGTCAGAGTTCAGGTTGTCGGATCATTTTGTCATGCTTATGAATTTTATCCCTTGTGATCACCAATTCTGGGATGATACAGAATGCTCGTGATCATGATTTGATTGCCATTATGTTCTACAATTACCTGAAGGAAAGGACTAGTTTTATACTTCGTACTGTCACTAACATTGTAAGATTTGCTTCTATGCAACTGGTAAGTTTGGTTTAACAATATGGTCCTTCTTCGTGTAAACTTCCCCATATATGAACATCTTTCCCCCATTTTCTTTTATGACTATGTTGGTCTATTATGTACAGTGGCCTCATGGGACTGCTAAAAGAATGAAATTAGGATGATTTGCTTTCAGGATTTGCTTCATTCTTGGATTATACATTACCGGCTTTGGTGAAAAATTCATTCCTCAAAATTCAGTATCTTGGGAATGCCAGATCTCCTCCCATCTCCCACAATCCCACATAGCTATCAGTTTCAATTTCAGCAGTTCAACAGCTCCAAAACTTGACTTGCACCAGCTCCTACTCAAATTTATTAGCCTAAAATGAAGTGAATCTTACTTCTGTCCCAGTATCGCCATAGAATTAGCCAATTGGAGGAACAAAATTTTAATAATTAAACAAGATCAGAAATTTGATATTGATTGCAAGCCTTCAGGGAGGTCATGGCAATTGAAGCAAGAAACTGATATGAAGTTTGTGAGAAAGGTGGGTGAATGGTTAATGCTGGTTTCTTGAGGCCGTGCAAAGGGGCTTTCAAAAAGGAATTCAGCAATCATTTGGATCTCAGGTTGCAGAGAGCATGAATTTGAATTTAACTTGAATCTTAATTTCAGAACACATGAAAAGAAATTGGAGACAATCCAACCTCTCCTACAACAGGAAAGAAACAATAGAACCTCAGCGCTGATAGTATGGAGAAATGGAAGCCAGACGACAACATATACTTGGTGGTACATCCAACATTAGGTCTCTGTTGCCATGACTACTATGAAACCCAGGAAAACAGGAAAAACCAAAAACTGCCTGTTCAGTTGAGAAAAATTATTTTCACAACAGATAACGTCCATAACTCCCATATCAATTGTTTCACTTTTTCTATCAAAATTTTAATATAAAGACTCTTTTCCCATCAAAAATTTTACTTCTAAAGAATTTTGGGATTCCTGTTCTACCTCATTGAGATGAAAGTGAGTAATCCTCAAAGAAACGAGCTCAATCCTACAACACACAGTTCAACAAAACTTAGTGTCATACTTTACCAAAAAGAGATTAGTCCAAAAACAAACATAGGAATGTAACTCCTGATTAAACATTCAACCATAAAAAGATTGTTTTCAACTTCAACTGAAAAAACTGCAATCCATTAAAAGTAAGGAAGGAGGAAGGAAAAATGAGAATGTATACTTGCTAAAAGAATGAAATTAGGATGATTTGCTTTCAGGATTTGCTTCATTCTTGGATAATATATTACCGGCTTTGGTGAAAAATTCGTTCCACAAAATTCAGTATCTTGGGAATGCCAGATCTCCTCCCATCTCCCACAATCCCACATAGCTATCAGTTTCAATTTCAGCAGTTTCAACAGCTCCAGAACTTGACTTGCACCATCTCCTACTCAAATTTATTAGCCTAAAATGAAGTGAATCTTACTTCTGTCCTACTCAAATTTATTAGAGCCTAAAATGAAGTGAATCTTACTTCTGTCCTACTCAAATTTATTAGAGCCTAAAATGAAGTGAATCTTACTTCTGTCCCAGTATCGCCATAGAATTAGCCAATTGGAGGAACAAAATTTTAATAATTAAACAAGATCAAAAACTTGATATTGATTGCAAGCCGTCAAGGAATCAGTTTCGTTTGTGAGAAAGGTGGGTGAATGGTTAATGCTGTTTTCTTGAAGCCGTGCAAAGGGGATTTCAAAAAGGAGTCCAGCAATCACTTGGATCTCAGGTTGCAGAGGGCTTGAATTTGAATTTAACTTGTATCTAAATTTCGGAACACATGAAAAGAAATTAGAGACAATCCAACCTCCTACAACAGGAAAGAAACAATAGAACCTCAGTGCTGATAGTATGGAGAAATGGAAACCAGACTACAACACATACTTGGTGGTACATCCAACATTAGGTCTGTGTTGCCACGACTACTATGAAACCCAGAAAACAGGAAAACCCAAAAACTGACTGTTCAGTTGAGAAAAATTCTTTTCACAACAGATAATGTCCATAGCTTCCATACCAATTGTTTCACTTTTCTATCAAAAGATATACTCTTTTCCCATCAAAAATTTTACTTCTAAAGAATTTTGGGATTCCTGTTCTACCTCATTGAGATAAAAGCGAGTAATCCTCAAAGAAACGAGCTCAATCCTACAACACACAGTTCAATAAAACTTACAGTTTCATACTTTACCCAAAATGAGATTAGTCCAAAAACAAACATAAGAATGTAACTCCTGATTAAACATTCAACCATAAAAAGATTGTTTTCAACTTCAACTGAAAAAACTGCAATCCATTAAAAAGTAAGAAAGGAGGAAGGAAACAGCATATTCTGAGTCTAAAATGACTAAGTTCAAACAGCAAAATTTTAGGCAGCTGCTCCCTTTCCCTTCTTCTTCTGGAGCTTCTTCATGTAAAACTCCAGCTCTTTGCCCTCCAAGATGTATCTGCAAAATTATAAATGAGAATCAAAATACTGTAAATGCAACTACGAAGAATGTGCCTGTGATCAAATATTCCAATAAGAGAGAAGCACAAGTAGAGAAAGCAACATACCCATCTGCACGGCCACATTGACCAGGTCGTGAAGAGATGCAAGCCAATAGACGACCACCACCAAATTGTTCCTCAATATGCTGGTCCAGCACACGAGTCTGCTGACGCTTCTCTAGCTTCCTTGCTACATGCTTGCTCTTCTTCACCTCCTCAGCAGCAGCGGCAGCAGCAGTAGCGGCCTCACCATCCTATGAAACCAAAGGTAAAAAAATGATTAGAGAAACCACACCTAAGTTCATCTATCAGCATGTGTAACTAAATTTTTATTCATCATAAATTTAGTTGCCTCTTGCAACACTTCCAAATAAATTTAAGTTTACACTTAGCACACATACATAATGTCGGATCCAATAACTATAAAACTACATAAATTAAAAGAAAATATCACAAAGCAGGTGCAACCTTATGGAAAATACTGCCTAATTATAACTTCCATCAACCAAAAGAAATAGTAGAGCCCTACCTCTGCTTCTTTCTTGATAACAGCTGCAGTTTTCTTCCTGCGCCCAATTTCAACACCATAGTGGGTAGAATACCACTGCTTGAAAGGTGCTGCATCAACCTGAACAATGGCACCCTTCACCAAGGTTTGAGTACGCACCAGCTCATTGTTAGATGCATTGTAGACAACATCAAGAAGACGGGTCTTCCTGGTCACAGTCTCACTACCCCAAGAGAAATTTCCTGTGTCGAGCCTCAAAGCACGCCACTTCACATTTCCACCTCGAACCCTGATCCTCCTCACTGTCTTGTTGCTGGACAGTTTAGTGTTGGCAGGCACCCTTCCGAGCTCATACCTTCAAACAGAAAGTTCAAACAAAATCAATTTTGAGATCACTCACTTAGAACCAAATCAATTCCTATACTTCAGCGCAAAATATAGACATCAACCATTGAGCACCACATAATCATTCCAACTTCACTGCTTTCTAATCATGCAAAACTTAGCAAAAACGGATGCTTTGGTGCTGTGTTCTTAACACGGTGAATCCATAAACAAAAACACCATAAAATGAAAATAACAATGAAAACGAATCAAAACAACCCATTAAAATTTTTGCAAAATAGTGGAATACTATCATCAACTCAATAACCAAAATCATCAAAAGGTTTCATTAATCTCTGCAAGATATAAAAAAATAATAATAATAACAATAACATGGTACATACATTGAACATTCAAGAGCAAAGAAATCAAAACAGTGTATAACGAATTTACATACATGACGCATAGTAATCTACTGAAAGATCTAACAAATATATATAAATCAAAACCAAGAACAATGAAAGAATCATACTTTCGCTTCTTCCTCCACGCCTTCTTCTTGCCTCCAGTGGCACGTCTCTTGTGCATGGAATCTCGAGAGATACCTAACAAATCACACCAGATTTCAAGATTATCATCACAGAAAAGATCAAAACTTGAACAGAGACTGAAACAATTTGAGCAAAAACAGAGGTACCCATGACTGAAAGGAAGTGGAGAAATCGAAAAGTGGAATGAGAATGAGAGAAGAAGAGAGGAGGGAGGTACCCATTTTGGCAGAAGGAGAGTTCCAAGGTTTCTCTGTTGCGGGAGCTGCGGCAACGCGGCTAGGGTTTGAGGCAACTGAATGAAGCGAGCAATGCTTTTAGTACAGACCTAGTGAACGAAATTACTGTCGTGTCCCTGGCCCAAAAGGTATGACCCAAAACCAAAACCAAACCCTAAGTTCAACTTTATGTTGAGCGGCCAAGCCCAAACCAATGTTCTTCTTTTTTCTTTTTCTTTTTTGGTTAAAATACAACCTCATTAAAAAGGGAAAAGACCCCTAAAAAAAAAAAAAAACATCAGAGAGCTACCATCTGCATCTATTCGTCAAAGTCGAGAACTAATACATGAAGTAACCGGGAATACATGTAAAACATAAAATATATATATATATATATATATATATATTAAATATTACTGACCTATATTGATTGGACACAAATATATAAAAAAAATAGCCTAGACCTAGTTTAAAATGGGAGAGGATGCTCTCCTGAGCTCAAATTTTGCCTAACATGCCTAAGCTTTGGATGACAAAGCAACACTAGTATAAAATTACATCCAATGGCCTATATGGAGTTTCTTAAATTTGTACTTATTTATCTTTTTCTTAATCTCTGCTGATGCAAAAAACAAGTCACCCCCCACCATCTTTCTCTCTCCCTCTTTTCTGCTTTGCCAATTTCTTAGATCTTGTCTCACCCAAGATGGGTTCATGGTGATTAATTAAGAGGAAAGGGAAAATCGTCCGTACAGTACCTGACATTTTCCCCATTCTAAACTTCAGTACCTCACGTTCAGAAAATATCATAACGGTACCTGAGGTTTTGACCCCGACCGAAGATTGGTACCTAGTGTCGTTAGCTCTGTTACAAAAATTAACGGCTGAAGGATAATTTTGTCTTTTCATGTCTTAATTCATTATTCTTTTATCTAAACTTTTTTTTTCTTTTTTTTTTCTCTTTCCCTATTGTTCCTCTCTCTCGTCCCCATTCAAACCCAGAACTCTCTCTCTCTCTCTCTCTCTCATCCTCTCTGGTCTATTCAAGTTTGGAGTCTTTGGACTAACCACTCCGCTATCAGTTTCCTCTATTTCTCTTCTCTGATTATGAATCTGTATCAGCTATCTCTCCTATCTATTTATTTCACACAAAAATCAAAATCCAAAGCATATTCTGATTCAAGAACACAGTGGCCCAACAAATCACAGCACCCAAATCTACAATTATTCACTGAAGCAATCAAAACCCAAAAATCATAATCTTCAAAAGACAATAATTGCAAGAAAACTAAAACAGATTGGCCGGCCAGAAGCTTGGAAACTTGCCGGAAATCCCAAAATTATTCTCCCCTTCGATTCTCTCTCATGTCTTATCATCTGGACAAAGCAACACTATGGATAGGTCAGCGAGGTCGAAAGGAAGCTTCTGACACCAGTGAGACGCTATGATCAAGATGGAATCGGAAAACTCGCCGGAGAACCCGAGAAGTTTCCGGGCTTCTTCCTGCCTCCATCCCCAGTCATTCGGAGCAGGGACGACCGAGCTCCGGTTAGTGACGCCAAGAGGAGTCGAACGACGCCTGTCTGACGTCGGGTGTTGGCCGAAAGTGGAGATACCATCGGTCTGGGTAGGCCTCATCAACGGGCCAGGCCGGGCTTAGCCCTGCTCATTGGTAGCGGGCTTGGGCCAGGCCAGGCTGGGTCTTACTCCATTTTTAAATAGTAGCAGGCCGGGCTGAGCTTTATTGTAAATTGAAGGATCCAAGCCCATTTAATGCGGGCCTCGCGACCTTTTTAGGGCCTGGCCGGGCTAAGCCTTGCGGGCTTTTTCGGGGCGGGCCTTGCAGGCTTTATTTACAAATAAATCTTTAAAGATAATATTTTTTATAAACTTATATTTATATATCATACATTCCAAAGAGAAACCTCTATCAATTGAAATAAAACGTAAAAACCGACCGTTGGATGAAATTATTATAATAAATTATGAGTGTGGTAAAAAATTTAGCCAATTTCACCATATTTTCTAATCCAATCTAATTGGTCAACCGTCGTTACTTGTATGTTTTCTTGGTTGACCGATGGCATGACGACCGTGAAACGTGCTTATTTTTTCACATCATATCTGTAAATATTCCATCGATAGATGTGCGTGGACATAAGATAAAAATTTCAATTTTAATTGCAAAGATGTTGGCCTATATCAATTTGCCTCCTAAAGTCATATGACTTGTATATTGCATTTAAATTGTTGAGGTTCATTCTAAAGCAACTATGAAGTGGAAAATGAATTTAGAGAAATCAACCGCTCGATTGAGAGATTGTAATGTTTTATGGTGATTGTAAAAAATTCAGCTAATTTGATTCTCGTTTCGAATTCGTTCAATTAAGTCAAATTTAGTTACTCTTACAGACCTATATCTATATATCATACACTCCAAAGAGCAACCTCTATCAGTTCAAAAAAAATGAAAAAGTTGACCGTTGGATGAGATTATTACAATAAATTATGAGTGTGGTAAAAAATTTAGCCAATTTCACCATATTTTCGAATCAGTTCGAATTGGTCAACCGTTGTCACTTATATGTTTTCTTGGTTGACCAATGGCATAACGACCGCGAAATGTGCTTATTTTTTCACATTACGTTTGTAAATATTCCATCGATAGATGTATATGGACTAGGCCTCATCATATGGCCCTTGGGCCCAAAGCCAGCTCGGCCCTTCCATTAGGGCGGGCCGGCCCAACCCTTTTTAAATTAGGATAGGGTATGGGTCATACAAACGAAGCCCGGCCCTACCCTACGGCCCGCCCCGATTGTGCCCTTTTGGGCTAGGCCCGGCCCGACCCTAAAAGTCCGGCCCTAAAATTTAATATTATATTTTTGTTATTTTCTATTACAATATTACATGTGTAAAAAACTATGGAAGTTTTGATGAATTATTTGAATGTGCAATCTGTCATATTACAAAACTGGTCTCAAAAGTGTGTTTAAGGCCCAAAGGCTGAAGGTACGAAGCCCAACTGTCCAAGTCCAACTCAAGTAGCAATAGGGCAAAAGCAAAACCTAGAGATGTTATCCCACATTCCCACTATAAATGTCTCTCTCAAACATAGGCCGCCTCTCTCTCAAACCCGCTGTTCCTTCATCAGAATCTAGACCGCCTCTCTCAGCCACCACCTACAGCAGATGGCCAGACGCTATCCCAGTATCCCGTAGACGCTAGGTGAGCTTGCGACGAGTCAGATCGAAGATCGAGGTGGAGTAGACTCGAGGAGATTTGAGGCTGTGATGTTGACTGTGGGGAGCTTGCGACGGATCAAAGATCTAGGAGCTTGCGAGGCGAGATGAGGGCCTGAGTATAATTCTCAAGTTCAGACCGTTCTTGTTGATGCGAGCTGGGTTTGAATCTCTCTTTGGCTCTCGAAATCTCACAGTTACTCCTTGACGCGAGCTGGGTTTGAATGTTCTTGTTGACGCGAGCTGGGTTCGAATCTCTCTTTGTTTTACTGGGTCTTGTTGGATTTGCGCTCCAATGCTTTGTTGTTCTTGCATGGTACGCTTTCTCTAAGAAGATGAACACCTTAATTGGTAAAGTTGAGAAAAAATTCTCAGAATGTAATAACAATTTTGGTTTTGTTTATGATTTACTTGCAGGCCTCTCTTTGCTCTGGTCTATCCTCTGTAAGTCCCTCTCTAACTTAACAATTGTAATATTTAACTCATGATGATTATGATGGTTTTCCCTGATCATCATTCTGACAATCATTCTGACAGGTATTCTTCCATTAGAGCAATCGAGGCAAATTCCATTACAGATACTCACAAGATAAATACGTATTGGGTCATCTTCTCATTGATCTTGCTATTTGTCATTGAACATGCTTTTATGAAGCTCCTTGAATGGTACTTCTCTATTTTCTTTTGCTTTTTTATTGGGTATTTCAATCTTTGGTTGCCCAATCAATGAGATCACAAAGTTTGGAGCCTTGTATGATGTAGGCAAGATAACTGTGTTTAAATCCAAATTGTAATGTGGACTGAAAGTTGTGAATTTTCCCCATAATTTTGCAATTGGATTGGTTATCCATGCTTTTATTTCTAACTACATACTGAAAGCAATGTAAAAGTAGTAGTAAAAATTTAAAAAGGAATCTTTCAACATTTCCTATCTATTACCAGAATTAATACAAAATAAATTTTACACAGTTTGGCTGTACCTAAATGCTGGACATGTAGTGACAGGTATGGAATGTGGATTTAACCCACTTGGTGAGGTAATCTCTCATTACCATTCAGTTTGTTGATGGCAGTAATGTTATGTATTGATTATTTGAGTAATTGACACTTTAAAGAGTTTATATAAAGCAACGGGCAAAATTTTCAGTCTGTTAAATCACTGAATATTTATATATATGTGTCTAGTTGGTATGTTTTGTTTGTGTTTTTTTGTGTGATCTGAAATATATGTCCAGTTTCTAAATTATTTATATGTTTTTGTGCAGGTTCTTTGTTTGGTGAAGACTTGATTGTGCAAACAACAAACCTTTGCGACTTTAAGGGAATTGATACAATTTTTGTATCAAACATTACAACGTTTTTGGGAATTGATGAGGACTTGATCAGTTCTTGTATCAAATCAGTTTTTGTAGTTTTTGTAGCCTTAGTGCCTCAGTGCAATTAATCAGTGAGACTGAGGAACTGAGAATGTGAGTTTGAGACTTGAGTTTATGATAATTAGCAAAATTTGGTTTTATGCAGAGTTAGACAAAAGCCCGGCCCGACCCTATTCGGAAAGGCTGGCCCGGCCTGACCCTTTTGGCCCTTGCAGAACGGGCCTTAAGGTCGGGTAAGGGTTTGCATTTTGAGGCCTCGGCCCGGCCCTAAGTTCTGTTGACCTAGTCAAAGCCCGGCCCGGCCCTACCCTAAGCCCTAAATTTTAGGGGAGGGCTGGCCCTAGCCCGGCCCATGATGAGGCCTAGTGTGGACATGAGATAAAAAAAAAAAATTAATTTAAATTACAAACACATTGGCCTATACCAACTTTCCTCCTAAAGTTGTATGACTTATACATTACATTTAAATTGTTGAGGTTCATTCTAAAGCAACCATGAAGTGGAAAATGAATTCGAAGAAACCAACCGCTCGATGGAGAGATTGTAATGTTTTATGGTGGTTGTAGAAAATTCAGCCAATTTGGTTCTCGTTTCGAATTCGATCCACTAGGTCAAACTTAGCTACTCTTATAAACTTATATTTATATATCATACACTCCAAAAAGCAACCCCTATCAATTCAAAGAAAATGGAAAAACCGACCGTTGGATGAGTTTATTACAATAAATTATGAGTGTAGTAAAAAATTTAGCCAATTTCATAATTTTTCGAATCTGATCGAATTGGTCAACCGATATGTAAAATATATATATATATATGCACTAATGCACATATTCTATATAAAATTATAAGAACTTCCACACACACACACACACACACACACACACACACACATATATATATATATATATATATCTCTGTGTGTGTGTGTGTGTATATATATATATCATATCCAGAGCGGAGCTCCGCTTTGAAATTAACGTGTGAAGTTCAAGTTTTGGGTCACTTTTCAGTCGCATATCCACATCTCGACCATTCAGTTTTTAGGTACTAGTGTATAGTCTCTGCAAATTTTCAGCCAAAATGATGATCGTTAAGACATTGATAACTTCCTTAAAGCTAGTACGGTTCAGGTTGACAGATTTAGTCCGTCCATTGGTTTAAGCGAGTTAGATACCTTAACGATCATCAGTTTGGCTAAAAATTTGCAGAGATGATCTATACACTAGTACCTAAAAACTGAACGGTCGAGATGTGGATATGCGACCGAAAAGTGACCAAAAACTCGAACTTCACACGTTAATTTTCAAAGCGGAGCTCCGCTCTGGATAGGATCTGTATATATATATATCTCTATGTATGTGTGTGTGTGTGTGTGTGTGTGTATATATATATATATATAAACACACACACACACACATATACATATATACATATATATATATATATATATATATAAACGCGCGCACACACAAATATAAATCTATATGTGTGTGTGTGTGTATTTATAAACACACACACAAATATCTACATATATATATATATATATATATATATATATATAAACACACACACACACATATATATTTATATATAATATATTACGGGCTTTTACGGGCCGGGCTTGGCGGGCCTTTGGAGGGCCGGGGCGGGTTTTTGCGAGATTTTGGTGGGCCGGCCCACTACCCACCGAGGCGGGCTTTTTAACGGGCCGGGCAGGGCTTTTTGATGAGGCCTAGGTCTGGGGCCATCGTTACAAAATAGTCGAGACTAAGGTCAGTCTGGGATGTAATCTAGTGCTCCTCAAGCTGGTTCAACTTATATATACTCAAATCCAACAGTTCAGATCAAACGGTGATTAAAATGGATGCTCCAATTTAAAACGCCTCTAATTTCAATTTTTAATTATATTTTTGGAAAAATATAATTAACAAACTTCCAAAATTATTAAAAATAGCTTGGGGGTACGAAAAAATCCTCTAAAAATTCTACAATCTTGAAACAGCATCTAGTTTAATCGTATGGGCTCAAAATATAAAATTTGACAAACCAAAAATTTTAAATAATTTTTCAAAACTAATAGAATTTTTTTTTATATAAAAAAAATCAAGAAAACAAAAACTAAAGGGTAAATTGGTCATTTAATGATCAAAATATGCCAACCATTAATTTTTGTAACAAAGCTAACGGCACCAGTTACCAATCTTCGGTCGGGGTCAAAACCTCAAGTACCGTTCTGATATTTTCTGAACGTGAGGTACTGAAGTTTAGAATTGGGAAAAGGTCAGGTACTGTACGGACGATTTTCCCAAGAGGAAAATAAAGGAACAATAAGAGAGAGAAAAGCAAAGGACCAATTAATCGGTGGAGATTTTCAGAGCAAGGAAATAGCTAAAGAGAGAAAGTTCTCACTCTCATCCTACTGAGAGAGCTAGAAAGAAAGAGAGAAGGCAAACTGGGCAAATTCTCCATCTCACTCTCCTTTGTAAAACTCTAGTTTCTTTCAATCTTTCTTATTGTTTTCCTCTGAAAGTGTCCCTTTCTATCATGCTTTTTCTTTCTCTCTCTCTCTCCCTCCTCTATTGCTTTCTTTATGAGGAGCAACAAAATTAAACATTAGGGGTCATTCCCAATCGACCCATTTGGTTGAAACTTCAATGGAAGAGGAAATCATTGTTCATCTCCCCTTTAATTCAATGATGAAGTGAAGATTCTTCCACCTAGGTCTGCCTAATCCCAACCACCAATAACCCTTTATCCTACTCCAATCGTAGTCGCCAAACTCGGCTAGTCATCATCTCTACCGCTTCGCCAAACTTGGGTCGTGAGAGTGAATAAAGAAAACAAAAACATAAGAGAGAGAGAAGGAAAACAAAAGGGAAATAAAAGGAGAAATTGTAGACCACTAGATCTAAAAATGGACCCACGTCATCATTTGTAGAAATTGTAGAAAGCTTAGGGAGCTCAAGTGATTAGCTTGCTTAGAAGAGGATCATCTCCCGTTTAAAATGCCGAAATCAAATGACTAGCAAAGAATCGATAGAACTTGTAACTTTTCAGCTGAATTAGACTAAACAATTGACTTGATACACATTTACGCAAGCGTACGTATCATTGTCAAGATAGGGAAATATTGTGCCCAAAGTTATCGTACCACGGGAATTAGTGGTTAACCCACAATCCTTGGGTAGTCGGACCTAAAGTCACTAAGCAAACAAAAGAAAAAGAAAAAGAAAATAAATAAAAATGCTAATCTAAGGCACCAAGCCTTAGCAATGCTCGGCTTTGATTTTCACCAAAACCTAATCAAAACTAAGAGCCTAGTGATGAATATTTACAATGAGTTGGAGTTCAATATTTTGAGAGTTGATTTTAGATTAACAAAATATAATGAAATGTAAAGCAATTAATAAAAATGCAAATAAATTAATAAAAGTGTAACCAAATAAATAGGAATGTTGGGTGTTAGGGAGGTTCCTTCACCCAAATTCTATGTGTCGGAAGCTAATATAATGTGGATGCAAACCCCTACTTTGGCGGTAGTCGTATCCAAGGCGGTTCAAGGCTCAAGGACCGAAATTCCCTTTTATGGTATTCCTACTCCGGTTCAAAGGCCGTAGGGACTCACTTGACATGAATTAGAGCCGGTTCAAGGGTCACTAATTCACATCAAGAGGTGTAGAGATCGAGGAATTAGACTACTAAGCGACCTCCCCGCGCAATCATGCAACGAGTGTCAATCACCATGCTTATAATCCCTCGAATACGAAATTGAAGGTTTCTAGCTTAGGAATTAGAGGGGGTCAAGCTTATAACTCCGTCCTAGACATGCTCAAAATACACACCCTAGAGTTGACTAGGCTCCTAGACATGCATTTTAACCCAACAAAAATAGATATAAACATCCATCATATGAAAATTGCATCATTAAATTAAATTAAACATCTTTTACACAAAATTTGGGTTAGGGACACAACCCTAACCCCCAACAAGGAAATTACTCACAACCCATAATTATAGACATCAAAACTACAAAATTCAAATAGTAAAGAGTAGAGAAGTGTAGGAGAAAACAAGTATAGTCACAAATAGCAAAAAGCTAGCATGACTAGCCTTGAATTACAACTCAAAATACCAAAATATTGAATTCTTGTAGAGGAGAAGTCTCCTTGATAAATCCTTGAAGCTTTGTGTGAGTAATCCTTCAAATCTCAAAATAAACTAAAGAAAAAATGGGAAAATGGTGAAGAAATATGGGGAAGAGAGCAGCCCAAAGGGCTGCCTCTGTTTTGAGGTGGTGTGGCTCTGTTGTGTTGTGTAGAGGATAAGGAATATATATATAGGTGTGCGGCTGTAGGGTGGAAGGAAGAGAGAATCCCTCACTAATTAAAAACGTGGTCGTTTTGAAGCTAGAGAGAATAAAGATGGGTGGCTGGCGTCTTCCTAAGAGAGAGGATCAGGGGACGTGTCGTTCACTGGGAGTAGAGGAAGACTATATGATGGTGCGGTTGGGTAACTTAAGTAAGCCAAAAAGATGTGGCTGGGGAACTTAATTAAGCCAAAAAGAAAAGTAGAAAACAATGCCAGCTCTCTTTTTGGTTAAACCAAATTGGTTTAATTAATTGTTAAGCTGTCCCCATTCTCTAATTAAACTAAAATTAACTAGTTTAATTAATAGAAAATTACAAAGAAGTGTCACTTTGAGACTTATATTAGTCATAAGGCCACCTAAATTGTTTTGTGCATATAAGGCCACTTGCCTCTTTAAATTATTTTTTCTCTGTCCATTTTACCCTTCTACCTAAGAAGACTAACCGCCTGGTATCAGATTAACCTCTCTCTCTCTCCCTGCAACTCTTCCGAGGAAGCCCTCTCTCTTCCTCTTCATCCTCTAACGAAACTCGTCGCTTTTGTTTTTCAGGCTTCCGGCAACGGTTCCAAGATGACTACGGCCTTCATCAAAGCACAGGGGAACGGCGAAAGGTCTCAGCGTACCAAGCACAGGGGAGGCGCTTGTTGAATTGAAGCATCTCGATGTCGCTCTCATGTCACCGGCGATCGATTCTCCTGCAGTGATGACGAAGAATAACCAAAATGGTTGGGCTGTGCTTTGTACTCGATCCGCAAGATTTCGCCGTCGCCGACTTGGCGCAAATTGGAGTCGCTCCGAGATCGGTTAGGCCTGTGCTTCGTCTTCAAAAATCTGCTCACCTTCTCCAATCGTATTCCCGTCGCCGTTATCGATACATCATCCAGCAACAGCTTCAACGCGTCTCATGCCTCCACCACCGCCATCCCCGCTTAACCTTTCACAACGATTTTCCGCTCCGAAACACCGACCAAGATGCTTTCCGGCAACAGCTTGCTCTAGGTAATTTTTTGTTTTCTTTTTTATTTCAGATCTTGTAATTTTCTGCAAAGTTTCATCGCCTTAGATTTTTATTGTTGGCCGTATGATTTGGCTAATTCTTTATCTTGAGGATTTGAGTTGTTTGTGTTTTTTGGTAATTGATTTGAAGGAATTGAATTCCCTGGGCTATGAACGAACTTGATGTTGTTTATGGTGTTAGAAGTTATTAAATGCTTGAAATTGCATAACGTATTGATTGATGGTCCAGTAGCTTGAAATTGCAGTACCTATGTAGTTTTTTATTAAGGGTCCAGTAGTTTTGTACGTGTTATAGTATCTTTATATACCTATGTTAGTTGTTTTTTATTAGTGGTCCAGTAGCTTTATACATGTTTTATAGTAGCCTTCTGTATCTGTGTTAGTAGCTTTTTATTATTGATCAAAGTAGCTTTGTATGTATGTTATAGTGACATTCTGTATTTATGACAGTAGCTTTTTAGATTGCTTATTATTATTATTATTATTATCATCATTATCATTATCTAGTTAATAAAGAGTGCCACGTTTGCGGCGCAGCGATACATTGTTGTTTTTAGTTTTTATTTCAAATACTAATATTTTATTGTATCTTTGTTCTTGCAGAGTTTTGGTGAGAGTAAGTTTTGGTGATGCGAGAGTAGATTTTTCTTACTGGTGAGTGTAGCTTTCTGGTGTTGGTGAGCGTAGCTTTTGGTGTTGGTGATAGTAACTTTTGGTTTTGGAGAGTGTAGCTTTTGTTGGTGACAGTAGTTTTTGTTACTGGTGACAGTAGCTTTTGTGACATCACGGGAAATCTCAACGGAGTAGCTTTTATTGTTAGCAACAGTAGTTTTTTTGACTTTGCCGGAGATTGCCGGAAATCTCACAAGAATAGCTTTTGTTGCTGGCGACAATAGCTTTTGGTGTTAGTGACAGTAACTTTTGTGGTCGCCGGAGGTCGGCCGGAGTTGGCCGGAGGTCAACCGGAGACCCGCCGAAGTTGGTCGGAGACCTTGCCGGAGATGAGAGAGAGAATGATTGTTGACTTTTTACTATAGTGGTATTTATATAAATATGTTGGTTTTTAATATCCAAAATATAACACATTTTTTAATCTAGTGGCCTTATGAGGGAAAAAACTAATTGGTGGCCTTATGGCAAAAAAAATATTTAAATATGCTTTTATATGTAATTAACCCTTTAATTAATTCTGCTGTAACTCCTCTGACCTCTCAATGTACTTGACTTAAGCTTGACTTTCGTTCTTTTGTCGCCAACCTCATTTTGCTCCAATTTCGCACAGCTTCTTCCGAAATCCACAACTCCGCTTATTTACTATAATATAAATAAAAATAGATTAATTACATAATAATTACTTTGGAGATTAGTTTAATTCTAGTATTTAGAACGTAATTACGCGCATAAAAATGTGTGTAATCAACAATCACATTTTGCTCGGTTCTTAATTGTTCTAAATTGACTGACAAATATAAATTCTTTAATTTTTGTAAGAGGGTTTGTAGGTACAAGATTTGTACTTGCTGTGTTGGCATTCCCATACAAAACATTAAAAAAGCCTACAAACTAGTCTCGGAGAAACCCTAAAGGTAATTGCATCTCATGAGTCAGCATATGCACCGAGCCCGTCCTAGCTCTTAGGAAGTTTTCTTTAGGAAAGTATCTTTCTGTTTCTTGATTTTTGTTGTGCAAAGATATTTCCCACAAAGTAAGTCACACCATTAAAAATCCAAATTGATTTGGGATTTGTCAAATTGATTTAGGATTTATTTATGAGTTTTTCTATTAGAACCTCTAAATTTACTCACTTGACCTCTATGCTTTTTCCATCTCCTATCAAATTTTCAAATACTAAATTTACTCATTAAACCTCACTAAAGTTCCTCAAATAACCTCACTCATATAATTTACAAACAAACTAAGATCTTTATAATAAAAAACTTAGTCATTTCAATGATTTAATTACTGTATAAATCTTAATTACATGTCCATTCCTTAATCAGACAACATAAATCTCTTATCCGATAAAAAAAAAAAAATCAAACACAAGGTATTGAGTTTTAAAAATTAATAAAAATAAAATAACACGAACTATTATGTGATTTTTTTTATTTACTTTTTCTTTTTTAGCTGTGCAAAAAAAAAAACAGATTAATCATTTTTACTTAATGTTTCTCTATTTTCTGTACCTCATGATTAATTATGTAAATATTTATTTATTTATTTTTATTTGCTAGCTCTATTTTTTTTCCTTCTTTTTGCAAATATAATGGATAGATTTAGATTTAGGTCATAATACAATTTATTTTGTTCCCCCTGACCAATATGTGTTCAATATGCATATCATTCATTTTTATCTTAATCATAGTTTTATTTCTTATTAAATATATATGAATGCTTTAATGAGTATGTAGTGAAATTGGAAAATGGAAATAGATAGGGAAAATAATAAAGAATGCAATCTAATATTATTGAATTGGAAAGTCTAGAGAAAATAAATATAACAATTTTTTTGGTATAATTATTGTCCTTAATAGTCATTTTATAGTAGGTTATCTATGTCATTTAATAATTCATAATAGAGTGAGATCAAATAAGCAGATTTGGAGGTCCCAATAGAAACTCTCTTTATTTATTTTAATTGGATATCTTTTATTAAAAGACCTTTCCTATTAGGAGTCCAATTAGAGTTAAGTCGTGATTGTTGAGGATTTGTTTTCTCCTCAATATATTCAAAAAGTAGACATTCAAATCGGCGACTCTGGAGTTGGCAAATCCAACATTCTCTCCAGGTTCACCAGAAATGAGTTCTGCTTGGAGTCCAAGTCCACCATCGGCGTCGAATTCGCCACCAGAACTCTTCAGGTAACTCTTCTTCTTCTTCTTCACTTTGAGACTCTACTTTTCCCCTGTGGTTTAATTTTCGGAGTTTGAGTTCATTTGGTTGAAGTTCTAGTTATATATTATGATTTGGATGTCTTATGGATTTGCTGCGGTCTGGAAATTGCTGCTTATAGCTTGATATGTCCATGAGGCTTGAATGGCGTTATCAGAGGCCAATTAAGCATAATGAACCATCTTTGTGAGGATTTGTTCAAGTTTTTAGGAGGTGGTTATCTTAGGCCTGGTACTAATTTGAAACCAAAATGATGTGTATTTTAGTGGATACATGCAACAACGATATGTCTCAATGTCTGTATTTGGAGTTTAGATATATACAAGCCTAATTCCGATAGGTTGGTCAACGATTACACCCATGAAAAAGTAGGGCATCAAATGCCGAAGTATTCTAACTTGGAGTAATTACATTATATTTTTGCTCTCTTCCTACATGATGTTGCTGCATATTTGAGATCCTCGTCGTATGGACTGTGGAAACTGGATGGAATGTGTTCGTGTTAATTGATGCAGGTGCCTAGTGGTTTTATGCAACATGTATAGGTGAGTGCCTTACTCCAGGCAGATGTAAACTACAAGTATGACATAAATGCAACAAATTAGAGTCTTTGATGCCTTTATTGCTTTAGGGTCTTCAGTGCTGTACGTTGCCAATAGAGATTCTAGGGAACTGAAATTCTGGTATTTTCTTTCTTAAGGCTAATGCATTCAGAGTTCCCACATTTTAATGTATATTTTCAATCTATATATGCCGAGGACATAGTTGAATGAACAATTAGGTTCGGTTCTACAGTTATATTAAAAAAATTAAGAATTTAAACTTCATATGCTGCTTGTATATTGAATTTGAACTTCCCCTTGTAAGTGTATAAACTTTCCTTCATAAGAATGTTGATTTGTGTATGACTCTTCTGGGTAATCATCCATATGTGCTACTGCTGTCTACTGGACCTAATGGTTCCGGAGTGTTAATGTGTTAAAAAATACAGCTGTGTTGAACTTTCTGGTGTCAATTTAGCATGTTGGTAACCAGAAATAACTCCATTTGTGGGCCAATGGTTATATCTACAATTTATTGATGACACATGGGGGTGTGTTAATTATCGTCTGCAATCTGATCCAGAGCTAACATTCCTTGTTTTAAATCACAGGTTGAAGGAAAAACTGTCAAGGCACAGATCTGGGATACAGCAGGGCAGGAGCGATATCGTGCTATCACCAATGCATGCGATAGAGGGGCAGTGGGTGTGTTAAAACAACTAATGCACGTTGAATTTTCTAGATCTTTCTCTAGCTATCTAGATCATGTGTCTAGAACATGTCTAAGTCTAGAATAATCTTTTAGAACAATCATAATGTAATCAATTAAGTTCATCATGGTCTAGAAAGTTCCATTAAGGTGTGGTTAATAATTAACCACATAAGTTAAGTCGGTGGAGTTAATTATATGTTAGGTCAGTGAACTAGCTATAGGTCTTTAAATATGTAACCAGCCATGTACTCTTGAATTACTTGAATCAATTAAGAAGCATTAATCAAAAGCTTCTCTCCTCTGTTTTCCTTTCATAAACAACCTCCTCTGTTTTAACTAAACCATCTCCTCACTAAACTCCTTCTCCCAAACTCTTGCTCCCAAAACTAAAATCCTAGACACATTGTCCTAGCCCACTACTACTAAAGCTTCCGCACCAAATTTCAACAGTGGTATCAAAGCCACAAATTCTAACAGTGGTATCAGAGCTTTCTTCGATCAAATTTGGGGCGTTGATTTGTGTCTTCCACCATGTCTACCTCCACCTCCAACCAAACATCAATTTCTCTTCCCATCTTCAAGGGAGAAAACTATGATTTTTGGAGTATCAAGATGAGAACCTTCTTTTATGTCTCAAGATCTATGGGACATAGTAGAGAAAGGATTCTCGACTCTAGAAAATCCAACGATGGAGCAATTGAGGCAAGAAAAGAAAGAAAAATTAAGAGATGCTAGTGCTCTCTTCGCCATTCAACAAGCAGTGGACGATACAAATTTTTCAAGAATCATGGGAGCTACCACATCAAAAGAACCTTGGGATCTACTAAAGGAGGAGTTTCAAGGGACGGCTAAGGTACGTTCCGTTAAACTACAAACAATGAGGAGAGAGTTAGAAAATTTGAAAATGAAAGATTCTGAGATCGTAAAAGATTATTATTCCCGGTTAAAGGAAATAGTAAATCAATCAAGAGCCTATGGTGAAAATATTAGTGAGACTAGAGTAGTTGAAAAAATACTCATTAGCCTCATTGAAAAATATGACCCAATAGTTACTGCCATCGAAAATTCTAAAGACATGACAACTCTTTCGGTGACAGAACTAATAGGCTCTTTAGAAGCTTATGAGAAAAGATTGAGTAGTCGGAATGAAAGTCTTATAGAAAGTGCATTCTGATCTAAACTCAATATTCGATCTCAGAAAAATGAAAAAGAAAAGAAGTTTGAAGAATTTTCTAGAGGAGGAGATAGACCCAAATATTGGGCAAATTAAAAAGATATAAAGGAGAAAAGAAATTATTCTCCATGTGGAATCTGTCACAAAAATAATCATCAAGAAAAAGATTGTTGGTTTCGGGGAAAACCAAAATGCCGAAACTGCAACAAATTTGGTCATATTGAGGAAAATTGTTTCCTCAAGAAAAATCACCGAGCAGATTTTTCAGAAGAAAATGAGCAAGATGAGCAGCTCTTCTATGCATGTCACTCGGCGATTGAAGAGAGAAATAAGAAGTGGTACGTGGATAGCGGCTGCAGCAATCATATGTCTGGAGACAAAACCATTTTCTCCAAACTTGATACTTCACAAAAGTCTCAAGAGAAAGTAGGAAATGGAGAAATGGTCAAAACTAAAGGCAAAGGTACGATTTCCATCCCGACTAATTTAGGAACTAAAAAGATTAATGATGTTCTATTAGTTCCTAGCTTGGAGCATAATCTCCTAAGTGTCGGACAAATGATGGAAAATGGTTATGCTATATTATTTCATGGAGACTTCTGCAAAATATTTGACAAGAAAAGAAGGTTGATATTCAAAATAAGGATGAAAAATACAAATTTCCCCATCCAATGGCAACAAATGGCCATGAAAGCAGAAGTCAAGAAGAAAAATATTTGCCTAGAGAAAAAGCAGCCGAGGACTCTACCACGTCAAGCAAGTAAAGAAGGAAGTTCAAATCCTTCGAAGTCTAAAAGTTGTGAAGTTGCAATGAAGAAGAAAGCTGGAGAAAGGCCACGGAAGAAGAAAGCCGAAGAAAGGCTAAAGAAAGCAAGAGCGAGAACATCTTCACCAAGGTACTTCCAAGATCGAGACTTGAATTACTACGAGATTGCCCGGAGTATCATCAATGTGCATTAAGGGGGAGTGTTAAAACAACTAATGCACATTGAATTTTCTAGATCTTTCTCTAGCTATCTAGATCATGTGTCTTTTTTTTTTTTTGAGAATAAATAATTCCATTAATAACCAAACAGATTACATAACATTAGATCCATAGTTACGGGACCGTCAACATGAGTGACTTCCATGAGCCAAAAAGGCTCAACCCCTAACCAAATTTTACGCTCATACCCTCGAGCTACAATGAGTAACCACCTAACATATACCGATACAACCCAGTCGCCAACATTACGATGAACTGTTTCCACTCGTTCGGACACCGCGATCCAAAACTGCCAGACCACGTATAAGGGTGATTCACCATCACGTTGATAACCAAAAAGCACCGACAAAAGTCCAGACCACGACACACCTATGAACCCAAAACAAACTAACCCTCGCTTAATTGAGGAGGGACTTATTATACCTAAACAAAAACCAAAACGGAAAAAACCTAACCAAAAACCACCAACTATAAGTAAATAACAAGCCCAGGCCCAGAGAGCTAAGGCAGCCAAGCCCCACCTCTTTAGCCCAGTCCAGAAAGGCACCTGAACCAACACACCACCATACTCGCCGCTCCGCCACCGATGTCGGACCTCAACCATCTGCGAGCCATCTCCGCCGTCGAACCACCGGCCAAGACTAGCCACCCACTCCACCACCCCAGCCCCACACATCCTCACTCCGGATATCAGAACCAAACAGGATCGACCTCCGATCCCAACCGGTCCCAGCCAGCCTATCCTTCCGCCTCCCATCTCCGATCTCCCACCTATCCATGGTAGCATCGCCGTCAATCCCACTGCAGCGCCATAGAGCCAAACAACATCGATCCCACCTAGCAGCCACCAACCCGATCCACGTTCAGCGCCCTCCTGCACATGAGCACGACGAGAAAAGCAGCTTCCCAACCCCAGCCACTGAGCCACAAGCATGCCAACGAACCAGACCACCCCTCCGGCCGCACGCACCGTGCACCGGCGAGGCCAAAGGCCAGTGCCAGCGCCGAGGCACAACCGGACAGGCAAGAAGGATGACGCGGCTCCCAAGGTTTTTTTTTTCTCTCTAGGGTTTTTTTCTCTCTGTGGAGAGAGAGTCAATATCCTGAAATCTTTTTTATCTAGATCATGTGTCTAGAATATGTCTACGTCTAGAATAATCTTTTAGAACAATCGTGAAAGTATGAATGTAATCAATTAAGTTCATCATGGTCTAGAAAGTTCCATTAAGGTGTGGTTAATAATTAACCACATAAGTTAAGTCGGTGGAGTTAATTATATGTTAGGTCGGTGAACAAGGTCTTTAAATATGTAACCAGCCATGTACTTTGGTAATTACTTGAATCAATTAAGAAGCATTAATCAAAAGCTTCTCTCCTTTGTTTTCTTTTCATAAACAACCTCCTCTGTTTTAACTAAACCATCTCCTCACTAAACTCCTTCTCCCAAACTCTTGCTCCCAAAACTAAAATCCTATACACATTGTCCTAGCCCACTACTACTAAAGCTTCCGCACCAAATTCCAACAGTGGTATCAAAGCCACAAATTCTAACAGGGTGCTCTCCTTGTCTATGACATAACTAAGCGCCCAACATTTGATAATGTCCAAAGGTGGCTCCATGAATTGAGGGACCATGCGGATTCTAATATTGTCATCATGATGGCTGGAAATAAGTCTGACTTGAACCATCTTAGAGCTGTTTCAGAGGATGATGGTCAGGCCTTGGCTGAGAGGGAAGGTCTCTCATTTCTTGAGACATCAGCACTCGAAGCAACCAATATTGAGAAGGCATTTCAAACTATTTTAACAGAGATCTACCATATCATTAGCAAAAAGGCACTGGCAGCTCAGGAAGCAGTCGCGAGCACTACCCTTTCTAGTCAAGGAACTACTATCAATGTTGGTGATGCTTCTGGGAATACGAAAAGAGGTTGCTGCTCTACATAAATGGATGACTGACACCTAAGGGAGGAGAACCATTTGCTGGATAAGACTTTTTTTTAGTTTTTTCTTCCTTTTTAGGTGAGGGGGGAGAGCCATGTAGAATACAATTTTACTTAATTGAGTTGTGATAAGGAAGCTTGTGAATTAAAATTTACAGTGGTGTTGGTACTTTTTTGGGGGTCTGCTTTTCCTTATGCACTGTTGATTATATGTTTGAAAAATTTTAACTATTGAAATTTGGAATGTTGGTTTTTTTCATTATATGGTTGAGAGACAGAGAGAGTATTCACAATGTAACATTTGAGCAGTTTAAATTTCGTATGCTTTTAGTACCATTATCACTTTGTAGACACCAAAAATTTAATGAAAATAAAATTCATTAAATAATTCTGTCACCACTTGAAATTATGACCGAACAAATTTAGTCAGCATGTGAGTCCCGCAAAATATCCACGTGGCTTGTGAGTCAGCAAAATCACACAAACTCAGAGAATGACACATGGTGGCATACGAAAGGCCCGACGGCAATAAATAAAGTTGTTCCGACTTAATCAGCTGATATTAAAGTGGATCAATCAAAACAAAGCAATTGATTCCGAGTCAAATCAAGCATTAAATTTCGTCTACTTATTAGATGTCAATTTATTTAAATTGATAATTAAGACGAAAATCAGCCGTCAAATTAATTGGCTATTTCCTTAATAGTCGTAATTAAATCAGTTAATTATAGATGATTGATTTGATTATGCTATTAATGAAATACAGGTAAAATCAGCCATCAAATTAATTGGCTATTTCCTTAATAGTCGTAATTAAATCAGTTAATTAAAGCTGATTGATTATGCTATTAATGAAATACAATTAAAATTAGCCATCAAATTGATTGGCTAATTCCTTAATAATCGTGATTAAATCAATTAATTAAGGTTGATTGATTTGATTATGTTATTAAGGAAAATACAATTAATTACGTGTCATCAAGGCATTCCAAATTGAGAGATACGCCAACACTATAAATACCCCCTCTCAAATCAAGAGAAAGGGGGTCAGAAGCAGAAGGACTTCAGCCGGAGAGAAAAATGGCTCCCAAAGTTCATAAGTCTTCAAGCGCGTGAAGAGCCTTCAAGCTGCCAAATAGCCGGTTCATCACCAACCTTAAGTCAAAGCACTCGTCATGTGTCAACCCTCGTGGCCATCATACAACTCGAGATCAAGCTTCAATCGCCCTTGAGCCAAGTACACCATTGAGGACGACGACAGATAGAGGGACGCAAGCAGACAGAAGAAATCTCTCCAAAGCTCAGAAGTCTCCCAAGCTCGTGAAGAACCATCAAGCTGCCAAATAGCCGGTCTCTTCACCTCGCTGACTTAAGACAAGCAGGGGAAATCACCTACAAGCTCGGAAGTCGTCAAACACGCGGAGGATCAACAAGCACCAAACACACGTGCTGATTCATCCACCATCAAAAGCCATACTCGCCACGTGACACCGCTCGTGGTTCAAATCTGATCAAGTTCAAGCCTCTACAGCCCTTGATCATCCGACGTCTTCAAGTTGTCTTTAACAAAGTAAATGCTCTACAAGTTCTTCATCAAGCTCGTGGAGAATCAACAAGCACCAAACACACGTGCTGGTTCATCCCCTACCAAAGCCGAAGAACACTCATCACGTGACACCACTCGTGGCCTAAATCCGATCAAGATCAAGCTTCTACAGCCCTTGGTTAATCGTCTTCCTCAAATCGTCAACATAGCAAGAAGCTCACACTACAACCGTTCGATTCAAGATCAAGTGTTCGCCACCCTTGGATCAAATCAACGTCAGAGATCGAATCAGAGGAGAATTTTGTGAAAGAGCGTCTCCAGAGATTGTAACCCGCATTTAAATTAATAAAATTATTATTTTGTGCACGTGTCCTTCTTTCATTCGTTGCAGGATTTTTCGTGTTTACACACTTTTCACTGCTTCAAAATGAAAACGTGGAATGAAAGAAGCGAAGAACATGTTTACAAAACCTGTGACCTCCCATGTGTAAAAAGAAGGATGTAATAGTAGATAGATAGTTCACTATTAAAGTGTCGACAGACTCTAAAAGAAGAGACAGCATAATCATCACGTAGAGAAGAGAGGATCAATTACTACATAAAATGTTTCAGTCCAACCCAAAAAAAAACACGGAAAAAAATTGAGCAAAATGTTTAAGATACAAGTAAGATTAATCGGTCCAAAACTTGTCTCCTTTAAGAAAAGGCAGTGGTTGCTTGTTCAACCGGAAAGCCCAAAAATGGGGAGCAATGTAATCAAAGCATCTTGAAAACCAAGGGATTGGTTATGGCTACTCTTCTCCCACGCTCTCCTCACCATTCCACCTTGCTCTTGCTTCTGTCGAACTGCTCGAAATCACAATGTCGTCTTCTGCGTACAAGCCTGTCACTCCAGAATTGGCATTTCTAGGGTTTCCAGGATGACGAGAAAGGATGAGAATCTCACCGCTCTCTGGGCTCTAAATGCTGTCGACACCCACCACCACCACCACATTGTGGAGACTCCTCCAGCTCGCACCACCGTTGAAATCTAGGGATGACATTTGTACCCATTGGGTATTACCCACCCAATAATAATTCGCAATACCCATCAAATAATTAGTGGGTGTGGGTATTTACCCACCCATTTTTAAATGGGTAAAACCCATACCCACCCATTTACCCATTTTTAATATGGGCAGTTTTTTTTTTTTTTTAATTCTTGCTACTATTTTTTTTTTTACCAATACTTATTACTACTTTATTGTTTTTCTTTAATCTTAATATTTCTAATTTTCTACCACTACAAACATTCACCCGTTTTCAATATGGGCAATTTTTTTTCTTTATACTTGCTACAAACATCTACCACTACATTATTGTTTTTTTTTTTTATCTGAATATTTCTACTTTAGTGTTAAGTTAGTAAATAAAATAAAATTTATTTTTCAACACCGACTTAGATAATGAAAACGGTGATCCAACGGTCGGATTCTCATGGATCGCCTTTTGGAATTGTCTTTTCACAATTATACGATGATCCAAAGGTCGGATTCTCACGGGTCGCCTTTTGGAATCGTCTTTCACAATTATACGATGATCCAACTGTCGGATTCTCACGGGTCGCCTTTTGGAATCTTCTTTTCACAATTATACGATGATCCAATGGTCGGATTCTCACTGATTGTCCTTAAGATCATCCTCCCAAAATTATATGAAGATCCAACGGTCGGATCCTCACGAATTGCCCTTAGGATCATCCTCTCAAAATTATACGATGATCCAACGGTCGGATCCTGATAGATCGCCTTTAGAATCATCCTCACAAACTTATACAACGATCCAACGGTTGGATCCTCACGGATAGCCCTTAGGATCATCCTCTCAAAATTATATGAAGATCCAACAGTTGGATAGTCCCGGATCACCTGTAGAATCATCCTCACAAAATTATACTACGATCCAACGGGTGGATCCTCATGGATAGCCTTTTGAATCGTCTTTTTAACAATTATATGATGATCAAACGGTCGGATCACAAGTGATACTACGATCAATATATTAAATCTACAAGTCGATCGGACGACTTGATGCTCACAGATCAAACCCCATTTATGCAAATATATCGAAACTACATTTCGTAACAATTGAAACTACATATTGAAATCCACCACGTTCTCAACCCTCCGGCCAGATTGCTGGGTTGAAAGGAGAGAGAAGAATCAGAGAGAGAGCAGAGAAGAATCGGAGAGAGAAGAGAAGTGAATAGAGTTTGGGTATTGGGTAAATTTTATGTACCCGTGAGTATACCCATACCCACCCAAACTTCATAAATGGGTACCCATACCCATAAAAAAAATACCCATATGGAATAAATACCCACGGGTACCCATACCCATGGGTTAAAATGCCATCCCTATTGAAATCCCCGTCACCTGTTACCAGGTCTTCTGCTTATTTCTTCAGATTACTTGACTAGCGCCATGAAGGCATTTTGTATTTCTAATTCGCACAGCTTCATTCAACTGTTGAACATAATCTACCATCACTTAGGGTTATAATCAAACTTGTCAGAGTTTGCAATTTGTGTATTGTTCACATGATTATGAAATTTTTCTCCATCATCTTTGCTTTCTTTTACACTACATTGCATTTAGTAACCTTGGAATAAACTTGCAGCTCATTGGTGTTCCTGATCGAGCCGAGAAAGATGAGGTTGTTAAATCAGTCATGGATTTGAAAAGTGCTGAAATTGAAGAAGGTTACACCATGGACGCTGTTGGATATCGCCGGTTGGGGGGGGGGGGGGCGGCTTCCAACCGTAAATGTGTGGAAACAACATCTTCCGTGTTGCTTCATTTTCAATATTATCTTTATTTTTATCTCTTTGATTTGAAATAACAGTATATTTCTGAGATTTCTGAATGATTTTGAGATATTTTACCATATGAGTATTTTAAAGAGATTTTGAGACGGTTTTTGACATGATTTCCATCATGAATTGAGATTTCAATACCAGTGAGTGATTAAGAGTATTCAAATGCTTTTTCTTGGACTTTTTGGTTTTATGTGCCTAGTCTGGAGATAAGTTGAGGTCGAGCGTGCACAGAAGTCGAGGAATAGTGTCCAACTCTTTCATCTTCATTTTAGGTTACTGTTTAACCTACTCGTACTTTATTGCGGTTTATTGTCTAGTTTCTCTGATTACCAATATTTGTATAACTTCGTATTTTGAATAGATTTAAAGTTATAGAAATTGTTTAGGAGTTAGTTATAAATTGTGGGGAACAGATAGGCTCCAGGAGATAAGGATGGATATGATTATTAAGGAGTGTTAGAATATTTTTATTGGTTTGGGTAGTCCACTTTTAGGGGAAGTTCCGCCAAATTTTTGGTAGAATTTCTTCTATAGTAGGCCTTGCAGGACCACCTCAGATTTCAAAGTGAAATTCGGGGTGGGTCTTGTCAACTTGGTATTAGAGCATTATGTTGTTAGGTCTTGTAGACTTTCTTACTCTCGTGTTAGCTTATATACTTGGTGATACTCAGTACCCCTCGAGTGATGGCCCGACTGCAGCGGTTCTCTATCATATACTCTTCCGTGCTAGTGCAATCATCAAGTGTATAAGGTACCTATCTCGATATCGTTTCTTTCAGTTGTTTGGTATTGACTTTCCATTTTTGGTACTATGCCTCTTAGACGTTGGCCCGGTAGGAATTCTGCATGTGTTGAGGAGTATGTAATGTTGTGCACTCTGGTGGTGACTGTTGAAAGAAACGAAATCGATGGGTTTAGCATGGATTGCGAATTGAGAATTGAGATATAGTTATCCTTTGTTTTTGAGTTCAACAAGTTTGTTGAGGTACAAGGACAGACTGTGATCACGCTCACGACTATTAAGGATGATTGGCCATAGATATGGCCTATTTACGAATGCAATATATGTTTCAGGATCTAGTTTTTGGTTGAAAGTTGAACTAATAGTTGTGGTTCTTGCGTTGCACCGAGTTTTGAAAGACGTAGTAAATAATGTGGGCAATTTGGTAACCACTAACTTGTGAGATGTATTAGCAGTTTTGGTTGGAGATATTCATAATTTCAGTAAAGGCTTTGGTACACGTACGATTTGGGGAAATTCTAGTTTCATACATGTAATAGAATATCCATTGGGCAATGTCAAATAGTCAGTTAGAGATGTTATATGGCTAGCAAGGTAGTTATATGAAGGAGTTTCTCTAGTTGACACAAAATGTTAGTTCAAGGCGTGATCAAGGTTCTAGTAAGGTATCACATTGGTGCAGAGGATGCATAGTAGGCCTTTAACTGACGTAGAGTGATATGTACAATTATGCGTCTAATAGTGGGACTTGCGTAAGCATAGAAGATATATATAGCTTAGGAAGATAAGAATCAATGAAAACACCTTGAGACCAGACTTTAGGCAAAGTTTCAACATTTCAGAATGAGGGTCAATCTGTTTCTGATGTTAGTTATCCATTTCCAATCGACCAACTCTTAGCTTGCCTAGTTACTTTCTTGGTCTTCAGTAGACTTACTTTCCTATTCAATATAAGATCGTCACTTCTTCCAATAGATTAGCACATTTTTCTCCCTCTTGAACATTATACTTTGGATTTGTTCGTGTGCCCCATTCCTTCTTTAATTGTATGAAATTTTGAGGACCAAACTTTTTATAATGTGGGCAGATTGTTATGCCCTGTACCTAAACTTATCCGTTTACTAGTCATTTGGACGATAAATGACAATTATCTTCACTTTTACCGTTGTTTCGATGCTTTTAGGGGTGTTAAAAGTTGATTGTTTATTTCATTCATTTTTTTAGGAAAACTTCCTTCTAGAAAGTTATAGAGGAAGTTCAACCGAGTTCGGAGACACGAAGTATGCTAAAATCAGTATTGTAACGAAGAAGTTAAAAGTTAATGGCAGTTTTCGAAAACAGTCATTTTGGGAAGATTCCCTAAATGGAAACTCAGTCCCTTAAACCCAAAAATTTCCAGATTTCATGCCTGATCTTCTCGGCCTCGCCGAGATAATCCATTCAATCTTCTTCTAATTCCTTCGACCCCTACCCTCGGGATCGGCCACATTAGGCCATGAAACTGGTTCCATTCTCTTCGTCTTCAAACCATCTTTCCAACCATATAAGCCTTGCATCCTCTAGTTCACCATAAACGACGAATCGAAGAAAAGAAGGTACGATACTTTTTCGGCGTATTTTTCAAAATTTGGCCAACTCCGGCCAAATTGGACGTTGAGACTAACTGGGCTTTGTTTGTCTTGCAATGCTCTACAAACCCACCAAGTTTTACATCTCAATTCAACCCGAGGAAGACGAATTTTTGATTCGAGCGATTTCGGGCCCAAATCCTCCTCAAATCCTTCCGAGGTAAATTTCAGCTTCTATATTTAAAATTGGACTTTGTGTTAGTTGAAAAAAGTTGTTAGGGATGATGAGAGCTAGGATCATGGTGATGAAATTTCATGACCCTATTCGTGGTTAGAGGTGGCGGCGAGTGAGGCCCACGTGCAGCAGTTAGCGGAGGCACATGGGGGCGCACCCGACCACTTCAGGGTGTCTGATTTGGTGATTCGTGTAGAGCATGAAGTTACGGACACGTGAGTATAATTTGGTAGCCATATGATGAACTTTGGGATCAATAGGAACTTTTGAAGTTTTAGAAATTCCAGTTTTGAGTCTGTAAGATCCGACCGTTAGATCGACCCTATTTTTCACTAGGTTGTTACAATTGTTGAGTCAAGGCAAAAAATTATCATTTAGGGGTTTCGGTTTTGTTATCACTACTTTAATTTCAATTCTTGAAATCCGTTATTCATAGTTATCAATTTGTTCAGGATGACTTATCACTTATAGATCGAGCTCGAGCAGAAATTCATCGGAAGACTGTCATAGCCAGAATTCTGTGAGTGGATTTTTGTTCTTAAATTATTTATGCATGCAGTTTACTTTTGGGCATTATTTATTATGAGATTTAATTATGATTTAAATTATTGATATATTGAGTTTTATGAGCTTTAATTTATCGAGATTTATTGAATTATATATACTTTAGAGATGATTTACGGAGTGGAGTTGAAAACCCGAAAGGGTAGCTGGAGCAAAAATTAAGACAAGAAAAACAAAAGGGGATATTCTTGTCATGCACAACCCTTAAACTAAGACACGCTAGTTTTGTATAAAGGGCATGCAAGATCTTATACTAACATAGTATATAGATGAGCCATTACGTCTTGGATTCTCACCCACTCACTTTAGCCAGCGATGTCCGAGTCTAAGAAACAAAAAGACCTGAGGGTCTGTTTTGTAGTAAGGATATGAATCATGTACATACATTTACTATATACTATAGTAAATTTGTCCACGCACTGTTTATCGGCTTAGAAACAGTGCCGGCTGAGGAGCCGAGCCGGTCATGGATATGAAAAGACGATTTTGCCCCTGCGTGCTGTTTGTTGCTTCGACACCTGGGGGTGTCTTCGCTGCTTCACTCCACAGAGCGGTAGATAGTGAAGGAAGTGGTGCTGTTTGTTAGCATGTACGAGTCTGATTCCATCTTCCCTGTAACACTGTTTGCTGTGAATAGGTTCTGCATGTTCTCTGTGTGTGTGTGTGTTTTTGTGTTCTCTGATAAGAGAAATAATCAAGAAGAGTGAAGATTGCAATTTTGAAAATCTTCGTCTCCTATCGCGTTTTGGGATTTTTAGCGTATTTTGATCTCTGATCGGATCTTTTGTTGTTATTGATTTTCAATTCATATGGGTTTTAACGCTATAAGCATTCTGTCTGTTTGTTTTCAACTTCAACATTTAGATAATTGGTGCATCAATTCATATCTTGTCTTAAATAAAAATTTTCATTACTTGATAGCACACTTTTATCTTCCTGTAACTACAATCATTTCTGTTGCAGAACTTTAATCATTTGTTTCCAAAATTTTTTTAGTCAATTAATGGTTCACATAGTCTGAGCCTATTGAAAAGGAATTCTCCCTTTCTTCATTCATTCAACTGTATAATCTCAACTAATTCATTCAATTTTTCATTTGAATCAGAGGGTTTCCAGTTCTTAGACATGTATTACGTGCAGATAAACAACACTTCCAACTGAGTTTTACTTGAAATTTGTTGTAGACACCCTAGAATTTCATTTTGTGTTCTAATCTGTCCTTTCCTTTTGAACAGCTGTCAAACTGAGACTCTTGATAATCTGATTGTGTTCACAGCAAATACACAAGGTTTGACTCCTATAAAAGCGAATTTTTTTTTTTTTTTTTTGCTGTTTTTCTCTTGATTCTTATACGTTGTTACTCTTATTCCACATTGTATTATTATTGAGCTTCAACTGATACAAACTATCATCTTCTATGAACTTTGTTTCTTATATGGATTCGTTCTAGAATTATTACTCATCTATTTATCTTATGAATCCATTTGTTTTATCAATGTTTTTTCATTGTGTTTTCACTTTATGATTATTGTTCTATTTGATTCACTAGAACATCAGCTATTTATTATGCTATGACGATTATGTGCTCAGCTCATTTCACAACCATCTCTTTTATCCTTTTAGAACACTCTTTCCACTTATTGTTTTCTGAATGAATTATTCTCAATCAAAACTGTACTAAAAGCTAATATATGAAAAATATACTAAACCTTAATATATCTTTTGGGAACCTGTAAAGGATCATTGCTTACCAGTTCTTGAACATTTGATACGGCAAGAGATAATCTATGTAGTTTCTGGGAAAACACTCCGAACATCCTTGTCCTCTTGCACACACGCCACTTCTGTGTTTGAACTCATCTTCTTTCTCTGTACCCCTTTACTGATTAGCTGCAGCTTGGATGTTATATATGGGGATCTAAGATGATCTTAATGATTTCTACTTTCTGATTAGTTCTCTGAATTAAGATAGCATTGTGTCTTTGAGCTTTCGTAATCTGTTTTGTACAGTCACTTTAGTTGACGACACATGACGAAACTCATTTCCCTTTTGACTGTGACTTTGAGAGACTATAATTGGAGTGACTTGGATTCCACTTGAGCTGGAGCAAATAGTTAAGCAGAAATTACATTGTTGATCCTATAATAATTGCTATCTGTTCATTGATATGGTTCATGTTTTTTGTTTAAGCAGAAGGTGCAAGCGCTGCTTTGAGTCTTGCCGGGACAATTCTTCGATTCTACACTGTGAGGGTGTTCCCTTCTGAGATAGCTATTGCACCTGTTAACCCAACATTCTTGCCTCCAGTAAGTGAACCTCTTATTTTGAGACAGTTACAGATTTCTGAACTTAAAGTCTTTCAGCACCACAAAATTATTAGTTTCTTTAGTAATAACGTGGTTCTTCTTTGTACTTTGGTTTAAACTGAAGATGAACCTGAGATGTGTGCAAGAAAATATATACTTTACAAATATTGACAAGAAGGTACTTTTTATTGGTAACAATTTGTCATTTGTTGGTACCTAGATTTTTAAATTTCTTATCTAACTGTTTTTTTTTTTGGTACAGAGAGTGTGTAATGCCACGAGGTATATGTAAGGGTAGGAGCAGCTCAAGTTCAGAAAATTAGGAAATATTCAATTTAAGAGCAATGAACTTGAAACTTTCCAGATCCGAAGTTGACATGCTAAGGTACAACATACTAAAATTTCAAGCAAATTGGAGTTCAGCAAACATGGCAAAAGATGGATGGAAACAGACTGAACTGTGCAGTTTTCTTCAGAGTTTTTGTAGCAACCTGGAATGTAAGAGGGAAATCTCTCCATAGTGACCTTAATCTGCATGATTTTCTGCAGCTTGATAATCCATCAGCCATAGGGGTATGGTTTCTCTTTTCTTATGTTTTTGTCTTCCTCTCTGATTTTCTTCAGGTATCCACCTTTCCTAACTCCTTTTGAATTTTGACTTTTTGGTAGCTGACTTCGATAAGATTGGACAAGGTGGTTTTGGGGCTGTTTACTATGCTGAGCTGACAAGCAAGGTACTTGCTGACTTTTTTCTTACCGTTGTGAAAATTTGGGTAGAATTTGGAGAGAGATGTATGTATGCAGTTTTCTTTTATCAGTAAGATAAGTCATGGTACTTTTGAGTTCATTTGCTGATGCTTAAGTTTATTGTTAAATATTAACTAGCAGAAACTAAGAAAGCTGTAGCTCTGATTTCAAATGGTATTCAATCAGAATCTTATTTTGGTTATTTAACAAAAGAGACTGCTGATACAACTTTTAACAGTGCTGCTTCCATGCAATATGCAAGAGCTTTCAATATTGTTTCTGCTTTTGATATTGGACAAGTGAAAGCTACCTTTCTTTTTATCGTAGTCATATGGATATCTGTAATAGTTTTCTTTATACCTCTGTTTTACAGCTCTACCATTTATTTTTTCAATACATAAGTTTTCTATAGAAGAAAAAAAAATGGAGGAAAGGTAAAAAGTTTAGGCACTGTTTCTCCAGGACCATTTTGAAATTAGCAGTAGTCAGTCTTTTCTTATTAGTTCCTTATATTGCTGATTTTTAATTATGAGAATGATTTAACAAAAGATTTGCTAATTTTGTTAATTGAAAAGCTTGATAAAGGTTGGATTTCTTTTTTATTAGACCTAATAAAACGTATTTTCTTATTCGCCCAACACAGAGAAAGGGATGAGACGAAACAAAAAGAGAGAGAGACAAGAGAACAGGCAAGAACGAAAAGAAGGAGAAGAGAGAGACGGGAAGCTTTTGCTTAGATCGGTAAGATTTTGGTTTAGTAGAGTCAATACCAACATACTTTAAACTGATTTCCTTGAATTAGTTATTTGTATGCAGTTTTCTAGCTATCCTAATCGGTCTTTCTTTTGCTTTGTATCCAGTACTTTTTACGTTTTGAACAGCTCCAGTTTTTAACAAGAAGATCGGGTCAGTTTACTTTATTACTGCTAGGCATATCCATGTTTTATTAGTCACTATCTATCTGATTTACATAACAATTTGCTGTCTTTGTATTTGGATCAAATAAAGCCTACAAAAATCGAAAAGGCAAATTACTTTGTTGGCTTGGGACAATAATAGGGAATGAATCATATTAGTTATCATTTTTTTTTTCTTGATATTATTAGGATAGACACGGTAGGCCATTTATCCCGAGTATTGCTTCCTGCTTTTCTGATTTATCACTTTTTTTCGCAGCTGCCATGTAACTTTTGGTCTCTGGTTTTTCTTCTTTTTACTGAGACCTGTCTTCATTTATTTGTGTGCAGCTACTTCGTCTATGTAATTTTGCTGATGGAGATCTTCAACATCAGTGGTAACTCATTTCATATAAGAACATGTTGTAGACAATGTCTATTGGAAGCATGTTGTGCACCGCATTGTAGCATGTAAGGTTGTACTGCATGGACATGCTGAGTTTGAGGCAAGTGATGTTATCGTAAAGGTTAGTTTAAATATTTGATGCAGAGAGGAAAACAGAAATTCTTCAAAATTTTTGAATTTCAGGCTCTTTTTTTTCCCCGTCAAAATTTTGAATTTCAGGTGCTTTACTACATATTTCACTTTACCAATGTGTAGTGGTTTTCAAGAGGAAACATAGCTAAATGCTTTTTAAATTCATTTTCAGCTTCTCCTGTAATTCCGATTTTTTCTTTCTTTCATGTTAGTAGGTTATTTGTTTGGAACAAATAAACACTACAAACTGAAAGCACACTGGAAGATCACATGATGATCGTTACTGATGTTGGACTCCTGAACAGAATAAGGACAAGTCAATGAGTAAAATAGAGGCAATGTTTGAAGCCGAACTTGAGAGGTTAGGGCTAAACAGCAGTACTTCTACTTTGGAGCGAAGATTAACTTGAGAGGTACAAAGCCTATGCTGATCATTGCAATGTTAAGTTTAAGCAGCACAAGTAATTGGTATGTTTTACTTGAAACGTAAAGTAGTGAAAAAAACCCTCATTTTTGTTCTGGTTTACTTGGTATGTTTATCTTCCTTTTTCCTCAATTCCAATAGCTCTGTTCTGTAACATTTCATATGATTATAGGCATCAAATAATTGTGTTCATCATGAGCTGATTGAATTTGTTGCAGCTTCCAAACAGTGTTCATCAAGTTTCTGAAGATTACATTTGGGAAAACTCTAATACTTTACAGGCCAGTGTTTACATCAGAGGAAGTCAAGGTAAGAAAAAATATTGGAAAAGAGATGAAATTTCATTTGTGGTTTGATCCCTCCCAAATATATGTGATGCTTTATTTCAGTATAACCACATGTTCATAATGCATGCTATTGTACACATACAACTTCGATTTATGGTGTCCTACCGTCCTCACTATATACCATCAAAGCTTTGATTTCTCTCAGTTTTGGCAGCCATAACATCAACAACTAGAACTTGCCTGGTGGCTCCAAATGATGACAGAACACTAAGCCTAGACGCTTTACAGAAGAATGCACCAATTGTGAAGAACAGATTGCTGCTGTTAGATTTGTAGCACCATCAAGGTGGAAGCAGCTTCTCAGGATTATGCTCATGTCAAAGCGTCCTAAAATCCCACCTTCTGGCCCAAGCCACAGGACCAACAAGACACCTAATTCCTCAAGAGATTACTAAACACTTCTGTTATTTGTATACAGAGAACAGCATTTCCAACTGAATTCTGGTTGAAATTTTTTGGCTCGCGGGTACGCTTTCTAGTATATTTCTATATAAATCTACACCATGTTTTCTTCTGGTCAGTAGACCAGGCCTGCCTAGATATATTATTCAAAATCGAAACAACCTGTCCAATAACATAGCGTTGGGTATTGTTCTATAAAACTGCGTAGTCCGGAGACGTCATCTCATTGAGTAGGGCAAAACAAGGTGAACATTACTTTGCAGAATATATGATAATAATAACACCGCTCTAAATTAACAGTGAACAAAAAAACCATAAAGTGTTCAAGCATAATTAAAACAATAATTAAGGACATCATAAAGCTTTGGGGTCTCATGTCAGAACCTGCTCTCTCCAGCCAGAAGCAACATGCTAAAATGTACTCTTACAGGTAGCTGCGCCCTTGGTTCTAGTGCAAGCCGCTTGGTAGCTGCGCATCAGTTCCAAGTCGAGGAAGCTCAGAAGCTTTACCCTCAGAATCTAATTCTGGTCCAGGATGCTTACTATTATCAGACTGCAACATATTAGCATTTGGACACTGAGAAGTCCAGTGCTCACCAGACTTATGACATGTCCTACAGATCTTAAGTGGAGGTGGAGGACTCCTACTAACAACATTTGGACACTCATCACCCCAGTGCTCGCCGTACTTACGGCATCTATTACAAACCTTGAGGGAAGGATGCCCGTCATAGATTTCAAAGTGGCTACATTGGCCATCATTGAGAAGATGACAAAACGGACAATGCACTCTTGCTGTCATCAGTGCCAATTTAGCAGCTTCAAATCTTGGACACTCATGTTTGTAGTTGCCACAAATGTGCGGCTCAATATGTTCCTTTTCAGAATCATCCTTTAAATCATAACTCCAGAGCTCGCCAAACAAACCATCTGATGATTCCTTCAGACCTTTTTGCCTCCTGACCTCGGTTTTGCTCAAGTCGTGCTCCCCATCGTATTTCAATGGTTCCAAGTGCGTTTCAGTATCCCCCATCAGCATATCCCGAGAATTAAGCATGAGTTGAGGTACTTCATCACCAGAAACAGAGTTCATACCAGAGTTCATGTCGATTCCAGCTATCCCCTATATGCTTCTGCGCTTATGTTTTAGGGCTTAGATATATCGTGTGTGGTGTGTGTGTATATATATATACGAAAATGTTCTGAAGAGGACGTCCGCAACCCAGAAAAAGTGCGGATGTCGCTCCTCCGGCCTCTATCGAGCGGCGATGGCGCGGCGCGGCTTGCATGAGGGACGCCGGGGGTCGTGTGGAGGGGTATGCGGTGCGGTGGAGTCACCGGCGACGGTTCTGCTGTGCTGCATAGAACCTGCAACTGCAGGTGAGGTGGCTGCCCAGAAACCGGCAAGCCCGACCTCCTCCGACCTCGAACGCCGCCCAGAAGAGGTCTGGGACGCCTCCGGCCTCCCTCCGGCCAGCCCCGCGCCGCCGTCGTAGCCTGGAACCCTCCTGCTGCGTCGACGTCCGCACTTTAGCGAAGTGCAGACGTCCGCTTCAGAACCCGCCTATATATATATATATATATATATATATATATATATATATATATATATATAAAGTCCAAATTCAAATCCAAATTCGAATGGGACTGGAACAGCTAGTTTTGTAAGCTGAAATGTAAGCCTAATAGGAATAGGAAAAAGGATAAAAAAAAGAAGAAAAGTATAGGTTGCAGACTATTCTTCAAAATTTTTCATTCGGCCAAGCACCAACCTGACGTGGCGAAGTGATTATGTCTAACCTTTTGTGGAACGATTATCCGACCGTCGTGACAACCCAACACAGCCAGCGAATCTCGATCCGATCTTTCTGGAGACTCACGGTATGCTTTTCATCTTTGTTTTTAGGGTTCGTGCGGGAAACTATCTAAATTGTTTTGAGGAGATTTTCTGGGGGATTTAGTTTTATGCCTATGTTTTTGAGAAATCTATATAACGGATAAAGTATTTGTTCCATTTTCATAAATATCAATAGGGTATTTGGTATTCATTCAACAAGTATCATTAGCACTACAACTTTGCATCCATCTCATTAGCACGACAACTTTGCATCCATCCTGCTAATCAGTTAAAAACTGTAAACTTAGGTAAAGCTGATATGGAGACAATCTAGACCTTTAGATCACTTCGAGCATCATGATTTTATGAATTTTAAATAACTTTACAACCCTACGATTTTAGAGGATTCGGATCCTTGAAGACTCGACACCTCCTCTAACGTCCTTCAAAAACTTGATCTTGATTTTCTTAAGCGTGGCGAGAGCCACTTGCATATTTACTCTCTCTTCTGGTGAGTCTGCTGAACAAGCAACAGCTAGTCTCATAACAGATGATAAACATTCCCTCTTGCTCACAAAATCATGATCCTCCTCTATTCCAAGTAAAGTAGCATCCACAACTTTAACTACCGCCCCTGCATCTAATGAATTTGCAACCCATAGCTTTAAACTCATTTCCCCAGCGAAGATCTCATCAATTGGCTTCCTTCTTGTGAATGTCTACATCACTACAATACCAAAACTATACACATCCCCTCTTCTGGTTACCATTCCTTCCATTCCATACTCTACACATAAGTGAAAACAAAATACATTAATTAGGGACGAAATATATATATTGAAAGATTAGCTAGTAAAATTACTGTAATTACCTGGAGCCATATAACCGATTGTGGCAAGGGTCATGGTTCGAGTCATAGAATCTCCTCCACCCAAGCGTTTTGCGATGCCAAAATCAGCAACATGTGCACCCATATCATCATCTAGTAATATATTGCTGGGCTTCAAATCACAATGGACAATAGGTGTTTCATAACCATGATGAAGGTACTCCAATGCCAACGCAACATCAATCAATATATTCAACCTCTGAAGGATGTTCAAGGAAAAGTTCTGAAAATACGACCATTTGTCAAGACTACCGTTAGGCATGTAGTTCAATACGAGAGCTTTGAAATCAATCTGGCTGCAACAGCTGATGACTTTGATAAGATTCCGGTGACGAATATTGCTTAGTATTTCACATTCAGTATCAAAACTTGCGAATGCCCCTTCTAACTGTAAATTGAAAACCTTTATGGCAACCTCCATACCGTCTGACATTTGTATACTGAGCCAAAACCCCGTCTCCAAGTAAGCTGTTTTCGGTGAATCCATTTGTCGCCCTTAGAAGGACTTGGTATAAACTCTTCTCCATAGAAGTTGAGGCAAGAAGGTAGTCTCTGTTGCAGCTTTCACCTTTTTCTTTCTCTATAAGATCAATATGGAGGTCACTAGAAGCAGTGATGACAAGATCCCCGGAATAACATACTTGAAGATAGATATACCAGTTTTCCTTCTACATGCTGAAACTTGAAATAGGGATGCACCACAAATGGTTAGAAAGAAATGATTCACCAGAGAAGTTTTTGAAAGGCCCGCCTGTTGGAATTTCTCCCTAGAGTCTGTTAAAAGAAAAATTTAGATATTGGAGAGATGAGAGTGCTTCAAGAGACTTTGGAATAACTCAAGACAATTGGTTTTCAGATATATCTATGGACTCCAGGCTTAGCGAGTTGCCAAGTGAACTTGGAATTGGGCGTTCAAGACTATTATTTGCCAAGTAGAAATTGATCAAACTCTTTAGCCCCCCAGTGCTGCTTGGAATACTACCAGATAAATGGTTGTTTGATATATATATATATATATATGTGGCAACTTTCATATTACCAATACCTTCTGAGAGTGGTCCAATTAGAGAATTGGATGACAAGTCTAATTGCATGATATCTGTCAATCTCCACAAGGTAGATGGTATTATAGAAGTTAACAAATTGGGGCCTAAATAGAGACTTCTTAGTGCTTGACCTAGATTACCCAAGCATGAAGGTATTGAACCAGAGAGTTGATTAAAACCCAAGATCAATGAAACCAGGTTTTTTAGCTGACAAAGTTCGTCTGGGATGTATCCTTGCAATTTGTTTTTATGTACATACAGACCTTGGAGATTATGTAATCTTCCTACTGAGGTTGGAATGGTTCCACTCAATAGATTGTAATTCAAAGCTATGAGTGTCGAGCTGCTCAAATTGCCAATATCATTTGCAATGTAACCTCTCAAGCTGCAATTGCTTAGCTTAATGGTCTCAAGTGATGTAGAGAGATTCCTAAAGGAAATGGGAAGTGGAGCCTTTAATGGATTGCTCGGGTAAGGCTAGTATCCTCAATTTTCTAAAATTAGCCAAACAAGAGAGAAAATTCTTTCTGGAGCCGAAGTATCAATAGCTAAATTATTGTGGCCTAAGTTAAGTCGCTCAAGGTTTGTTAAGGCACAAAGCGAGCTAGGAATAAAACCAGAAAATGAGTTGCTGACCAGGTCTAAGTTTGTGATTTTAGAAGCATTAGAGATGTATTCGGGGACTCTTCCAATGAGTTTATTTGCTCCTACGAGGAGCGCTTGTAGGTTTGGAAGATCAAGGCCTATATTTGCTGGGAAGTTACCTGAGAACTGGTTGCTGTCAAGTGATATTATTGATATTGCGGACATATGGAAGATTGAGGTTGGGATGAGGCCACTGAGATTATTACCACCCAGGACAAATTCCTCTAAACATGGAAGATGACCAATCTCATTCGGTATGGTGTACCTGCATGAACAAATAATTATATGATCAGCACCCAAGTTTAGTTTTTTCACTTTCTTGGCCCTTGGCATTCTTAAATTAATATTTTATGGATTAATATTGATATTTCAAATCACTTCTGCTATATGAATCGATGGAATCTAACCGCAGTATACTAGTTGATTGGTTTCTTCATACATATTACAATGTGTTTGTAACAAAAATTAACCGGTTTTAGAGTCGGTTCAAAAATTGATTACTACAGATAGAAAATTACTCTATGTACGCTGATTATATACCTGTCAAATAGTTGGAGCCAAGGTAAATCGTCTTTATCTGAGTTAAGTTCCAAATATCTTTGGGTGTGCTCCCGCTGAAATTGTTATACCCCATCGATAATACAAGAAGATGTTTGCACCGCGACCATTTGGATGGAAGTGTAGATGTTAATATATCAAGTTAAATGAGGTAACAATCTTGGCAACCTTCATAGCTAGATGCTAAGCAAGTAAAAGATAAACCTATGTATATATGTTACATCTCTAAGCTGATTGGTCTCATGAAGTATATCTAACGGAATATCAACACACACAGAATGAGAAGCTCTCAAGAACTTAATAAAAGTTACAGTACCATTTAACCTTTAACCTGTCCCTGAAACAACAAAGACTAATCTGAACATTGGTTCCAATTAACAGATCACTATAATTATTATTGATTTGAAGCTGCTGAAATCACACCTCATTTCTCGTCAATTTTACACACACACAAAACCTACATGCACATAACTACTGGTGACGAAGCATACACAAAACGCATCTACCATGCTTTTCTGCTCTTACTATATGATGGCCTCATCTTCTGGGTGGTTTACATACAGTGTACCATAGCACATACACACATTACCCCCCCCCCCCCCCCCCCCCCCCACCCTAAATCATCCTCCAAAGACACATTATTACAAGACAAAGATCCTTTATTGCCCCATTAGAAGTCAACCTTCAGGTTCTCTTAAATACATCCTCAAATAAGATCCTTATCATCCAAAGTGCATAGATATAACACTAAATAGTGGAGACATGTCAAAATCATAACACAAAGAGTGTTATATTGGATGAACTCATAAACAGGCACGTATCTTAGCAGTTAATCAAGTTAAAGGAAGGCATACTTGTCATTGTTGTTGCAATCCTTCCATTGCACTTCCAAACAGGATGAGCTGGAGGAGACAGCAAACTGTGGAACATTTTGAGCCGGTCATGCATGCATTGGCCAGCCGCACACTATACACAGTTTAGTTAATTCCGTGTTTGATTTGATAGAAAAACCAGTAACACAACAATAAAGTTCAGATTGAATTATGAACTAACCAGCAAAGGCCCCATAGACACGCCAAGCTTCATGCCTCTTTATCTCATTCTTTTGCTTCTCAAGTATCATTTCTGGCTCAAGAAGTTGCATATACGAATCGAGATTTGGTAGTATAAGTAAGCAAACCTGTTCAAAGTCAAAAAGTGTAGCAATTGCTTAAAACAACACAAAAAGGAAAAGGTGTTTCTGCTAGGAATAGCAGAAGCCCAATCAGACAATGCAAGCAGCTACAACTAAGACTACACAAGAATGTGCTAATACATCAATAGTACAGCCTTGGTAGAAAATTCATATAATGAAAAAGCATTTTAGGAGAGAATACCACATTGGGACCAAGAGCTGCTAGCCCTTGAATTGCGCCATAATGTTGGGGTAATGCTTTGGTTGGGTCCAAGAAAGCGTGAAGCAAAGTCCTTGTCAAACGTGGCTGAAGATTATGACAAAAATGTCTAAATCTGCAAAAATACATTGCTCATGGTTAGAAACTATTCAAACGAAAACAAATTTGAAATACTTAGAATTCCAAAGGCAGGTCTCTACAATCTCCAACAAGCCCCCTCCGATGGGGGCACGTCCAACCAACTTTTACATTGGAATTCATAGGGCCCAGCACACAAAATGGTTGGAGCTCCTATACCATGTTAGAGTTAGAGCATCCAAGCTCAAACCAATTGGGAATGGGTGGAGAGGCCTCAATCTGGGAATCTATACTCTCCAATAGTAATACATATATAGTCTACTTTTATTGAATCGTGTAACGATGCATTCCTCACAATTAATACTTAATCAACACTACCTTAATAGCATTTTAGGCACATAAGCGTTTGCACTGTTAAACATTTGGATATGTCTAATTCCTATATCCAAACCTAATGCTAAACTAAAGCTAGTTCTTTCCGGTTTTTGAGACAACAACAATGTTGAACCACAACACAACACTACACAAAATTAAGAAACAAAAACTTATCATATAACCACAACAACATGGGCATACCTGCATGATCTCGCGAATCCGGTACTCGATATCTGGGGTGAGAGCAAGTGCAACATCAGGAGACAAATTGGTAATGCCAATCCGGTACTCGACCTCAATTGCTTTTTTAGGCACGTTGCTCATCCTAGGTTTTGTGGGTAATCTTTCTTTCACTCAATTAATCTTCATAGCAAGAACCCACTTAGTTAGAAGCTGAGTATGTTATTTCTAGCAATATGAATGAAAGAAAATTCCAAGAACTCATCTGGGTCAGCTTCATATGATGATATTACCTAAAGTAAGTCCGAGTTATGGATTGAGTGGTAGTGATGGAGGACTGCCGGTGACGGAGTTGCAGGCCCAGAGAAGAGACATGGTTCGGAATTTTGGGCCTACGAGGAAGGAACGAATGAACTAAATTTCCCCGTGTTTCTTTCTATTTTTACATTTCAGGAGTTGTGGGGGATCAATCTCGTATTTTTACATTAAAACAAGAAAAATGCTAGAGATCCCAAAAATTTATACCAAAATAAGATCCCAAATGACATGGCACTTGCCATATCATCACCCTATAATTTCCACATGGTATATGTTTTTTTAAAATTATATTTTCTTAAGAGAAAAAAAAAGTGTTTAGTTATTAAACAGTAGTTGCAACCAAAACTTCCTCCATTGCATCCCATTTTTAGCTAGAGAGCGAAAACTTTAGGGTTATTTTCTCCAATTTGGACAAAACCTCTGCAATCAAACTAGTATTTTCAATCCACGTACGTCCTTCCTTGGTGTGTTAAGACCCTCAAGAACCTCAACCACACCAATTATGATCATATGGTTTTAACTCAGGTCCCATCTTCTTGAAACCCGAATAATTAGATTATCATTGGAATTATTTAAAAGAAATGGAATTATATTAATATCTATGTATAAGTTTGCTTTCAAAACTCTAACGACCACGAAGCTTCTTGCCAAATCCCCCAACGTGCTAGCAACCGACCAACTCCAATAACTGTTTCTTAAGATTATACAAACAGTGTTTTGATCAAGAATCTTCACTTGAAATGGAGCTGTCTCCTTTACAATTGTGCATGTTGCCATTCAAAATATTAAAAAGCGTAGATGATTCCTTGAATTAGATCAAGTGAAATTTTTGGTGCTATCACTTTCTATAAAATGGAATTATTTAAGTATGAGGAGCTGCATTAAAAAATTGATGACAATAACTAGTGATTTTAAGAATCTGTGTTATCAGTAGTGGGATTGTTGGAATTTGATTGTTTGTGTGTAGAGTCTATTTCCTCTTCTGTTTTGCTAATATTAGGATTTTAATTCAAAAAGTATATTAGTTCCTCAAATAAATTAATTTTTATTTACACATTGGAAGTTACTAAGTTAAAAGAAATTAGGTGGCAGCTGCCACGTCATTTGGGATTCATATTTGGTATAATTTTTTGGGGTCTCTAGCGCTACTCTTAAAAGAAGGGAAAAAAATACACTTTTAATCACTCAATTTTTGCTTGATCGATAATTTGGTCACTCACATTTATAAAATTTCACTTTAGTAACTTATTTTTAACTCCGACTATCACTTTAGTCCGCCGGTGTATTTTTCTAATAAAAAAAGTCACATGACACCACACATGCCATTTTTTTAGAATTATTCTTGTCCCTTCACTTTTTACTCCTCATTTTCATCTAACCCTTCACAATTCCCTAGAAAATCTATGGCTTCCCTCTAATTTTCATCCCTTCTCTTTTCCCTTCGACCTACCATGTTAATTAGTACATATAGTATATTCATTTATGTAAGTTATCTGATGATGAGATTAAACAAGACTCTTCACCTTAGCTAGAAACAACCAGTGAAACTAATTAGCATGCAACACCATAATCACACACCAACCAGTAAAGGCATGCAACCTTTATCTCAAAGACAACCCAGCTGAGTTAGTAGAATGAAATTGTACAGTATGCTGACAAACTCAAGTAAACAACAAAAAATTCAGAGGGAGAAATTAAAAAACTGATGTGTGAGTGTGATTTTGAAAGAGCACATACAATTGCTTTAACATCTTAAGAGCATAAAACCTCCCAGTCCCGCATGCGTGGTAATTCTCCACTAATTTAAATTCACTGGGAAGAAATGGATGAGCGTGCCACAGATCAAAGCGTTCCTACAACCAATAGATTAAGAATAAAACATATGAGGATAGGTAAAGGAATGAAAACTTTTCAAAGTTTACATGATTAATTTTATAACTAGAAACCTACCAACGTTTCATCCCATCCAGTGATGAGGCACTCAGTTTCGTCATCCAAACGAACTAATTTTCTGAACACATCAAATGAAACATTGAGAACAGAAAAGGGTTTCTCTTTGTCTAGTCTCTTCTTGACATGTGTTATACACACACAAAAACAATTATTATAATCTCTTTTCTTGCATGTTAAACTTAAAACGGTGGTAATATATAGGTGCTCTTACCTCTTCCTGTACATGTTTCTGCATTGCATTAAGCGCATCAACTACTCCTGCTTTTATCTAGACTTTGTTAGGAGTTATCTTGAACGACATCTTATCAGGAGTCTCATCATTTCCTGGTACATGAAACAAGCAGAATAATAAGTACAAACTCATGGAGAACTATATTTACGTGTAAGAAAAGAAAACATAAACAAAAAGAATTGGAGACTTTACCTATAAATTCAATACTTGTGGTCCTAGAATCCCAAGCAGCAGCAACACATTCCTCACAAAAAAGGGCCAAAGTAGTTGTTCCCATAGCCAGCTCCTTTATCTCTCGCTGTCGAGAATTCTATTCTCTGTTATCCAACTTCAGTGATAAACAAACAGATGCATCAGAAAACGAAGAAGCTATATATTCATGGTGATCGAGAAAATACGGATGCATGCAATCTTTCTCATTATTGTTGTTTTCAACATATGATTAAAATCAAAATCAATGTGTTTAAGGTCGCATATATGTTTCCAGGCTTTTGAGATTTCAACTAAGAAAAACTAAAGAAGTAAAAGATATATATGATGAAAGTTTTGAAACGGTTTGTGCAAAACTACCATAAAAAAGTACGGGTGTTAATCTCCTGTCTAGAATTTCAAATTTAGATGAGGAATTACCTATATATTTTGAGAATTCTAGAAAATAGTTTACAGTTATAGCAAAACAAAAGAACTGCAACCAAGCAAAAAAAATAAAAATAAAAATAAAAATAATTGTTGTTAGGGCTCGTGCTGATAACGTGTTTAAGAATAAAGGATTCGAGAGAGATTGATGAGAGAATTGTGTATATCATTATTGAGAATAGGAGCTCTATATATAGGGATTACAAAGTATATGTTCTAATAGTATAAGGAAAAGTATTCCGAATAGGACTAGGAATTCTAGAACATTCTCTCCGATTACAATCATGGAACTAATCTTAGTTTGATTAGGCACACATAAGTCGATTTCCTTCAACACTGTTAAAGCATCGATGGAGTTATATAAAGGTACGCATCCATCCTTTAGCACGCAACAAACTGCAAGACAACACAAAAAAACACTAGTGTAAATAAGACCTTTAAAAATATGGTATTTCCGACAAACATATCGTTTAAAAAAATTGATATTATAGTTACTGATTTATATTAGATAGTTATGTTGAGTGATTAATTAGAGAGAAAGAGAATAGAGAGATGTATTACCCTTTAGGGCTCCACCAGTACATGGTTCATAAAACCCAGCGTCAAGTAAACATCGTATAGCAACATCTTCAGCTTCTCCAACACACATGTTGAGTAGAATGAAATTGCAGCGTATGCTGACAATATCAAGTAGACAACAAAAAATTCAGAGGAAGAAATTGAAAAACTGATGTGTGAGTGTGATTTTGAAAAAGCACATACAATTGCTTTAATATCTTAAGAGCATAAAACCTCCCAGTCCCGCATGCTTGGTAATTCTCCACTGATTTCAATTCAGTGGGAGGAAATGGATGAGCGTGCCACATATCAAAGCGTTCCTATAGCCAATAGATTAAGAATAAAAGATATGAGGATAGGTAAAGGAATGAAAACTTTTCAAAGTTTACATGATTAATTTTATAACTAGAAACCTACCAATGTTTCAACCCATCCAGTGATGAGGCACTCAGTTTCGTCATCCAAACGAACTAATTTTCTGAACACAACAAATGAAACATTGAGAACAGAAAAGGGTTTCTCTTTGTCTAGTCTCTTCTTGACCTGTGTTATACACACACAAAAACAATTATTATAATCTATTTTTTTGCATGTTATACTTAAAACTGTGGTAATATATAGGTGCTCTTACCTTTTCCTGTACATGTTTCTGCATTGCATTAAGCGCATCAACTACTCCTGCTTTTATCCAGACTTTGTTAGGAGTTATCTTGAACATCTTATCAGGAGTCTCATCATTTCCTGGTACATGAAACAAGCAGAATAATAAGTACAAACTCATGGAGAACTATATTTACGTGTAAGAAAAAAAAACAGAAACAAAAAGTATTGGAGACTTTACCTATAAATTCAATACTTGTGGTCCTAGAATCTCAAGCAACAACAACACATTCCTCACAAAAAAGGGCCAAAGTAGTTGTTCCCATAGCCAACTCCTTTATCTCTCGCTGTCGAGAATTCTATTCTCTGTTATCCAACTTCAGTGATAAACAAACAGATGCATCAGAAAAACGAAGAAGCTATATATTCGTGGTGATCGAGAAAATACAGATGCATGCAATCTTTCTCATTATTGTTGTTTTCAACATATGATTAAAATCAAAATCAATGTGTTTAAGGTCGCTTATATGTTTCCAGGCTTTTGAGATTTCAACTAAGAAAAACTAAAGAAGTAAAAGATATAATTATTATTAAAGAACGTCTTATAAGGATATTGTTGTTTGTAATGGACCTCTTATAAGGATAATCTTGTCACGCCCCGAATTTTGAATAAATAAATTCAAATCCGAAACGCAAAAACTCAACAATCACAAGAAGACACTTAAAATTTTTTTCAATCAAATCAAGCAACTAAACAAACTGAGCTAACAATGTCAATACCGACTCGTTCTTTAGAGTCACATATTGCATTCCGAGAGTTTACAAATTAAACTGAATAACAATTCAATAAGTAAATGCACCCACCACACTCACTACACAGCGGAAGACTAAAACCAAAGCACCATACTACGTCCAAGCTACAGCAGCAACATCACCTTAGCTTCCACGACTGTTACGCCCACCTGCACAATAAACCCTACACCATGGAATAGTACACAGGGATTGTAAACAACAAACCCAATAAGCTTTTTAAGCCCGTATGAGTAAACTCAAATAAAGTGACTCACGTCACGCATGCTTATAATTTCTCAACTCGTGAGAAGAATTAAAGCAACAATATTTAATTCCACAAAATACATGCTTTCACTATCTTAGCCTAACAAAAACAATATGCAATTATCACAACAAAAACGTCAAGTTCAAATTAAATAATAACATGCTCAATAATTTCAACCCAACTAAAAACCCACATGCTCTGTCTCTCAATTCATTTTATCTTATTTCCCACAATCTCCAATTATACAAATAACTCCCAATATTTTAAACATTTTACGTACCCACAATCTACCAGATCACCATTCCTTTGCCTCAACGGCACAACCAGGAAATCATACTCATTTCCCTCAACATAACGCGGTTGCCAAAATTATGCCATCCCAACTTATTTTCCAATTACTACAGATCACAACCCACAACTGTACCCACAATAAGAATTAAGCAAAATCAGTAATCCCTGCATAGAAACTTAGTTTAGGAGATCACATGAAAACAAACAAAAGAATTCATAGTAATCCCTGCATATAACTTAGTTCAGGAGATCACATGAAAACAAACAAAAGAATTCATAGTAATCCCTGCATATAGTTTAGTTCAGGAGATTACTTAAAAATCAAACAATACAAAATGCAGTAATCCCTGCATAGAAATTTAGTTCAGGAGATTACTTAAAAATCAATCATAGAAGAGAAAAAGAAACCAAACAATAGAAATGAAAAAGGAAATTAATTAAAGAAATCAACAACTCATGCTAAAACCAAGACTTCACCCTTCAACTCCGAATACACCATCTCACAAAATAACTCGTTTCAAAACTCGACATCGTTACCTCAATCGTAGCCCGTCACCGCCTAGGGTTATGGCATCCGATACACTCACCTTAATCGTAGCCCGTCACCCTCCCAGGGTTATGGCATCTGATACACTCAACCAATCGTAGGCCGTCATCTGCCTAAGATTAGAGCATCCGATTCCCTCAACCAATCGATTAGAGCATCCGATTCCCTCAACCAATCGTAGCCCATCATCCACCTAAGGTTAGAGCATCTGATTCCCTCAACTAATCCTAACCCATCATCCGCCTAAGATTAGAGCATCTGATTCCCTCAACTAATTGTAGCCCATCATCCGCCTAAGATTAGAGCATCCGATTCCCTCAACCAATCGATTAGAGCATCCGATTCCCTCAACCAATCGTAGCCCATCATCCACCTAAGGTTAGAGCATCCGATTCCCTCAACTAATCATAACCCATCATCCGCCTAAGATTAGAGCATCTGATTCCCTCAACTAATTGTAGCCCATCATCCGCCTAAGATTAGAGCATCAAATTCCCTCATACCGGTCACTACATCGACCCTAAATCCAAAATTCGTAACATACAGGATAGCTTTCTCACCACATGTTCAACAATTCATTATTCAATAGCTTACATGCGGAAATAAAAGCTTGAATAATAATCAATCCATTCCAATCATCTCATCACTCGATAACACGCCAATCAATACATATATTCCACGTAAATATATATATATATATATACACGTAGTCATTCATGCAGGAATGACCATTAATACCAACTATAGTTTTATAAATTATACTTCTCGAAATCATTTTATATCAAAACATTGTTTTAACTTATCCATGAACCGTTGTCGATCAAGTTCATATATTTTAAAACAAATAATTTATTTTGATAAATATGATTTTGCATGCTAACAATTAAATCTACTAAATTAAACATAACTAATTTATCGACCGAAACACCGTGAGATTTACTAACCTCCAAATCCTGCTGCATCTTCACACAAACCAAGACAAGCACAAATCGTCCAAACTCCGCTCACACAATTTTGTCAATCACCTAATCATATCAAGGTCACACTCAGTACAACACAAATCACACAATTCACAAAACACAATTACACGACGATCCAACAGTCGGATCCTCATCCGAGACAATCCAACGTCTTCGGAACACTTCTAAGATCAATAAATCAAAACTACAAGTCGATCGGACGGCCAAATCCTCACGGATCGAACATCAATCGAACCGAAAACCCTAAACTTTGAAAATTCATAACTTGCTCATACGATTTCCAAAAATTACAAACTATATGTCAAAATGCTCGTATCGACGAGTAGATCAAAATCAGGAATAGAAACTGTCCCTAGGATGGCCGGAAGCAGCCGGAAAACACCACCACAGTGGCGGCCCTGCCGCCCACCCAAAGTCAAAATTTGACAAAACATCCAACACAAAAGATCTTCATCTCAACTCCAATTATAACTTTCATAACTAGCACAAGGTTTGAATAGAAGCCATATGGCCGGAATTTACCTCGCAATCTCTGAAACTCGATGAACCCTAGAATCACAATCTTCAAAATTTGACCTCCACACTTTGAATCGTTGCAAGCTGTCTTGGGTATAGAATCTACATCTTCTGGGCTAGAAAAGCCCTCAAGGATCAAGAGCTACGGTGGCCGGAGGAGGGAGAACCCATGGGGGCGATTTTAACGTCGGCAGCTCCACTTCTCGGCCTTGTACCGCCGTGTACGGTGCTTCCCACGACGAATCACCACTACAGACGTGTAGAGGGGATTGAGGCGAGCAGGATTCCTTTTGGAAACCTCTGATTGGTGGCCGGACGGTGAAGGAATCGACCGGCGAAGGGAGAGGGCGAAACTGGCTCGGGACCGAAGAGAGAGAAAAAGTTTCCCTTTTCGGAAACTTCTGATTTTTTTCCTATTTAACCAAAATGGAAACTTTTCCAAACGTCATAACTTCTTCATATGAACTCCGATTTTCGAGTTCCGCATATCCACGAACTCGTATCGACGCGCTCTACAACTTTAATGAAGGAAGTTCTCACAGAATCTAAATGTATAAAAAGTCAAACTTCGTAACCCCCTAAAACGGGCACTTCGAATAATTATTCGTCCGAAAATAATTCCACTCCACCCTCGAACCACAAAATCGTACAAACGAACACTTTATTAATCCCAGGAAACATTTAGGAATTAATAACAAATTTTCAAGGTCTTACATTCTACCCTCCTTAAAGAAATTTCGTCCCGAAATTTAAGCACACTACCCAACAATCAGGTAAGGCTAACTCGTTCTCAAATCTAGTCCACGCTCCCCTGCAAGTAATGCTCTCCCCATGAAGCCTCCATAAGATATTGAGCAAGTCGCTTTCCCTCCATCCAAGTTGCTTTGTAATCTCGCTGGAATACAATCCGATACCAACAATGGTCGCATCAACATCCCTTCTAACTGTACCACGATCAAACACACTGATACCAGTACAATACCGAGCATCACCACACTACGACACTTTACCACCCCACTTGATGGTAAATCAATCATTTCATGAATCAAAACTCTGCAATTGCAGCACATCACACAGACAAAACAACAGTCCAAAATCCTATCCTCACAACAGTATCTACATCACTTCGCCAATCAAACAACCCCAGCATTACAAGAATTGAAAACAACAACATCATTTCAAATCATTGAATTAACAGATATATTTATCACAGTGAAACAATTCCGAATCACAAGGAAGTTGTTTCACCAAATCACGACTACACCATGGTCTCAATCACCATCGATATAAGGCATGCACAATCACTCATCAATTCCTACCATCTCATAACCAAAATCACAGTAAGGTCTACCTCAGCTAACCTACACATAAGTCATCACAAGGAATTCCACACACATAATCAGCAATACCGAAATGTCTACCTCATCAAAAATCAGAGAAGCAGCATTCCACAATCATTCCCAATACCATACCAAGAATTCAAACCACACACAAGGTCAGCATAGATACCTCGGAGTCACCTTAAACACATAATAGTATGTTGAAAAAGCTCCATTAAGACAGCACGCAATTAAACAAGATAATTATCCCCTGATAAGCACCTTCCACCCAATACCTCTGCCAATCCAACTTAGGAAGGCACAACTACACTCGATCAATACTTGTACCGACTTTACATACAAGCATAGGTCAAACGCCATGACCCCAACAGCCAAACGACTACTCTGCACAAAAGGATACGATTTTCCATGAAAACCATCCTCGACCACTCCACCAGAGTTTAATCCAGAGGTTCCAATTCCTCAAAAGACTACAACTCAAAGAAGTTACACCAAGCTCCTACACTTCACTTATAGAGCTGACCTATGCTCTGACGAATTAACGCTCTAGACGACACCTAACACTCCACAAACCCAATGACTATGTCAATATCGAAGAGTATATGAGGGGGATCCGCTGCAGATGGGCCATCACTCGAGTAGTACTGACTGTCACCAAATATGTACCTTACGCTCTGATACCAAACTGTCACGCCCCGAATTTTGAATAAATAAATTCAAATCCGAAATTCGAAAACTCAACAATCTCAAGAAGACAGTTAGAACAGAATTATGGTACTTCATTCTCATTCTCGAAGTCTGCCTCTCCAAGGTCCCTATCCAACATAACCCTTCTGCAGAAGCATTTGTCACAAAAACAATATCAGGTTAAGTTCTAATCAATTCATCATTCATTCGATTCCAAAATATATAGGATAGGTCATTGGATATAAGTTGTATACCAACAAATGCAGCAAGTCCAACTCTAATAGCCAATCTAACGAATTATTTGAAAACCATGATTTCGCAAGAGAAACTCCCAAACAGATCTTGCTTTGACAAATTCATCCAAAGATAGAAATCACACCCCTTTTTATGCTTTAAATGCTTTAGCTGATGTTGAAAATTATAGTTTGTTGCTTTTGTTTAATAAAATCCAAATGAGAGATGTATGTTTGTGTAATGGAAGTGGATATTTTGTGGCTAATAAGAATGGTGTGGTTGCTTATATTACGGGCACAATGACCCTTAAGTTTGGCTTGTAATGGGCATGATGACCCAATTTCCCCAGGGAAGCCCATTGTGAGGGCAGTTTGTTAAGATTATGAGATGCAACTGAATGGCCAGGTATGCCAAAATCCTTTCCAGTAATGTTGATTTTCATGTGATGATTGATGCTTTGATCTGGAAAATTAAATAGTTGTTTCTAAATCAATGAATTTTAGTTCGATTCTCTGCTATATAACCAAAGAAATGTACTCTCCTTCTTTCTGATGTTTCAGCTATATGATGGATTATTTGTGGTTTGAGAACTTGTTGAGCTTTTCTTTGAGTTCAGACTAAATTTCTATCCTGAACTTCTTTCAAAGTTGTTTCAAGAATAGCACATACAGATTTTTGATATAACTACAGTTATACATTTTAAACTTTACAAGAAAAATCTACTGGGCATTTATGCTCACATTTTTTCCTCTAACTTTTCAGGTGGTGGTCAGTAGATAAGTGGAGCTTTGGATGATGTAACATCTCTAGATTTTTAGCAGCTTATCTCTTGGTTGAGTTAAGCTATTAGTTTGGGCTAGTTCAGTTAAGGGACTAGATTGTGGTAAATTGTAGATTTTGTTGATAGTTTGGTATGTGTACAAAAGGGAAACTTTAAGATGTATTTACCTAGGTATGAACAACCATGTATTTCCCCTTTTCGTTTGTGTTGTAATGTATGTTATGTTGTTGTGGAGCAAGTCTAATGATCGTTTCAGCTTGTTTGCTTGTGTAATGAATTTAACTTTCTTATGAGTCTGTTACTAGATTCTTGGTTTCTTCTTGATTGAGTTATTCGTATCATTGTCTATCATCTGACCAAGAAGTAAAAAAGTGTTGCAAAGAGACGCCATATTGGCTTTTCAAATATATAGTTATATTTCTGCATAAATTTTGATTATTATTTCGAATCATCTTTCAATTTTGATTTCAACTGAGCTAGCTTTGTTTTCTTTAAAAATTTGACATTCCAAGACTTGCTCCAAACAAGTTTCATCCAAAACAAAACAAGTTTGAACCCTTAGCTCATTCCTAAAGAAAAGTTAATTAGCTAGAATTTTGTAGACACTGCCCTACAGCATAGCCCTTTTTGGTTTTTTTTTTCCCAACTTATTGGCCTCTAAATGATCTGAAATTTTGATATGTTTCTTTTCTGTTAGTTAAAAAAAGGATATGGAAAGTTTCATCTTATTCTGAAGCAAAGTGAATCTTTGGTGATTTTTCCAATTTTGGTCTGCATTTGGAAAAGTTCCAGCATTTTGAATGTATCCTCTGAATTTCTGTTAAGATTTGAACTCCCATTTGAATTATTTAACCTCTAAATTTTGTGTATATTGAACTAGACATTCAATGCTTGTTTCAAAACTGAATTCTTGTCAATTGGACTCAAAATGGATTTTTGGTGAATTTTCAAAGTTGACAATGCTGTTGGGATTGTTTTATAAAACCTGACAGTACAGCACGTTTGTGCTTATCTTTTTCCTTGCTTCCCGAACCATGAACTGCAAAAAAATTTAGTATGTTCTACCTTAAAATTTCTACTCTGACTCTACAAAATTTCAAGTTCATATCTATACAAATGGATTTTTAAAAAATTTCCAAAGCCAAGCTGTTCCTGCATTAATATTCCTGTTTAATTTGTATCTCTCTTTCATCATAATTCTGTTGAATAAATTTTCAGTTCTTTCACCTACAGTTTTCAAGTTCAGATAATATCTTTTGTTGCTTGATTAACATATAGTATTCATTTGGTTTAATGTTACTTACGTTTCTTTCTTTAAATCAAAGTCCATCCTGAACTACTTCATACTTTTAGGCTAAGATTTTATCTATATTGGTCTTATTAACATTTTAAGAAAGTGTCCATTTACCCAAATTTGAGCTACACTGACCCCACTTATCCAAACTTTTTATAAGATTTCCTAAAAAATTACATATTTTTTTGCCCTAATACCCAATTAAGTATTTTATTTTATTTTATCTTTATTTTTGAGACAATTTTGCCCTCCCTCACTTTGTCACTTAGAGAGAGAAGTCATCAGAGACTTCACCAAACTCTGGTCACCGGTCGCCGGAAACCTCATCGAGTCTCTAAAAAGGTCGTCGGGGATCTCATAGGTCACCGGAGAATATTATTGTTCCCTAAACAAAAGGTTTATTGCCCTCCAATAGAAACATTATTGCCCCCCAATAAGATGTTTATTGCGCCCCAATAGAAGCATTATTGCCCCCCAATAAAATGTTTATTGTCCCTCAATAAAGTATTTATTTTCCCAACAAAACAATTACATCAGTTAATCATTAGTAAAGTTAGTCACGAATCTACAAAATCTATCAAACATATGCTATTCTAGTGCATAACTGGAATTAAAACATCATTTTCTGCATATTTTCTCATACCAGACAGCCTGTGGTAGTGTGGCCTATTGTCTGACAAAAAAAAAAAAAAATACAGGCTATGGTCATCACCCAACATGTTGAAGCTGATGACGTGGCTCTCCTCATCCAGCACGTCCGGCGTCTCCATGCTGTTGTTGGCCGAAAGCCCTGAGATGACCTGGACCTCACGGAGGGTGCTGACGTCGCCGTCCCCAACAATGATGCAGCAGCTCTTGACGAAGTACTTGTAGGCTTGGGGGTTGTTAAAGCGTAGGATCGGACCACCGACCACTCGGTGGAGATTGGAGCAGCGATCTCCTATGTCACGGCGAAGCAACACTTGTCAGGGTCTACCCCGTGCATGTGGTAACGCGCCACCGCGTCGGGGATAGGGGCGCTCTGCTTCTTGATCGTGATGCCCTTCTGGTTCTGGTGTGAGACATCGAAATCTCCATCCCCAACACCTCGTATGTCAATTGCCGTCCATTCCTCGTCCGGTGGAGATGGTGGTAAACTCGGCATCTTCGAGGCTGACGGTGGTTGGAGAACTCGACATCTTCGAGGCTGATGGCGGTCGCTAAGTCAACTAGGCTGGGAAGGAAGGAAGGAAGAGAGAGAGAGAGAGAGAGAGAGAGAGAGAGAGAGAGAGAGAGAGAGAGAGAGAGAGAGAGAGAGAGAGAGAGAGAGAGAGAGAGAGAGAGAGAGAGAGAGAGAGAGAGAGAGAGAGAGGAGTGTAGTTTGTTAATTAAAATAGGGGTAAAACTGTCATTGATGTTTAAATTGGGTAAATGGGATTAAAAACTTTTTGGTGGAGTAAGTGGACAATTTTTAGGCTCAAATTGTGCAAATAGTCAATATCCCTTTATTCTCTTACTTGAAAACCCCTTAAGTTATTACTTGAGTTTGGGGTCTGACAGGTAGTCACTCAACTTCTTTTGGTAACTCTAAAATAAACAGGATCAAGTAAGAAAGAAGAGATATCGGTGGAGCGAGGCTCACTTAAGTACCACTAATCTCAACTTCTTAACTTAACATCACATCTACCTTGGATGAGCCTATTTGAATAAAACCTACAGACCGAAGGCAACAATAAGACTATGACAAGTGTTATTATAATCATTCTTGGAAATAAAAGAATCGAATCAAAACCGGCGACTTCTATGCCGTTTGACATTGGTAGAATCAAAAATCTACAACCTAGAGCTCGCCATTTTGATTATTCATGTTTTGTGTGATAAGCTATTCTTGCTTCCTTTCAAGCTTTGTGCAGCTATTAAATCATATGCATGGCACATTTTTGCCCAATGATCAATTGCTTCACATTGGAAACACACTTCATCATTACGGTTTACAGTTGATCTTATCGTGATTGAGGTGCAGAATGTGCACATATATTGTGGGCCCTATAATCGGGGCGGCGCCACCAATGTCAGTGGCGGGGCAATCCCTCTCTTTCCACCACATCCTCCAGGGCCACGTGTCCGCTTGATTGTTTTAGCAATTTCTTTCCTAAGTAAAGAGACTAGATGGACCAAAACGTCTGAATTGATTACCCCTAGACTTAGGGTTTCGATCGTAGCGACCTCGCTTAGGTGTGCCATTATAATCTTTTTTCACAATAAGTTGTAAAGAATCTTCTCAATCAATTTCTCATCTGTAACATTCTGATAACAGGATGACATCATAGATCTAATGTTAAGGATTTCCGAATAATACTCAAGTATTGACTTATAGTCTGTGAGGCGGAGATTTTGTCATCTCTTACGCAATTCGGAAGTTGGGAGTCTTGAATATTCCCAAAGTGCTCTTCATTCACAATCCATTGATTTCTTAATTTTCAACCATATGCTCGAGTGGTGTTCATAGTGAAGCAGAATCAAGTTTGTTCAAATTTGACATCCTGAAAAGGGAAAACAAGAACAAATTAGTTTTGGAGTGTAAAACAATTTCACGATAACAAAGTTAATTTCTTAGCATAAATCGCTACCAGGAGATTAATTTCCAGAGTTTTGGATTAGAACGAAACAATGATGTTTAATGGTCGATCGTTTTTGATACCTCCACGAACAACTTGTTTGGAGTCATAAAGGCAGGAATTTTAAGTCAAAGCAACAAGTTTATAAAAACTTACTTGTTAGGATTGCAGATGTGTTTTCGATTATGAGATAGGATTGTTTTTAAGCTTCAATCCTATTTGCATGCAGACAACCCGGAGGTGCAGGCGTGCAGTGAGCAAGTGAGGCTAGAGGTGTGTAAAGCTAGTGCAACGAGTTGGTAGGGCTAGCTGGCGTGCAGCGTTGGTCGAAGGTAGGTGAGGCTAGTATGGCAGAATGAGATTTTAGGATTTTTCTAGGGTTTTGGCCTTTTGTTTCAGGATTAGGCACTCGTGCTAATAACGTGTTGTAAAACAAAAGAATTTGGAAGAATACTTGAATACTTTCATTGATAATAAAAATCTCTTTATATAGAGGATTACATATACAATGTTTTGGAGTACAAAGAATTCTAATTAAATACAGTAGGAGATCTAAAATATTCTACCATATTACAACTAAAACAAATAATCATGTTGGAGGCAGGCACACATAACTTGAGTTTCCTTTTTTTTTTTAGAATACATAATTTGGGTTCCCTTCCACATTAATAAGATTGTGTTCAAAATTACTCTTGATTAAATTCGCAAAAGGGTGGTTCTATTCAGATTTTCATATAAAACTTTACTTGAGACACAATAAACCAAAACCCTAGCCACTTAAGACCAGAAGTCGTCTTTTTACAAGCTGCTCACGTCCGGCAGAGGCCCGATGTCTGGGCTGGCCACTGGCCTCTCCGATATTGTGCGGCTTGTTGCCGGACGGGAGTTATGATACTGGTGCTCGGCAGAACTCGGAAGGGGGTGCGATCGAATTGATGGAGTCGCTTGACATCGGTTTCCTGTGCGTTCTTTGATACTGGGTTGTTGTCACCTCTTCTAGATGCATCGGTCTTCATTGCCCCTATGGCGTCGCAAGCTCTACAACTGTCATGGCATTGGATGCTCGGGTGTTTTCAACCCGATTTGGGACGGATCTTCTGATGTTTTCCTATGTTGGTGACTTCTGGATTGTTGACGGCGTCTGGGCTTTGGTGGTGGAGGTGCGAGTACTGGTTGGCGCCTAAGGCAGCGTCCTAGAGGGGTTGTGCTGTTAATGTGCTATGACCCAATCGGAGGAGACATGACTGGGCCTGGGGTTTGGGCCACTTCTGTTCAAGTTTGGGCGTGGGCTCTCTTTGTGGGTTCCCATTGCTGGGCCGCTATTTTAATTTAGTCCTTTAGATTACAATAATTCCCTGCTTTGTTAGGGAGCTATGCTTTTAGTTTTTTTAGTGAGCGTCATCGAGTTTAGTACCACAAACTCTCAGCCTATTTACTATATAGTAGTTAATAGTCTATAGGCTCCCTTTATGAGCATGGAACCGTCAAATGATTTGATCTAATCTATGTATCATTGTGCTACTACCACAAACTCTTTATCTACCATCTACTATGTAATGGCCTTTTCTGGCCTTAGATGAATGATAGTCGCCTTATTTAGGTTTGTTCAAAAAAAAAAAAGAAAAAAAAAAAAAGAAATCAGATTTCCATATTTGTTATTTGAATCTCCTTTTATATTTTTATACATCAAATTTCCAATTTTGCCCATATTCGTTTTTCACTTCCCACCTCCCCCACCTATCTCTGAGACCTAACATGTGTGATGACTGATGATGCTATGGCCACCCCAGACTGTGGCACCTCTCTCTCTCTCTGCGATGTCATCACCAAGCTCGACATAATTGATGGAGCAAGATATTGATGGATGGGAAGATGAACTTTGATCAAATTCTCCAGGGGAAACAAAATTAGTTAGTTCGTCTTAATTATAAATTTTTGGTTAGCAACCTCCACTATAAAATCAAATTGAAATAACTGCAAAAGCCAAATGAAAGGCTGACTACTACAAGAGATTCTGATCAACTTGGCAATATTTTATGAGTAGCACGATACATATAAAGATGAGGAGAGAAAGAAAGAGAATCAGAATATGCAACGGGAAAGCAATGAGGCAGGAAAATTGATTTTTTTTTTCAATTTTACTTAGGGGTACTACCGTACTACTAACATTAAATTTTTTCAAAAAAAAAAAATGACAAATTTAAATAATTAATTTGGAGGTATGACTAAAACTACCATTCGAAAAAAAAAAAAAGTAGACCGAACTCACCGGAGGCCGAAGACAGCAGCACACTTGTAATATTTGGTCGGAGTGGTCCATGTCACAAGATTCCCCTTTTATCTGTCACAAGATTCCAAATGATTGCATCAGACTGAGTTTCACAGTTGCTCAATTTGAGAGAGTATACAGTATTCGTGTTTTCGTTCTCTTTTTCGTTTCCTGAACGAAATGCTGTTAGTTTGAGTTGAGCAGACATGCCCACTCCGCCAGTAGCTCAGTTCTCAACGCGTTTAGAAGATTTGAGGATGGCGTTTTCGGTGTTGGGACCATTGGGTTCTCGTGTTTTTGTAAGAACTTCTCATCAGAGACCTTTAACGATTCAATCGGTCAGAGAAAGAGGGAGGCGCAACATTAGTTTCAAGCTCTCAAGGTCAAGGGTTATGTCAATCAAGTCTGAATTAGTTGATTTTGATGAGAGAACAAGCCCGATTGAGGTATGTTCTTAGTTTTCATCTGTATGTGCTATTTGGTTTTGGGTTGCTGAAGATTATTAGTTTTTACATTGGTTTGTGTTAAGATTTCGATTTTCTACTGAGGACAATAGAAATTAGTCCACTTTGTTATCATGTTCAACTATTGATGGAGTCCCACATTGAAAATTTGAAGTAGACAGGACAAATGTAGTGAGTTTCCAATAAATGCAGCAGGAAGAACTGTTTTTGCTAGATATATTGATATTCGATACCGTTTAAGTTGAGATTTTCTTCAGTTTAATATACAACATACATCAATTCACTTGTATGATCAAATTAAAATGCAAAAGCAATTAGAGATAGAATGATTGAATTAATTTCAGTTTTCAGTCTATGAGTTTTAATTAGCAGAGAATATGGTGTTTGAGCCATTCCTGGCTTCCTGCTGTTGCTGACTTCTGGACTTTTACCTCTCTTTCTCTCTCTCTGTGTTCTGGGTAATGGTGCAAGACTATTGTAGGCTTAACTGTTCTTTAAATATATGTGTATGCTTAGCTAAGGACGATTTGATCTTTTATATAGTTTTATTTCAGCATATCATGTACCCATTTGTTACTAATTTCACGATAGGAATATTGCCGACTGGCGACTGCTATGATTGCTCTGTTTCAACAGAATAACTACTAGTTATTGGAATACAATTTTGAAGGGCTTGTTTGCTTAGGTTTTGTTTATTGTTGAAAGGTCAGGAAAGAGATAGAACGATGCTATGAACTGATACACAGACTTGGGAGAGGGATCGTGTATTTGGGATCTTCAAGGATGGGACCTGATCATTCACATTATTTGCAAGTACTTGAGTTGGGTAGAGAGGTGAGTCAGAGTTGTTTTGTGCTGCCTTGCTTGCACACGATCATACAAAAAGTATTTCTGTATAGGCGCTACCGCAGGGCACACATAGTAACTTTAAAACATGAAATGGGTTCTGGAATTAAGTTCTGAATAGCCAATTAATGAGATTTACTTAATCCAAACATCATACTGAGCAGATTGCAAACCTTTTGGAATGTACTTCATGGACGGGGGCTGGTCCAGGGCTAATGGATGCTGCTACTAAAGGTGCTTTGCAAGCAGGAAAATCAATTGGTGGATTTAAGATTGGCAAAGAAGCTGGCGAATGGACAGCGTCGAATTACCATCCTTACCTACCTTCAGAAGTTTATTTAACATGCAGGTAAGATATACTTATTTGCTAGAAAGATTATCAATGTAGTTTCAAAATCCTGAAAAATTTAAGAAATGCTTTAAACTTGCAGGTTTTTCTCTGCTAGAAAACATGGGCTGGTAGATGCTGCAGTTAGAAGCAGTAGTGCTGATAGGACCGCAGTTGTTGCTCTCCCTGGTGGGATTGGTACTCTAGATGAAATTTTTGAGATATTAGCACTAATTCAGCTACAACGGATTGGATCAGAGCTTCCAGTTCCATTCTTGTTGATGAACTATGACTCGTTCTACTCAAAGCTACTGGACTTTCTTGATGATTGTGAGGATTGGGGTACTCTCTCCAAGGGAGAGGTTTCATCTCTCTGGAAGGTTTGTGATAGCAACTCAGAGGCTCTATCTTATTTGTCAGAGTTTTATAACCTACATGCTAGAGACAAAGGTAACCATGAGAAAGAATAGCTTAGTGCAAGCTGAACGATTTCTTGATAACATTTGGAGTTGATGAAGTGGTTGTCCGTATTTCCCATTAGTGTATCTGCAATATATGATAATGGTGCGAAAGCCTGTTGAGAACTTGACAACACTTAGAAAAACACTGAATATTGTTCGTTATGGACTGAACTTCATTTTGGAATCATATTCAAGCACTAACATCAAAAGGTAAGGGGATTTGCTTGAAAGGTTGAGGAAGAGACTAGGAAAGCTTCTGGCATTTATGGAAACTCTCAGAAGACGGTCATGAATGATCATGGAACGTTTGATGCTGAGGTCCCCGCCATTAGACTCGCAGTATAGCCCGTGATTGAGTGAGCGAAGTTTTGGGGGTGTAGCAGTTCCGTTGCAGTTATCCCAACTATGTAATTCTCTATACTGGGATATGTCTATATGCATGTATGATTGATTATTCTTGCATTGGAAGAACTGCCATTAATTATCGATGAATTGGATTAAGCATTATCGTATAAACTGGTCAGAAACTACGATTTTGATTCTGATCATACAACCAAGGACTACGCACAATGTGATCCTGGTTTGCACAAACTGGTCCATAAATTGGACCTATAATACTGGAAATATAGGTTTAACTCTTTGTTCATATGAATTTAGATACTGTAATAAATAAAGTATTTGTTCCATTTTCATAAATATCAATAGAGTATTTGGTATTCATTCAACAAGTATCATTAGCACTACAACTTTGCATCCAATCTAGCACGACAACTTTGCATCCATCCTGCTAATCAGTTAAAAACTGTAAACTTAGGTAAAGCTGATATGGAGACAATCTAGACCTTTAGATCACTTCGAGCATCATGATTTTATGAATTTTAAATAACTTTACAACCCTACGATTTTAGAGGATTCGGATCCTTGAAGAAGAGGGCTGTTCGACACCTCCTCTAACGTCCTTCAAAAACTTGATCTTGATTTTCTTAAGCGTGGCGAGAGCCTCTTGCATATTTACTCTCTCTTCTGGTGAGTCTGCTGAACAAGCAACAGCTAGTCTCATAACAGATGATAAACATTCCCTCTAGCTCACAAAATCATGATCCTCCTCTATTCCAAGTAAAGTAGCATCCACAACTTTAACTACCGCCCCTGCATCTAATGAATTTGCAACCCATAGCTTTAAACTCATTTCCCCAGCGAAGATCTCATCAATTGGCTTCCTTCTTGTGAATGTCTCCATCACTACAATACCAAAACTATACACATCCCCTCTTCTGGTTACCATTCCTTCCATTCCATACTCTACACATAAGTGAAAACAAAATAAATTAATTAGGGACGAAATATATATATTGAAAGATTAGCTAGTAAAATTACTGGAATTACCTGGAGCCATATAACCGATTGTGGCAAGGGTCATGGTTCGAGTCATAGAATCTCCTCCACCCAAGCGTTTTGCGATGCCAAAATCAGCAACATGTGCACCCATATCATCATCTAGTAATATATTGCTGGGCTTCAAATCACAATGGATAATAGGTGTTTCATAACCATGATAAAGGCACTCCAATGCCGACGCAACATCAATCAATATATTCAACCTCTGAAGGACGTTCAAGGAAAAGTTCTGAAAATACAACCATTTGTCAAGATTCCCGTTAGGCATGCAGTTCAATAGGAGAGCTTTGAAATCAATCTGGCTGCAACAGCTAATGACTTTGATAAGATTCCGGTGACGAATATTGCTTAGCATTTCACATTCAGTATCAAAACTTGCGAATGCCCCTTCTAACTGTAAATTGAAAACCTTTAGGGCAACCTCCATACCGTCTGACATTTGTATACTGAGCCAAAACCCCGTCTCCAAGTAAGCTGTTTTCGGTGAATCCATTTGTCGCCGTTAGAAGGACTTGGTATGAAACTCTTCTCCATAGAAGTTGAGGCAAGAAGGTAGTCTCTGTTGCAGCTTTCACCTTTTTCTTTCTCTATAAGATCAATATGGAGGTCACTAGAAGCAGTGCTGACAAGATCCCCGGAATAACATACTTGAAGATAGATATACCAGTTTTCCTTCTACATGCTGAAACTTGAAATAGGGATGCACCACAAATGGTTAGAAAGAAATGATTCACCAGAGAAGTTTTTGAAAGGCCCGCCTGTTGGAATTTCTCCCTGGAGTCTGTTAAAAGAAAAATTTAGATATTGGAGAGATGAGAGTGCTTCAAGAGACTTTGGAATAACTCAAGACAATTGGTTTTCGGATATATCTATGGACTCCAGGCTTAGCGAGTTGCCAAGTGAACTTGGAATTGGGCGTTCAAGACTATTATTTGCCAAGTAGAAATTGATCAAACTCTTTAGCCCCCCAATGCTGCTTGGAATACTACCAGATAAATGGTTGTTTGATATATATATGTGGCAACTTTCATATTACCAATACCTTCTGAGTGTGGTCCAATTAGAGAATTGGATGACAAGTCTAATTGCATGATATCTGTCAATCTCCACAAGGTAGATGGTATTATAGAAGTTAACAAATTGGGGCCTAAATAGAGACTCTTAGTTCTTGGCCTAGATTACCCAAGCATGAAGGTATTGAATCAGAGAGTTGATTAAAACCCAAGATCAATGAAACTGTTTAAGTATAATGTATTTGAGAGAGATTGATGAGAGAGATGTGTTCTTATTATTGAGAATAGGAGCCCTATATATAGGGATTACAAAGTGCTAGTTCTAATGTTACAAGGAATACCAATCCGTGTAGGATTGGGAAATCTAGAACCTTCTCTCCTATTGCTACTCCTAGTTTGATAAGGCACACTAAATCGATATTCCTTCAACACTCCCCCTTGTGCCGCTTCAAACTTGGTGGTGACGCTTCATCCGTTGCCTCGTTAAAAACCTTGCCAGGTAACAAAAACCCTGTGGGATAAAAATAACCCTGGTCGAAGGACAAAAAGAGCACAACACGTCCTTCACTCTTCGAGATCGAACATGTAGACATCATAACTCCCCCTGATGTCGATATCTCCCCCTGATTGCTATAATCGTGGGAGTTTGGATAACTTTCTCAATCCGATGCTCTTCACATGTTTCTCGAAGGTGGATTTAGGTAACGACTTAGTGAATAAGTCCGCTACATTATCCTCTGATCGGATTTGATTCACTTCAATCTTTAGGAGTGATTGTTGTTGCTGATTATAAAAGAACTTAGGCGATATATGCTTGGTGTTGTCGCCCTTGATGAAACCTAACTTCATTTATTCAATACAAGCTGCATTATCCTCATAAATGCATGTAGGTTCATTTGTGGTAGACTTCAAACCACAACTTCCTTGAATGTGTCGAATTACGGACCTTAGCCATACACATTCACGTACAGCTTCATGTAGAGCAATAATCTCTGCATGATTTGAGGAAGTAGCAACAAGGGTCTGTTTTGTAGACCTCCAAGATATCGCAGTGCTTCCCATGGTAAAGACATAACCAGTTTGGGAGCGACCTTTGTGAGGGTCAGAGAGGTACCCTGCATCAGCAAAACCCATCAAGACATCATTGTCGTTTTGATGGAGGGAGATAGGAGAATGCCGGCCACCATGAGCGGTGGCGGCGCCGGCGGCGGCAACATGGCCGGCGGCCATTCCATGGACGGGGGCGTTTTGCCTCTTGGGGTCCAATCCCAATTTTCCGTCATTCCTTTTCTCTCTGTAGGGATAGAATAGGCCCATATCAATCGTACCTCTTAGGTATCGAAAGATTGTCTTTATACCAATCCAATGGCGGCGTGTTGGCGCAGAGCTATGTCGAGTTAACAAGTTCACTGCGAATGAGATATCCGGTCTTGTGCATTGAGCTAAGTACAATAATGCGCCTATTGCACTCAAATAGGGCATTTCGGCCTCTAATGGTTCTTCGTCCTCATCCCTTGGACGAAACGGATCTTTTCCGGGCTCAAGACTACGGCCGATCATGGGAGTACTCGTAGGCTTTGCTTTATCTTCATTAAAGCGCCTTAGGATTTTCTGAGTATATGCAGACTGATGGGTCAAGATTCCATCACTACGGTGCTCGAGTTCTAAACCGAGACAAAACCGTGTTTTCCCAAGATCTTTCATCTCAAATTCGGATTTCAAGTATTTAGCAGTTACCTTCAACTCATCTAGAGTTCCAATTAGGTTCATGTCATCGACATAAACTGCTACGATTGCAAATCCGGAACTTGTTCTTTTAATGAACACGCATGGGCATATTTCATTGTTAATATATCCCTTCCCAATCAAGTAGTCACTTAGACGGTTATACCACATCCGTCCGGATTGTTTTAATCCATATAGTGAGCGTTTTAATCTTATTGAAAACGCGCTCCGTGGTTTAGAGCCACTTGATTTGGGTAATTGAAGTCCATCTGGAACCTTCATATATATCTCTGAATCTAGATCCCCATAGAGATATGCTGTAACCACATCCATAAGCTGCATGTCAAGTTTTTCGGAAACTACCAAACTGACAAGGTAGCGGAACGTTATAACGTCCATTACGGGAGAATATGTCTCCTCGTAGTCAATTCCAGGGCGTTGTGAGAAACCTTGCGCCACAAGGCGGGCTTTGTATCTAACAACCTCGTTTTTCTCATTACGCTTTCTAACAAAGACCCATTTATGGCCAACAGGCTTTACACTTGGGGGTGTCTGCGTTACAGGCCCAAATACCTGTCTCTTTGTTAGTGAATCCAATTCAACCTGGATTGCATCTTTCCATTTAGGCCAATCCGCTCTTTGTTGACATTCTTCAACAGAGCAAGGTTCGATATCATCATATTCTATAATTCCTTTTGCAATATGATATGCAAATGCATCATCAATCGCCATAGAATTTCTATCCATCATCTCATGTACACTAGTGTAATTTATGGAGATCTCTCTATTCTCTGGAGTTGGTTCTGACATTGGAGCGTCCCCCAATGATGTCTCTTGGACATAACCATAATCCGGAATATTCTCATGAGATGGATTATTTACATCGATGATTAATGGATTATTTTGTGCCGAACTCGCTTTCTTTCTTGGGCGAGAATCCATCGAACCTATGGGCCTCCCGCGCTTCTTGGCGGGAGCCGTGGGCCTAGCCACAACGTCACCATCATTGAGAGATGGGACGTTGGCGCCATGCTCATGCATTCTTGAGTTGGCGTCATGTCCTCTACTTTTAGGGACATCAATCCTTGCAGGCACGTTTGCAGCAGGTATGTGTGATCTCGTCACTTTAGCGATATCAGAAAACGCATCAGGCATCGAATCTGCTACGTTCTGAAGATCGAGAATTCTCCGCACTTCAATTTCTGACTGTGCGGTTCGGGGATCAAGATGAGACAGAGTGGGGACAGACCACGACAATTCCTGTCGTTCCTGTTGAACATTGATGTTCTTATCTCCCCCTAACGACGGGAAGACTGTCTCATCAAAGTGACAATCCGCAAATCTAGCGGTAAAGAGATCGCCTGTCAAGGGTTCTATGTAGCGGATAATCGTTGGAGAATCATATCCAACATAAAGGCCTAATCGTCTTTGAGGACCCATTTTGGTGCGCTGTGGCGGCGCAATAGGCACATAGACTGCACACCCAAATATGCGTAAGTGTGAGACATCAGGCTCATACCCAGTAACCATCTGGGACGCAGAGAAGGGTTGAGTGGCAGTGGGCCTCAGACGAATAAGCACAGCTGCATGCAATATTGCATAGCCCCAAGCAGAAATAGGGAGATTGGTGCGCATCACCAATGCTCGAGCAACCATTTGTAGTCGTTTAATGGTGGCTTCTGCGAGACCATTTTGGGTATGAACATGAGGAACAGGATGTTCAACATCAATCCCAATGGACATGCAATAATCATCAAAAGTCTTTGATGTAAACTCCCCAGCATTGTCTAATCTTATAGACTTAATGGGATGATCAGGGTGGTGAGCCCGTAACTTAATTATTTGTGCTAGGAGTTTAGCAAATGCAGCGTTCCTTGTGGACAATAGCATGACATGTGACCAGCGTGTCGATGCATCAACCAACACCATAAAATATCTAAATGGTCCGCATGGTGGTTGAATAGGTCCACAAATATCACATTGGATTCTTTGCAAGAATGGTATATTTTCTTTGGTGTCCTTTGCATAGGATGGTCTCGATCCTAACTTTGCTAAAGAGCAGGCTTTGCAGAACGAATGATGGGCTTTGGAAACAACCAATGAGGATTTTGGTTGAGCCATGAAGTCACAATGGACTTTAGAAGTCGAAATTTGAGTCAGAGGAGCAGAGGTGGCGTCAAAGCCACCCTTGAGCCGCAGGGGGATGGCGGCGCCGGCTAGTGGTGGCCAGACTTGAAGGGGGAAGGCACCGTGAGGCGCAGGTGCTCCTCCTTGATCCAAATTTCGAGTTTTACTTCCTTTCGTTCTGAAAAAGGGATGTCCGGGTGAAGTCTTTAATATACGGATCATCATGTCACGACCTGGGTGTCCCAAACGGTCGTGCCAAAGCCTATACGTGTCGGAATCCCATAAATCATCTCTCATGACATGGTTGGATTCAATGACTCGAATAGTGGTTGCATACAACCCACTAGAGCGACACATAAGTTTCTCTAATACTCGTTTATGTCCGTAGTCATTAGAGGTGATGCAAAGGAACTCTTGTCCATTCTCACAATGTGTTTCCACATGAAAACCATTGGCTCTTATATCTTTGAAATAATAAAGTTCGAAAAACATGTCTACGACATGAGATAAAATAAATCGATACTTTATTAATAATATCCAATGATGACACCAAAGTTTCGTGACCATAATCTAATCCAATATAAAAATCAAATCGTAGACAAATCGTAGTCACTCTATCCGTTCGGCAATTTCAATTTAGTTGTGACCAGGTAAGGTAAGGCGAGATTTTGGTGGAGCGTTGCTCACTTTTAAAACCGTTCTCTCAGATCAAACCTTGCCTAGACATCACAAGTACTCTTGAGTACGCTTAGAGGGAAAGAGTTAATACAATAAGTCATTTTATTGATATAAGACATAATTGCCATGACATAATTCTTGGAAAAATAAAAGACTATAAATAAAAATCTGTGGTATTTTGTCTTCATCGCCAGATTTAAAGTCTTTGTGAACTCGAAGTCTTGATCACCATGATGCGACTACCTTCGTAGGTACATTGCAAATTCAGGTCCATTGATCAGACGTTCCATATCAGAAATAGACACCATAAAGAGGATTCTCACTTGATTGAGGCGCATTGGCGCAATATGCATAGTCCCTAGGACTGGTGGCGTTGGAAAGTGGTGCCCATGGCCAACGTTGGCTCCATGGTTTCCAACCCTATTTCCCTCAAAATCACGCCTCCTACGGTCGTGGGATTGTCGCCTTGAGCGATTACCTTCTTGAGCATTTCGATCGTATGGATCATGACGTCGATGGCGACTTTCTCTAGCCATAGGACGATGCTCTTGATAGCTATCTTGAAGCCTATCAAATCTTCTTTTCACAAGTTCATTGCCATGTCTTTCAGTAGTGACCATAGCTTCAATAAGCTGTTGAAAACTTGTGATTCGCCTTGCATTTACATGAGTCCGGAATAAGTCAGAGGACCTCATAGCATAGACGGGGAAGGTATTGAGAGTTTTCTCAATCAATTGGTCTTCTGTGATTGTTTTTCCACAGAGACGCATCATTGCTTTGATGCTGAGAGCTTCCGAATAAAATTGCATGACAGTGTCAAATTCATAGAAGCGAAGATCGTTCCATTCTGCTTCTGTATTCGGAAGAATGGAGTCACGAACATTGCCATATCGTTCGCGAAGCGCATGCCAAAGCTTTATGGCGCTATCCTCATTTATGAACTCAAACTGGAGGTCACTATCCATGTGACGTTTCATAAAGGCAAGTGCCTTGGAATTATCTTTCTCAGTTTGATGGTCTGGAGCTGTTTCTATAAGACAAAGCTCTTGGATTGTATGCAATAAATCACGGGCAATGAGGTGGATCTCGACATCAGTGACCCAAATTAAGTACCTTTTGCCTGCATAATCCAATGGAACAAAATCGAGTTTGTTTGTGTTTGACATCCTGAAAGATGAAACAAAAACAAGTTAGTTTCGGAGTCAATGCTTCCACGAAAACTAAATAAGATTTCCGAGCTATGCTACCAAGAAATCGATTTCCAAGAATAATTGGATTAGACCGAAACAATGATGTTTAAATGGTCAAAATTTATGCTCACGAACGCTCTTAGTCCGTAGCTTACGAACGCTCTTAGTTCGTTAAATCGATGCTTACGGACGCTCTTAGTCCGAAGTCTTACGAACGCTCTTAGTTCGTTAATTGCGTGAATCCCCACGATTCCGCTTTTCTCAAAAATCGAACCCACGTTATAAGAAAGGTGGGATGTAGAAGAAGGGAGGTTTTCAAGTCCCCGAGAAAAGAAGAAGAAATATAAATTCTGAAATTATAGGAACTTCAAAACTTACTCTTTTGAATACTTACTTGTATTTGGATCACGCGCGTGTCGATGCAGGCGTGATGGAGCGAAGCAATCCGAGTAGATTCTGTTCTGAACAGCTTGTACCTCGATTGGTGTACAGATCTCAATATGACTCCGATAAGGCTGAAATTCGGAGGTTAGATAGAAGAGACAGAGACGAACAACTTTGATGAAGAAAGTTTTTCGATCTGAGCTTCCGAACTAGACGTTTCGAGGCTTGCAAGAAGACGGATGTGCACAGGAACGGGAAAAAGATGCAGTGGGTGTGCGTTGGCTTGTTTGCGCAGCAGGGATGCTTCAGTGGCAGCAGGCTGGAACGCAGGGCTGCAGGGAGGGGGCAGCAGGGGCTGCTGTGCAAGGTTGCAAGCGCACGGGCGCTCGGGCTGCAGCGAAGGCTCGGCTAGGTCGGGCTAGGGGCTGATTTGTGAATGAGTTTTGGTTTTCTGTTTTGTGGTTAGAGTCGTGCTGATAACGCGTTTAAGTATAATGTATTTGAGAGAGATTGATGAGAGAGATGTGTTCTTATTATTGAGAATAGGAGCCCTATATATAGGGATTACAAAGTGCTAGTTCTAATGTTACAAGAAATACCAATCCGTGTAGGATTGGGAAATCTAGAACCTTCTCTCCTATTGCTACTCCTAGTTTGATAAGGCACACTAAATCGATATTCCTTCAACAGACACCAGGTTTTTTAGCTGACAAAGTTCGTCTGGGATGTATCCTTGCAATTTGTTTTTATGTACACAGACCTTGGAGATTATGTAATCTTCCTACTGAGGTTGGAATGGTTCCACTCAATAGATTGTAGTCCAAAGCTATGAGTGTCGAGCTGCTCAAATTGCCAATATCATTTGCAATGTAACCTCTCAAGCTGCAATTGCTTAGCTTAATGGTCTCAAGTGATGTAGAGAGATTCCTAAAGGAAATGGGAAGTGGAGCCTTTAATGGATTGCTCGGGTAAGGCTAGTATCCTCAATTTTCTAAAATTAGCCAAACAAGAGAGAGAATTCTTTCTGGAGCCGAAGTATCAATAGCTAAATTATTGTGGCCCAAGTTAAGTCGCTCAAGGTTTGTTAAGGCACAAAGCGAGCTAGGAATAAAACCAGAAAATGAGTTGCTGACCAGGTCTAAGTTTGTGATTTTAGAAGCATTAGAGATGTATTCGGGGACTCTTCCAATGAGTTTATTTGCTCCTACGAGGAGCGCTTGTAGGTTTGGAAGATCAAGGCCTATATTTGCTGGGAACTGAATGCTTTGTATTGCTAAAAATATATTGTTGATATTGTGGACATATTGAACTGAATGCTTTGTATTGTTCCTACCTGAGAACTGGTTGCTGTCAAGTGATATTGTTGATATTGTGGACATATTGAAGATTGAGGTTGGGATGAGGCCACTGAGATTATTACCACCCAGGACAAATTCCTCTAAACATGGAAGATGACCAATCTCATTTGGTATGGTACCTGCATGAACAAATAATTATATGATCAGCACCCAAGTTTAGTTTTTTCACTTTCTTGGCCCTTGGCATTCTTAAATTAATATTTTATGGATTAATATTGATGTTTCAAATCACTTCTGCTATATGAATCGATGGAATCTAACCGCAGTATACTAGTTGATTGGTTTCTTCATACATATTACAATGTGTTTGTAACTTTGTATACTCGTAACAAAAATTAACCGGTTTTAGAGTCGGTTCAAAAATTGATTACTACAGATAGAAAATTACTATATGTACGCTGATTATATACCTGTCAAATAGTTGGAGCCAAGGTAAATCGTCTTTATCTGAGTTAAGTTCCAAATATCTTTGGGTGTGCTCCCGCTGAAATTGTTATACCCCATCGATAATACAAGAAGATGTTTGCACCGCGACCATTTGGATGGAAGTTGGCCGTCAAAATTGCTTTTAGACAAATACAAACCTTGATGGTTCAGAAGATGTTGGCACATATTGTCTGGAACACTACCATTCAAATTGTTTGTAGATAGAGCCAGAAGATTCAGAGAAGACATGTTGAACACAGCCAGGGGAACATGCCCTTCAAGGGCATTAAATAGCACACTCAACTTCTCCAACTGATTCAGAGTGCCAATCTCTTTTGGAATTTCTGAAAAAGTTAATCGACATATATACTAAAATCATCTGCAAGTACTATTTCCCATAACTCTTTTGAAATTATTACCTTTGCATGGTGTTCATTGGTAATGCTCCAACCATACCATCATGAGCTAATTTTTTGAGTGGTGGTTGCAGCATCAAGTTGTCGTTGCTTGCTTTGCGTTTATCTTGATTGAAAGGAAAAACGTTAAGCACAAGATTAATATGGGAAAGTGTAGATGTTAATATATCAAGTTAAATGAGGTAACAATCTTGGCAACCTTCATAGCTAGATGCTAAGCAAGCAAAAGGTAAACCTATGCATATATGTTACATCTCTAAGCTGATTGGTCTCATGAAGTATATCTAACGGAACATCAACGTCTATGCATGTGAACACAGAATGAGAAGCTCTCAAGAACTTAATAAAAGTTACAGTACCATTTCACCTTTAACCTGTCCCTGAAACAACAAAGACTAATCTGAACATTGGTTCCAATTAACAGGACACTATAATTATTATTGATTTGAAGCTGCTGAAATCACACCTCATTTCTCGTCAATTCTACATACACACAAAACCTACATGCACATAACTACTGGTGACGAAGCATATACAAAACGAATCTACCATGCTTTTCTGCTCTTACTATATGATGGCCTCATCTTCTGGGTGGTTTACATACAGTGTACCCTAGCACATACACACATTACCCCTCCCCGCCCTAAATCATCCTCCAAATACACATTATTACAAGACGAAGATCCTTTATTGCCCCATTAGAAGTCAACCTTCAGGTTCTCTTAAATACATCCTCAAATAAGATCCTTATCATCCAAAGTGCATAGATATAACACTAAATAGTGGAGACATGTCAAAATCATAACACAAAGAGTGTTATACTGGATGAACACTCTTAGCAGTTAATCAAGTTAAAGGAAGGCATACTTGTCATTGTTGTTGCAATCCTTCCATTGCACTTCCAAACAGGATGAGCTGGAGGAGACAGCAAACCGTGGAACATCTTGAGCTGGTCATGCATGCATTGGCCAGCCGCACGCTATAAACAGTTTAGTTAATTCCATGTTTGATTTGATAGAAAAACCATTAACACAACAATAAAGTTCAGATTGAATTATGAACTAACCAGCAAAGGCCCCATAGACATGCCAAGCTTCATGCCTCTTTATCTCATTCTTTTGCTTCTCAAGTATCATTTCTGGCTCAAGAAGTTGCATATACGAATCGAGATTTGGTAGTATAAGAAAGCGAACCTGTTCAAAGTCAAAAAGTGTAGCAATTGCTTAACACAACACAAAAAGGAAAAGGTGTTTCTGCTAGGAATAGCAGAAGCCCACTCAGACAATGCAAGCAGCTACAAGTAAGACTACACAAGAATGTGCTAATACATCAATAGTACAGCCTTGGTAGAAAATTCATCTAATAAAAAAGCATTTTAGGAGAGAATACCACATTGGGACCAAGAGCTGCTAGCCCTTGAATTGCGCCATAATGTTGGGGTAATGCTTTGGTTAGGTCCAAGAAAGCGTGAAGCAAGGTCCTTGTCAAACGTGGCTGAAGATTATGACAAAAATGTCTAAATCTGCAAAAATACATTGCTCATGGTTAGAAACTATTCAAACGAAAACAAATTTGAAATACTTAGAATTCCAAAGGCGGGTCTCTACAATCTCCAACATGCCCCCTCCGATAGGGGCACGTCCAACCAACTTTTACATTGGAATTCATAGGGCCCAGCACACAAATGGCTGGAGCTCCTATACCATGTTAGAGCTAGAGCATCCAAGCTCAAACCAATTGGGAATGGGTGGGGAGGCCTCAATCTGGGAATCTATACTCTCCAATAGTAATACATACATATAGTCTACCTTAACACACACACATCAGAATCTCATTAGTTTGAAGTCTTGTTCTCATTCCATGTAAAAAATTGCAAGGGAAGATTGATTGGAGTGTCAGACTATGCTTTCTTAAAATTGGTCGCAGATCAGGTTTGTGTGAACATCGTTCTTGGTTTATTGAAACGAGCCCGACTATAATGTACATTTGTAATGTATTTCCATGTATAAATCAATTAAAAGATCATGATATATGCCCACCTTTACCTTAAATGTTTCTAAATTGACCTTCCGACAATAAAGAGAAGATTTGCCAGTGCAGAATGGATGAATGAAACATGATTAATTAAATTGAAACTAATGATCATACTTCTTTGGAGCACACTTATCTACCTCAATAACTTGCAAATGTATTTGCAGAACAGTGTTTCATATGATTTTGTCTCAAACAAAGAAATAAACTTAACAAAAAGAGAATCTTCACCTTTTGCAGATTGAAGAAACCAGGTTGGCAGTAAGGTTTCTAAGTTCCCAGTGATTGTCAGTATATCTATTCCCTAGTCTTTTTGCAACAAGGCAGGTAATAACAGAAGGCATCAATTGGTGTAGCTGGAAGAAATTACCAAATTACATGGATACAAATTCACTTGAAATTAAGCATATAAATTTCAAATACATAAACCGGTCATTATTGATGAAATTTGGCCATATTCCTTGTACTTCAAAAGTTCAGGTTTTATGTCCCCCACCCCCCCCGGTTGCAAAATTCTACTATTAATATAATAATGGAACCGGGCGTGTGGGGCTGGGTTCCAAACCCCCTTCGAAAAAGAAAAGAAAAAAAGTTGATAAAAGGGAGTGCTTACATAAGGTTCAACATGTATGTGAGGATTTTGAAGAAGGCTCCGGACAAGACGCATTAAAGCAACTAGGAGGAGAAAATTATTCAAATTGCATGTAACCCGAGATGATCGCAGGAAAACACTGCCACAAATAAGTAACATATAGTAATGAGTCCAATTTGGAGTTATCATCTCAGGATTACCTCATCAGCAACAAGCACGTAAAGTAAGGAACCAACGGATGGAGCCCTGAATCTGTTGCCAAGCTCACTAATGCTTCTTCAAAAAGGGTTGAGCTAGACTTTTGATTGAGCCCTATGATCTTCTCAAAGTAAAGCTGCAGAAACCACAGAGAAATTATGGCACTAAATTGTTATTTTCTGAAAAAGCCATACAGAACATGGAAAGAGAGATACCTGAAGTTCCCTTGATAGTAAATGCTTAATGGGCAATTTAACGACTACAGGAAGTCCATCTTCCTTGTATTCAGATTTTTGGACATCAGAGTATACAGCAAGCGCTAAGAAGAAAACCAGCATACCAATCCAAATTAGAAGTTTAAAGTATAAAGAACATTAAAGTATAAAGAACATAAAACTTCAGAGGGCAACACAAATATTACATCATCACTGATCAGAGAAGCATGTGACTAAACAGGTTTTATGTATATATGCAAATGATAATTCATGGTATGATGCCTGCCTCAGCATGGTAGACTCGGATAATAATTTGGTAAAAGATCAAATCCCTCATTTAGCCAAGAAACCTTGCACCTAAGTTTAGGCAGGATACCTTCACTGGAGCATTTTCTGGAATTGCAGGTTGAAAACCTTCGATTGCCAGCCAGTGAGCAGTAACGGATACATCAAATGGTGCTTTTGGCAAAGGTGCCTCAATCACCTGTATGTATCATGCGATACGTATAATGTGAGAAGTTAAGAAAATTGTTAAAATTAGCATGGAAAATCATGTTAAAAGTTGTCAATAAGTACTTACATCTTTAAATTCAACATCCTTGTCATCTATGCAGAACAAATCCCTATGTCCAGCAGCTCTCTTGAATCCCAAAGGATCTCCAGAACCAAAGCCATATATTGGCTAAGGCAGGTAGAAGACGAGCAAACTATTATTCTTTTTATGAGATAGTATGATGTGAGCCTAGATAAATAGACCAGAAACTGAAAGTAAACCCTAAACCATAAACACTGCAAGGGAAGTTGCATCTGAATAACAACACAGCTTACCTCCACATTTCTTAATTTAAGCGCGCGATCCACATCATCGGTTGTCAAAACAGTCTGTGTGTCACATGCATTTGATGGCCTCCTGCATTTTAAGATTCAAATACTTTCACCAATTGCTACTTTTATTGAATCGTGTAACGATGCATTCCTCACAAACTCCTCACAATTAATACTTAATCAACACTACCTTAATAGCATTTTAGGCACATAAGCGTTTGCACTGTTAAACATTTGGATATGTCTAATTCCTATATCCAAACCTAATGCTAAACTAAAGCTAGTTCTTTCCGGTTTTTGAGACAACAACAATGTTGAACCAAAACACAACACTTCACAAAATTAAGAAACAAAAACTTATCATATAACCACAACAACATGGGCATACCTGCATGATCTCGCGAATCCGGTACTCGATATCTGGGGTGAGAGCAAGTGCAACATCAGGAGACAAATTGGTAATGCCAATGCTCTGTGCTACGACCTCAATTGCTTCTTTAGGCACGTTGCTCATTCTAGGTTTTGTGGGTGATCTTTCTTTCACTCAATTAATCTTCATAAGCAAGAACCCACTTAGTTAGAAGCTGAGTATGTTATTTCTAGCAATATGAATGAAAGAAAATTCCAAGAACTCATCTGGGTCAGCTTCATATGATGATATTACCTAAAGTAAGTCCGAGTTATGGATTGAGTGGTAGTGATGGAGGACTGCCGGTGACGGAGTTGCAGGCCCAGAGAAGAGACATGGTTCGGAATTTTGGGCCTACGAGGAAGGAACGAATGAACTAAATTTCCCCGTGTTTCTTTCAATCTCGTATTTTTACATTAAAAGAAGCAAAATGCTAGAGATCCCAAAAATTTATACCAAAATAAGATCCCAAGTTCCCAACATGGCACTTGCCATATCATCACCCTATAATTTCTAAATTATATTTTCTTAAGAGAAAAAAAAAGTGTTTAGTTATTAAACAGTAGTTGCAACCAAAACTTCCTCCATTGCATCCCATTTTTAGCTAGAGAGCGAAAACTTTAGGGTTATTTTCTTCAATTTGGACAAAACCTTTGGAATCAAACTAGTATTTTCAATCCACGTACGTACTTCCTTGGTGTGTGAAGACCCTCAAGAACCTCAACCACACCAATTATGATCATATGGTTTTAACTCAGGTCTCATCTTCTTGAAACCCCAATAATTAGATTATCATTGGAATTATTTAAAAGAAATGGAATTATATTAATATCTATGTATAAGTTTGCTTTCAAAACTCTAACGACCACGAAGCTTCTTGCCAAATCCCCCAACGTGCTAGCAACCGACCAACTCCAATAACTGTTTCTTAAGATTATACAGTGTTTTGATCAAGAATCTTCACTTGAAATGGAGCTGTCTCCTTTACAATTGTGCATGTTGCCATTCAAAATATTAAAAAGCTTAGATGATTCCTTGAATTAGATCAAGTGAAATTTTTGGTGCTATCACTTTCTATTAAATGGAATTATTTAAGTATGAGGAGCTGCATTAAAAAATTGATGACAATAACTTGTGATTTTAAGAATCTGTGTTATCAGTAGTGGGATTGTTGGAATTTGATTGTTTGTGTGTAGAGTTTATTTCCTCTTCTGTTTTGCTAATATTAGGATTTTAATTCAAAAAGTATATTAGTTCCTCAAATAAATTAATTTTTATTTACACATTGGAAGTTACTAAGTTAAAAGAAATTAGGTGGCAGTTGCCACGTCATTTGGGATTCATATTTGGTGTAATTTTTTGGGGTCTCTAGCGCTACTCTTAAAAGAAGGGAAAAAAAATACACTTTTAATCACTCAATTTTCGCTTGATCGATACTTTGGTCACTCACATTTATAAAATTTCACTTTAGTCACTTATCTTTAACTCCGACTATCACTTTAGTCCGCCGGTGTATTTTTCTGATAAAAAAAGTCACATGACACCACACATGCCATTTTTTTAGAATTATTCTTGTCCCTTCACTTTTTACTCCTCATTTTCCTCTAACCCTTCACAATTCCCTAGAAAATCTATGGCTTCCCTCTAATTTTCATCCCTTCTCCTTTCCCTTCGACCTGCCATGTTAATTAGTATATATAGTATATTCATTTATGTAAGTTATCTGATGATGAGATTAAACAAGACTCTTCACCTTAGCTAGAAACAACCAATGAAACTAATTAGCATGCAACACCATAATCACACACCAACCAGTAAAGGCATGCAACCTTTATCTCAAAGACAACCCAGCTGAGTTAGTAGAATGAAATTGTAGCGTATGCTGACAAACTCAAGTAGACAACAAAAAATTCAGAGGGAGAAATTAAAAAACTGATGTGTGAGTGTGATTTTGAAAGAGCACATACAATTGCTTTAACATCTTAAGAGTATAAAACCTCCCAGTCCCGCATGCTTGGTAATTCTCCACTGATTTCAATTCACTGGGAAGAAATGAATGAGCGTGCCACAGATCAAAGCGTTCCTACAACCAATAGATTAAGAATAAAAGATATAAGGATAGGTAAAGGAATGAAAACTTTTCAAAGTTTACATGATTAATTTTATCACTAGAAATGTACCAATGTTTCATCCCATCCAGTGATGAGGCACTCAGTTTCGTCATCCACACGAACTAATTTCATGAACACATCAAATGAAACATTGAGAACAGAAAAGGGTTTCTCTTTGTCTAGTCTCTTCTTGACCTGTGTTATATACACACAAAACAATTATTATACTCTCTTTTTTTGCAAGTTGAACTTAGAACAATGGTAATATATAGGCGTTCTTATACCTTTTCCTGTACATGTTTCTGCATTGCATTAAGCGCATCAACTACTCCTGCTTTTATACAGACTTTGTTAGGAGTTATCTTGAACATTTTATCAGGAGTCTCATCATTTCCTGGTACATGAAACAAGCAGAATAATAGGTACAAACTCATGGAGAACTATATTTATATGTAAGAAAAGAAAACAAAAACAAAAAGAATTGGAGGCTTTACTTATAAATTCAATACTTGTGGTCCAAGAATCCCAAGCAGCAACAACACATTCCTCACAAAAAAGGGCCAAAGTAGTTGTTCCCATAGCCAACTCCTTTATCTCTCGCTGTCGAGAATTCTATTCTCTATTATCCAACTTCAGTGATAAACAAACAGATGCATCAGAAAACGAAGAAGCTATATATTCATGGTGATCAAAAAAATTACGGATGCATGTAATCTTTCTCATTATTGTTGTTTTCAACATATGATTAAAATCAAAATCAATGTGTTTAAGGTCGCTTATGTGTTTCCAGGCTTTTGAGATTTCAACTAAGAAAAACTAAAGAAGTAAAAGATATATATGATGAAAGTTTTGAAACGGTTTGTGCAAAACTAACATAAAAAAGTACGGGTGTTAATCTCCTGTCTAGAATTTCAAATTTAGAGGAGGAATTACCTATATATTTTGCGAATTCTAGAAAATAGTTTACAGTTATAGCAAAACAAAAGAACTGCAACCAAGCAAAAAAAATAAAATAAAAATAATTGTTGTTAGGGCTCGTGCTGATAACGTGTTTAAGAATAAAGGATTCGAGAGAGATTGATGAGAGAATTGTGTATATCATTATTAAGAATAGGAGCTCTATATATAGGGATTACAAAGTATATATTCTAATAGCACAAGGAAAAGTATTCCGATTAGGACTAGGAATTCTAGAACATTCTCTCCGATTACAATCATGGAACTAATCCTAGTTTGATTAGCACACATAAGTCGATTTCCTTCAACAGTGTTAAAGCATCGATGGAGTTATATAAAGGTATGCATCCATCCTTTAGCACGCAACAAACTGCAAGACAGCACAAAAAAACACTAGTGTAAATAAGACCTTTAAAAATATGGTATTTCCGACATACATATCGTTTAAAAAAAAATTGATATTATAGTTACTGATTTATATTGGATAGTTATGTTGAGTGATTAATTAGAAAGAAAGAGAATAGAGAGATGTATTACCCTTTAGGGCTCCACCAGTACATGGTTCATAAAACCCAGCTTCAAGTAAACATCGTATAGCAACCTCTTCAGCTTCTCCAACACACATGTTGAGTAGAATGAAATTGCAGCGTATGCTGACAAAATCAAGTAGACAACAAAAAATTCAGAGGAAGAAATTAAAAAACTGATGTGTGAGTGTGATTTTGAAAGAGCACATACAATTGCTTTAACATCTTAAGAGCATAAAACCTCTCAGTCCCGCATGCTTGGTAATTCTCCACTGATTTCAATTCAGTGGGAGGAAATGGATGAGCATGTCACAGATCAAAGCGTTCCTACAGCCAAAAGATTAAGAATAAAAGATATGAGGATAGGTAAAGGAATGAAAACTTTTCAAAGTTTACATGTACCAATGTTTCATCCCATCCAGTGATGAGGCACTCAGTTTCGTCATCCAAACGAACTAATTTCTGAACACATCAAATGAAACATTGAGAACAAGGAAAAGTATTCCGAATAGGACTAGGAATTCTAGAACATTCTCTCCGATTACAATCATGGAACTAATCCTAGTTTGATTAGGCACACATAAGTCGATTTCCTTCAACACTGTTAAAGCATCGATGGAGTTATATAAAGGTATGCATCCATCCTTTAGCACGCAACAAACTGCAAGACAACACAAAAAAACACTAGTGTAAATAAGACCTTTAAAAATATGGTATTTCCGACATACATATCGTTTAAAAACAATTAATATTATAGTTACTGATTTATATTAGATAGTTATGTTGAGAGAGAGAGAGAGAGAGAGAGAGAGAGAGAGAGAGAGAGAGAGATGTATTACCCTTTAGGGCTCCACCAGTACATGGTTCATAAAACCCAGCTTCAAGTAAACATCGTATAGCAACCTCTTCAGCTTCTCCAACACACATGTTGAGTAGAATGAAATTGCAGCGTATGCTGACAAAATCAAGTAGACAACAAAAAATTCAGATGGAGAAATTAAAAAACTGATGTGTGAGTGTAATTTTGAAAGAGCACATACAATTGCTTTAACATCTTAAGAGCATAAAACCTCCTAGTCCCGCATGCTTGGTAATTCTCCACTGATTTCAATTCAGTGGGAGGAAATGGATGAGCGTGCTACAGATCAAAGCGTTCCTACAACCAATAGATTAAGAATAAAAGATATGAAGATAGGGTACCAATGTTTCATCTCATCCAGTGATGAGGCACTCAATTTCGTCATCCAAACGAACTAATTTTCTGAACACATCAAATGAAACATTGAGAATAGAAAAGGGTTTCTCTTTGTCTAGTCTCTTCTTGACCTGTGTTATACACACACAAAAACAATTATTATAATATCTTTTTTTGCATGTTAAGCTTAAAACTGTGGTAATATATAGGTGCTCTTACCTTTTCCTGTACATGTTTCTGCATTGCATTAAGCGCATCAACTACTCCTGCTTTTATCCAGACTTTGTTAGGAGTTATCTTGAACATCTTATCAGGAGTCTCATCATTTCCTGGTACATGAAACAAGCAGAATAATAAGTACAAACTCATGGAGAACTATATTTACGTGTAAAAAAAAGAAAACAGAAACAAAAAGTATTGGAGACTTTACCTATAAATTCAATACTTGTGGTCCTAGAATCTCAAGCAACAACAACACATTCCTCACAAAAAAGGGCCAAAGTAGTTGTTCCCATAGCCAACTCCTTTATCTCTCGCTGTCGAGAATTCTGTTCTCTGTTATCCAACTTCAGTGATAAACAAACAGATGCATCAGAAAAACGAAGAAGCTATATATTCGTGGTGATCGAGAAAATACGGATGCATGCAATCTTTCTCATTATTGTTGTTTTCAACATATGATTAAAATCAAAATCAATGTGTTTAAGGTCGCTTATATGTTTACAGGCTTTTGAGATTTCAACTAAGAAAAACTAAAGAAGTAAAAGATATAATTATTATTAAAGGACCTCTTATAAGGATATTCTTGTCACGCCCTGAATTTTGAATAAATAAATTCAAATCCGAAACGCGGAAACTCAACAATCACAAGAAGACACTTAAAAAAAATTTCAATCAAATCAAGCAACTAAACAAACTGAGCTAACAATGTCAATACCGACTCGTTCTTTAGAGTCACATATTGCATTCCGAGAGTTTACAAATTAAACTGAATAACAATTCAATAAGTAAATGCACCCACCACACTCACTACACAGCGGAAGACTAAAACCAAAGCACCATACTACGTCCAAGCTACAACAGCAACATCACCTTAGCTTCCACGACTGTTACGCCCACCTGCACAATAAACCCTACACCATGGAATAGTACACAGGGATTGTAAACAACAAACCCAATAAGCTTTTTAAGCCCGTATGAGTAAACTCAAATAAAGTGACTCACGTCACGCATGCTTATAATTTCTCAACTCGTGAGAAGAATTAAAGCAACAATATTTAATTCCACAAAATACATGCTTTCACTATCTTAGCCTAACAAAAACAATATGCAATTATCACAACAAAAACGTCAAGTTCAAATTAAATAATAACATGCTCAATAATTTCAACCCAACTAAAAACCCACATGCTCTGTCTCTCAATTCATTTTATCTTATTTCCCACAATCTCCAATTATACAAATAACTCCCAATATTTTAAACATTTTACGTACCCACAATCTACCAGATCACCATTCCTTTGCCTCAACGGCACAACCAGGAAATCATACTCATTTCCCTCAACATAACGCGGTTGCCAAAATTATGCCATCCCAACTTATTTTCCAATTACTACAGATCACAACCCACAACTGTACCCACAATAAGAATTAAGCAAAATCAGTAATCCCTGCATAGAAACTTAGTTTAGGAGATCACATGAAAACAAACAAAAGAATTCATAGTAATCCCTGCATATAACTTAGTTCAGGAGATCACATGAAAACAAACAAAAGAATTCATAGTAATCCCTGCATATAGTTTAGTTCAGGAGATTACTTAAAAATCAAACAATACAAAATGCAGTAATCCCTGCATAGAAATTTAGTTCAGGAGATTACTTAAAAATCAATCATAGAAGAGAAAAAGAAACCAAACAATAGAAATGAAAAGGAAATTAATTAAAGAAATCAACAACTCATGCTAAAACCAAGACTTCACCCTTCAACTCCGAATACACCATCTCACAAAATAACTCGTTTCAAAACTCGACATCGTTACCTCAATCGTAGCCCGTCACCGCCTAGGGTTATGGCATCCGATACACTCACCTCAATCGTAGTCCGTCACCGCCCAGGGTTATGGCATACGATACACTCAACCAATCGTAGGCCGTCATCCGCCTAAGATTAGAGCATCCGATTCCCTCAACCAATCGTAGCCCATCATCCGCCTAAGGTTAGAGCATCTGATTCCCTTAACTAATTGTAGCCCATCATCCGCCTAAGATTAGAGCATCCAATTCCCTCATACCGGTCACTACGTCGACCCTAAATCCAAAATTCGTAACATACATGATAGCTTTCTCACCACATGTTCAACAATTCATTATTCAACATCTTACATGTGGAAATAAAAGCTTGAATAATAATCAATCCATTCTAATTATCTCATCACTCGATAACACGCCAATCAATATATATATATTCCACGTAAATATATATATATATATATATATACACGTAGTCATTCATGCAGGAATGACCACCAATACCAACTACAGTTTTATAAATTATACTTCTCGAAATCATTTTATATCAAAACATTGTTTTAACTTACCCATGAACCGTTGTCGATCAAGTTCATATATTTTAAAACAAATAATTTATTTTGATAAATATGATTTTGCATGCTAACAATTAAATCTACTAAATTAAACATAACTAATTTATCGACCGAAACACCGTGAGATTTACTCACCTCCAAATCCTGCTACGTCTTCACACAAACCAAGACAAGCACAAATCGTCCAAACTCTGCTCACACAATTTTGTCAATCACCTAATCACATCAAGGTCACACTCAATACAACACAAATCACACAATTCACAAAACACAATTACACGACGATCCAACAGTCAGATCCTCATCCGAGACCATCCAACGTCTTCGAAACACTTCTACGATCAATAAATCAAAACTATAAGTCGATCGGACGGCCAAATCCTCACGGATCGAACATCGATCGAATCGAAAACCCTAAACTTTGAAAATTCATAACTTGCTCATACGATTTCCAAAAATTACAAACTATATATCAAAATGCTCGTATCGACGAGTAGATCAAAATCAGGAACAGAAACTGTCCCTGGGGTGGCCGGAAGCAGCCGGAAAACACCACCACAATGGCGGCGCCGCCGCCCACCCAAAGTCAAAATTTGACAAAACATCCAACACAAAAGATCTTCATCTCAACTCAAATTATAACTTTCATAACTAGCACAAGGTTTGAATCGAAGCCATATGGCCGGAATTTACCTCGCAATCTCTGAAACTCGATGAACCCTAGAATCATAATCTTCAAAATTCGACGTCCACACTTTGAATCATTGCAAGCTGTCTTGGGTATAGAATCTACATCTTCTGGGCTAGAAAAGCCCTCAAGGATCAAGAGCTATGGTGGCCGGAGGAGGGAGAACCCACGGGGGCGATTTCAAAGACGGCAGCTCCACTTCTCGGCCTTGTACAGCCGTGTACGGTGCTTCCCAAGACGAATCACCACTACAGACGTGTAGAGGGGACTGAGGCGAGCATGATTCCCTTTGGAAACGCGCTGATTGGTGGCCGGACTGTGAAGAAATCAACCGGCGAAGGGAGAGGGCGAAACTGGGCTCGGGACCGAAGAGAGAGAAAAAGTTTCCCTTTTCGGAAACTTCTGATTTTTTTCCTATTTAACCAAAATGGAAACTTTTCCAAAGGTCATAACTTCTTCATACGAACTCCGATTTTCGCGTTCCGCATATCCACGAACTCGTATCGACGCGCTCTACAACTTTAGTGAAGGAAGTTCTCATAGAATCTAAACGTATAAAAAGTCAAACTTCGTAACCCCCTAAAACGAGCACTTCGAATAATTATTCGTCCGAAAATAATTCCACTCCACCCTCGAACCACGAAATCGTACAAACGAACACTTTATTAATCCCAGGAAACATTTAGGAATTAATAACAAATTTTCGAGGTCTTACATTCTACGCTCCTTAAAGAAATTTCGTCTCGAAATTTAAGCACACTACCCAACAATCAGGTAAGGCTAACTCGTTCTCAAATCTAGTCCACGCTCCCCTGCAAGTAATGCTCTCCCCATGAAGCCTCCACAAGATATTGAGCAAGTCGCTTTCCCTCGATCCAAGTTGCTTTGTAATCTCGCTGGAATACAAGCCGATACCAACAATGGTCGCATCAACATCCCTTCCAACTGTACCACGATCAAACACATTGATACCGGTACAATACCGAGCATCACCACACTACGACACTTTACCACCCCACTTGTTGGTAAATCAATCATTTCATGAATCAAAACTCTGCAATTGCAGCACATCACACAGACAAAATAACAGTCCAGAATCCTATCCTCACAATAGTATCTACATCACTTCGCCAATCATACAACCCCAGCATTACAAGAATTGAAAACAACAACATCATTTCAAATCACTCAATCAACAGATATATTTGTCACAGTGAAACAATTCCAAATCACAAGGAAGTTTTTTCACCAAATCACGACTACACCATGGTCTCAATCACCATCAATATAAGGCATGCACAATCACTCATCAATTCCTACCATCTCATAACCAAAATCACAGTAAGGTCTAGCCTCAGCTAACCTACACATAAGTCATCACAAAGCATTCCACACACATAATCAGCAATACTGAAATGTCTACCTCATCAAAAATCAGAGAAGTAGCATTCCACAATCATTCCCAATACCATACCAAGAATTCAAACCACAGACAAGGTCAGCATAGATACCTCGGAGTCACCTTAAACACATAATAGTATGTTGAAAAAGCTCCACTCAGACAGCAAGCAATTAAACAAGATAATTATCCCCTGATAAGCACCTTCCACCCAATACCTCTGCCAATCCAACTTAGGAAGGCACAACTACACTCGATCAAATACTTGTACCGACTTTACATACAAGCATAGGTCAAATGCCATGACCCTAACAGCCAAACGACTACTCTGCACAAAAGGATACGATTTTCCATGAAAACCATCCTCGACCACTCCACCAGAGTTTAATCTAGAGGTTCCCATTCCTCAAAAGACTACAACTCAAACAAGTTACACCAAGCTCCTACACTTTACTTATAGAGCCGACCTATGCTCTGACGACTTAACGCTCTAGACGACACCTAACACTCCACATACCCAATGACTATGTCAATACCGAAGAGTATATGATGGGGATCCGCTGCAGACGGGCCATCACTCGAGTAGTACTGACTGTCACCAAATATGTACCTTACGCTCTGATACCAAACTGTCACGCCCTGAATTTTGAATAAATAAATTCAAATCCGAAACGCGAAAACTCAACAATCACAAGAAGACACTTAGAACAGAATTATGATACTTCATTCTCATTCTCAAAGGCTGCCTCTCTAAGGTCCCTATCCAACATAACCCTTCTACAGAAGCATTTGTCACAAAAACAATATCAGGTTAAGTTCTAATCAATTCATCATTCATTCAATTCCAAAATATATATAGGATAGGTCATTGGATATAAGTTGTATACCAACAAATGCAGCAAGTCCAACTTCAATAGCCAATCTAACGAATTATTTGAAAACCATGATTTCGCAAGAGAAACTCCCAAACAAATCTTGCTTTGACAAATTCATCCAAAGATAGAAATCACACCCCTTTTTATGCTTTAAATGCTTTAGCTGATGTTGAAAATTATAGTTTTGTTGCTCTTGTTTAATGAAATCCAAATGAGAGATGTATGTTTGTGTAATGGAAGTGGATATTTTGAGGCTAATAAGAATGGTGTGGTAGCTTATATTACGGGCACAATGACCCTTAAGTTTGGGTTGTAATGGGCATGATGACCCAATTTCCCCAGGGAAGCCCATTGTGAGGGCAGTTTGTTAAGATTATGAGATGCAAGTGAATGGCCAGGTATGCCAAAATCCTTTCCAGTAATGTTGATTTTCATGTGATGATTGATGCTTTGATCTAGAAAATTAAATAGTTGTTTCTAAATCAATGAATTTTAGTTCGATTCTCTGCTATATTACCAAAGAAACGTACTCTCCTTCTTTCTGATGTTTCAGCTATATGATGGATTATTTGTGGTTTGAGAACTTGTTGAGCTTTTCTTTGAGTTCAGACTAAATTTCTATCCTGAACTTCTTTCAAAGTTGTTTCAAGAATAGCACATACAGATTTTTGATATAACTACAATTATACATTTTAAACTTTACAAGAAAAATCTACTGGGCATTTATGCTCACACTTTTTCCTCTAACTTTTCAGGTGGTGGTCAGTAGATAAGTGGAGCTTTGGGTGATGTAAGATCTCTAGATTTTTGGCAGCTTATCTCTTGGTTGAGTTAAGCTATTAGTTTGGGCTAGTTCAGTTGAGGGACTAGATCGTGGTAAATTGTAGATTTTGTTGATAGTTTGGTATGTGTACAAAAGGGAAACTTTAAGATGTATTTACCTAGGTATGAACAACCATGTATTTCCCCTTTTCGTTTGTGTTGTAATGCATGTTATGTTGTTGTGGAGCAAGTCTAATGATCGTTTCAGCTTTTTTGCTTGTGTAATGAATTTAACTTTCTTATGAGTCTGTTACTAGATTCTTGGTTTCTTCTTGATTGAGTTATTCGTATCATTGTCTATCATCTGACAAGAAGTAAGAAAGTGTTGCAAAGAGACGCCATATTGGCTTTTCAAATCTATAGTTATATTTCTGCATAAATTTTGATTATTATTTCGAATCATCTTTCAATTTTGATTTCAACTGAGCTAGCTTTGTTTTCTTTAAAAATTTGACATTCCAAGACTTGCTCCAAACAAGTTTTATCCAAAACAAAACAAGTTTGAACCCTTAGCTCTTTCCCAAAGAAAAGTTAATTAGCTAGAATTTTGTAGAAACTGCCCTGCAGCATAGCCCTTTTTGGTATTTCTTTTTCCCAACTTATTGGCCTCTAAATGATCTGAAATTTTGATATGTTTCTTTTCTGTTAGTTAAAAAACAAATATGGAAAGTTTCATCTTATTCTGAAGCAAAGTGAATCTTTGGTGATTTTTCCAATTTTGGTCTGCATTTGGAAAAGTTCCAGCATTTTGAATGTATCCTCTGAATTTCTGTTGAGATTTGGACTCCCATTTGAATCATTTAACCTCTAAATTTTGTGTATATTGAACTAGACATTCAATGCTTCTTTCAAAACTGAATTCTTGTCAATTGGACTTAAAATGGATTTTTGGTGAATTTTCAAAGTTGACAATGCTGTTGGGATTGTTTTATAAAACCTGACAGTACAGCCAGTTTGTGCTTATCTTTTTCCATGTTTCCCGAACCATGAATTGCAAAAAAATTTAGTATGTTCTACCTTAAAATTTCTACTCTGACTCTACAAAATTTCAAGTTCATATCTATACCAATGGATTTTTTAAAAATTTCCAAAGCTAAGCTGTTCCTGCATTAATATTCCTATTTAATTTGTATCTCTCTTTCATCATAATTCTGTTGTATAAATTTTCAGTTCTTTCACCTACAGTTTTCAAGTTCAGATAATATCTTTTGTTGCTTGATTAACATATAGTATTCATTTGGTTTAATGTTACTTACTTTTCTTTCTTTAAATCAAAGTCCATCCTGAACTACTTCATACTTTTAGGCTAAGATTTTATCTATATTGGTCTTATTAACATTTTAGGAAAGTGTCCATTTACCCACTTATTCAAACTTTTTATAAGATTTCCTAATAAATTACATATTTTTTTGCCCTAATACCCAATTAAGTATTTTATTTTATTTTATCTTTATTTTTGAGACAATTTTGCCCTCCCTCTCTTTGTCACTTAGAGAGAGAAGTCATCAGAGACTTCACCAAACTTTGGTCACCGGTCTCCGGAAACCTCATCGGGTGTCTCTAAAAAGATCGTTGGGGATCTCATAGGTCACCGGAGAATATTATTGTTCCCTAAACAAAAGGTTTATTGCCCTTCAATAGAAACATTATTGCCCCCCAATAGAAACATTATTGCCCCCCAATAAGATGTTTATTGCGCCCCAATAGAAGCATTATTGCCCCCCAATAAAATGTTTATTGTCCCTCAATAAAGTGTTTATTTTCCCAACAAAACAATTACATCAGTTAATCATTAGTAAAGTTAGTCACGAATCTACAAAATCTATCAAACATATGCTATTCTAGTGCATAATTACTAGAAATTAAAACATCATTTTCTGCATATTTTCTCATACCAGACAGCCTGTGGCAGTGTTGCCTATTGTCTGACCCAAAAAAAAAAAAAATACAGGCTATGGTCATCACCCAACATGTTGAAGCTGATGACGTGGCTCTCCTCGTCCAGCACGTCCAGCCTCTCCATGCTGTTGTTGGCCGAAAGCCCTGAGATGACCTGGACCTCACGGAGGGTGCTGACGTCGCCGTCCCCAACGATGATGCAGCAGCTCTTGACGAAGTACTTGTAGGCTTGGGGGTTGTTGAAGCGTCGGATCGGACCACCGACCACACGGTAGAGACTGGAGCAGCGATCTCCTGTGTCATGGCGAAGTGACACTTGTCAGGGTCCACCCCGTGCGTGTGGTAACGCGCCACCTCGTCGGGGATAGGGGTGCGCTGCTTCTTGATCATTATGCCCTTCTGGTTCTGGTGCGAGACACCGAAATCTTCATCCCCAACCACCTCATATGTCAATTGCTGTCCATTCCTCGTCCGGTGGAGATGGTGGTAAACTCGGCATCTTCGAGGCTAACGGTGGTTGGAGAACTCGGCATCTTCGAGGCTGCTGGCGGTCGTTGAGTCGACTAGGCTGGGAAGGAAGGAAGGAAGAGAGAGAGAGAGAGAGAGAGAGAGAGAGAGAGAGAGAGAGAGAGAGAGAGAGAGAGAGAGGAGTGTTGTTTGTTAAATAAAATAGGGGTAAAACTGTCATTGATGTTTAAATTGGGTAAATGGGATTAAAAACTTTTTGGTGGAGTAAGTGGACAATTTTTAGGCTCAAATTGTGCAAATAGTCAATATCCCTTTATTCTCTTACTTGAGAACCCCTTAAGTTATTACTTGAGTTTGGGGTCTGACAGGTAGTCACTCAACTTCTTTTGGTAACTCTAAAATAAACAGGATCAAGTAAGAAAGAAGAGATATCGGTGGAGCGAGGCTCACTTAAGTACCACTAATCTCAACTTCTTAACTTAACATCACATCTACCTTGGATGAGCCTATTTGAAAAAAAACCTACAGACCGAAGGCAACAATAAGACTATGACAAGTGTTATTATAATCATTCTTGGAAATAAAAGAATCGAATAAAAACCGGCGACTTCTATGCCGTTTGACATTGGTAGAATAAAAAATCTACAACCTAGAGCTCGCCATTTTGATTATTCATGTTTTGTGTGATAAGCTATTCTTGCTTCCTTTCAAGCTTTGTGCAGCTATTAAATCATATGCATGGCACATTTTTGCCCAATGATCAATTGCTTCACATTGGAAACACACTTCATCATTACGGTTTACAGTTGATCTTATCGTGATTGAGGTGCAGAATGTGCGCATATATTGTGGGCCCTATAATTGGGGCGGCGCCACCATTGTCAGTGGTGGGGCAATCCCTCTCTTTCCACCACATCCTCCAGGGCCACGTGTCCGCTTGATTGTTTTAGCAATTTCCTTCCTAAGTAAAGAGACTAGATGGACCAAAACGTCTGAATTGATTACCCCTAGACTTAGGGTTTTGATCGTAGCGACCTCCCTTAGGTGTGCCATTATAATCTTTTTTCACAATAAGGTGTAGAGAATCTTCTCAATCAATTTCTCATCTGTAACATTCTGATAACAGGATGACATCATAGATCTAATGTTAAGGATTTCCGAATAATACTCAAGTATTGACTTATAGTCTGTGAGGCGGAGATTTTGTCATCTCTTACGCAATTCGGAAGTTGGGAGTCTTGAATATTCCCAAAGTGCTCTTCATTCGCAATCCATTGATTTCTTAATTTTCAACCATATGCTCGAGTGGTGTTCATAGTGAAGCAGAATCAAGTTTGTTCAAATTTGACATCCTGAAAAGGGAAAACAAGAACAAATTAGTTTTGGAGTGCAAAACAATTTCACGATAACAAAGTTAATTTCTTAGCGTAAATCGCTACTAGGAGATTAATTTCCAGAGTTTTGGATTAGAACGAAACAATGATGTTTAATGGTCGATCGTTTTTGATACCTCCACGAGCAACTTGTTTGGAGTCATAAAGGCAGGAATTTTAAGCCAAAGCAACAAGTTTATAAAAACTTACTTGTTAGGATTGCAGATGTGTTTTCGATTATGAGATAGGATTGTTGTTAAGCTTCAATCCTAGTTGCATGCAGACAGCCCGGAGGTGCAGGTGTGCAGTGAGCAAGTGAGGCTAGAGGTGTGTAAAGCTAGTGCAACGAGTTGGTGGGGCTAGCTGGCGTGCAGCGCTGGTCGAAGGTAGGTGAGGCTAGTATGGCAGAATGAGATTTTAGGATTTTTCTAGGGTTTTGGCCTTTTGTTTCAGGATTAGGCCCTCGTGCTAATAACATGTTGTAAAACAAAAGAATTTGGAAGAATACTTGAATACTTTCATTGATAATAAAAATCTCTTTATATAGAGGATTACATATACAATGTTTTGGAGTACAAAGAATTCTAATTAAATACAGTAGGAGATCTAAAATATTCTACCATATTACAACTAAAACAAATAATCATGTTGGAGGCAGGCACACATAACTTGAGTTTCCTTTTTTTTTTTTTAGAATACATAATTTGGGTTCCCTTCCACATTAATAAGATTGTGTTCAAAATTACTCTTGATTAAATTCGCAAAAGGGTGGTTCTATTCAGATTTCCATATAAAACTTTACTTGAGACACAATAAACCAAAACCCTAGCCACCTAAGACCAGAAGTCGTCTTTTTACAAGCTGCTCACGTCCGGCGGAGGCCAGATGTCTGGGCTGGCCACTGGCCTCTCAGATATTGTGCGGCTTGTTGCCGGACGGGAGTTGTGATACTAGTGCTCGGCGGAACTTGGAAGGGGGTGCGATCGAATTGATGGAGTCGCTTGGCATCGGGTTCCTGTGCGTTCTTTGGTACTGGGTTGTTGTCACCTCTTCTAGATGCATTGGTCTTCATTGCCGCTGTGGCGTCGCGAGCTCTACAACTGTCATGGCATTGGATGCTCGGGTGTTTTCAACCCGATTTGGGTCGGATCTTCTGATGTTTTCCTATGTTGGTGACTTCTGGATTGTTGACGGCGTCTGGGCTTTGGTGGTGGAGGTGCGAGTACTGGCCTGCGGCAGCGTCCTAGAGGGGCTGTGCTGTTAATGTGCTATGACCCAATCGGAGGAGACATGACTGGGCCTGGGGTTTGGGCCACTTCTGTTCAAGTTTGGGCGTGGGCTCTCTTTGTGGGTTCCCATTGCTGGGCTGCTATTTTAATTTAGTCCTTTAGATTACAATAATTCCCTGCTTTGTTAGGGAGCTATGCTTCTAGGTTTTTAGTGAGCGTCATCGAGTTTAGTACCACAAACTCTCTGCCTATTTACTATATAGTAGTTAATAGTCTATAGGCTCCCTTTATGAGCATGGAACCGTTAAATGATTTGACCTAATCTATGTATCATTGTGCTACTACCACAAACTCTTTATCTACCCCATGATGGTAGATGAAGGATATGTAATGGCATTTTCTGGCTTTAGATGAATGATAGTCGCCTTATTTAGGTTTGTTCAAAAAAAAAAAAAATCAGATTTCCATATTTGTTATTTGAATCTCCTTTTATATTTTTATACATCAAATTTCCAATTTTGCCCATATTCTTTTTTCACTTCCCACCTATCTCTGAGACCTAACATCTGTGATGACTGATGATGCTTTGGCCACCCCAGACTGTGGCGCCTCTCTCTCTCTCTCTGCGATGTCATCACCAAGCTCAACATAATTGACGGAGCAAGATATTGATGGATAGGAAGATGAACTTTGATCAGATTCTCCAGGGAAACAAAATTAGTTAGTTCGTCTTAATTATAAATTTGTGGTTAGAAATCTCCACCATAAAATCAAATTGAAATAACTGCAAAAGCTAAATGAAAGGCTGACTACTACAAGAGATTATGATCAACTTGGCAGCATTTTATGAGTAGCACGATACATACAAAGATGAGGAGAGAAAGAAAGAGAATCAGAATATGCAACAGGAAAGCAATGAGGCAGGAAAATTGATTTTTTTTTCAATTTTACTTAGGGGTACTACTAACATTAAGTTTTTTTCAAAAAAAAAAAAAATGATAAGTCTAAATAGCAAATTTAGAGGTACGACTAAAATCATCTTTCGGCCAGAAAGAAGAAAAGACAAAAAAAAAAAGGGAGACCGAAGACAGCACACTACCGCAGTAAATACAACAACATCCCATCAAAAACTTGCCTTGTAATATTTGGTCGGAGCGGTCCGTGTCTATTCCCCTTATCTCTCACAAGATTCCAAATGATTGCATCAGAGTTTCACAGTTGAGAGAGTATACAGTATTCGTGTTTTTGTTCTCTTTTTCGTTTCCTGAACGAAATGCTGTTAGTTTGAGTTGAGCACAGATGCCCACTCCGCCATCCGTCCAGTAGCTCAGTTCTCAACGCGTTTAGAAGATTTAAGGATGGCGTTTTCGGTGTTGGGATCATTGGGTTCTCATGTTTTTGTAAGAACTTCTCATCAGAGACCTTTAACGATTCAATCGGTCAGAGAAAGAGGGAGGCGCAACATTAGTTTCAAGCTCTCAAGGTCAAGGGTTATGTCAAGCAAGTCTGAATTAGTTGATTTTGATGAGAGAACAAGCCCGATTGAGGTATGTTCTTAGTTTTCATCTGTATGTGCTATTTGGTTTTGGGTTGCTGAAGATTATTAGTTTTTACATTGGTTTGTGTTAAGGTTTCGATTTTCTACTGAGGACAATAGAAATTAGTCCACTTTGTTATTATGTTCGACTATTGATGGAGTCCCACATTGAAAATTTGAAGTAGACAGGACAAATGTAGTGAGTTTCCAATAAATGCAGCAGTAAGAACTGTTTTGGCTAGATATATATTGGATACCGATTTAAATTGAGATTTTCTTCAGTGTAATATACAACATACACAGTTCACCTGTATGATCAAATTTAAATGCAGAAACACTGAGAGACAGAAAGATTGAATTAATTTCAGTTCTTAGTCTATGAGTTTTAATTAGCATAAAACGTGGTATTTGAGCCATCGTGCTGCTAGGGATGTCTGCTGCTGCTCACTCCCGCACTTTTACTTATTTTCTTTCTTCTGGGTGATGGTGGAAGAAAAACACTTTAAAATGTATACGCTTAGCTCTTAACAGTATTTATAGGCTTAACTGTTCTTAAAATATATGTGTATGCTTAGCTCAGGACGATTTGGTCCTTTATATAGTTTTGTTTCAGTGTATCATGTTCCCATTTGTTATCAATTTCAAGATAGGAGTATTGCCAACTGGCGACTGCTATGATTGCCATGTTTCAACAGAATTACTACTAGTTATTGGAATACAATTTGAAGGGCTTGTTTGCTTAGGTTTTGTTCATTGTTGAAAGGTCAGGAAAGAGATAGAACGATGCTATGAACTGATACACAGACTTGGGAGAGGGGTCGTGTATTTGGGATCTTCAAGGATGGGACCTGATCATTCACATTATTTGCAAGTACTTGAGTTGGGTAGAGAGGTGAGTCAGAGTTGTTTTGTCCTGCCTTGCTTGCAGTAGTACACGATCATACAAAAAGTATTTTTGTATAGCTGCTACCACAGGGCACGTACAGTAGCTTTAAAACATGAAATGGGTTCTGGATTTAAGTTCTGAATAGCTAATTAATGAGATTTTCTTTTCCCAAACATCTTACTGAGCAGATTGCAAACCTTTTGGAATGTACTTCATGGACGGGGGCTGGTCCAGGGCTAATGGATGCTGCTACTAAAGGTGCTTTGCAAGCAGGAAAATCAGTTGGTGGATTTAAGATTGGTAAAGAAGCTGGCGAATGGACAGCGTCAAATTACCATCCTTACCTGCCTTCAGAAGTTTATCTAACATGCAGGTAAAGATACACTTATTTGCTAGAAAGATTACCAATGCAGTTTCAAAATCCTGAAAAATTTAAGAAATGCTTTAAACTTGCAGGTTTTTCTCTGCTAGAAAACATGGGCTGGTAGATGCTGCAGTAAGAAGCAGTAGTGCTGATAGGACTGCAGTTGTTGCTCTCCCTGGTGGGATTGGTACTCTAGATGAAATTTTTGAGATATTAGCACTAATTCAGCTACAACGGATTGGATCAGAGCTTCCAGTTCCATTCTTGTTGATGAACTATGACTCGTTCTACTCAAAGCTACTGGACTTTCTTGATGATTGTGAGGATTGGGGTACTCTCTCCAAGGGCGAGGTTTCATCTCTGTGGAAGGTTTGTGATAGCAACTCAGAGGCTCTATCTTATTTGTCAGATTTTTATAACCTACATGCTAGTGACAATGGTGACCATGAGAAATAATAGCTTAGTGCAAGCTGAATGATTTCTTGATAACATTTGGAGTTGATGAAGTGCTTGTCCGTATTTCCCATTAGTATATCTGCAATATATGATAATGGTGTGAAAGCCTGTTGAGAACTTAACAACACTTAAAAAAATCACTGAATATTGTTCGTTATGGACTAAACTTCATTTTGGAATCGTATTCGAGTACTAACATCAAAAGGTAAGGGGATTTGCTTGAAAGGTTGGGGAAGAGACTAGAAAAGCTTCTGGCATTTATGGAAACTCTCAGAAGATGGTCATGAATGATCATGGAACGTTTGATGCTCAGGTCCTCGCCATTAGACTCGCAGTATAGCCCATGATCGAGTGAGCGAAGTGTAGGGGGTGCAGCAGTTCCATTGCAATTATCCCAACTATGTACTTCTCTATACTGGGATGTCTATATGCATGTATGATTGAATATTCTTGCTTTGAAAGAACTGCCATTAATTATCGATGAGTTGGATTAAGCATTATCGTATTAACTGGGCAGAAACTACGATTTTGATTCTGATCTTACAACCAAGGACTACGCACAATGTGATCCTGGTTGCACAAACTGTTCCATAAATAGGACCTATAATACCGGAAATATAGGTTTAACTCTTGTTCATATGAATTTAATTATCCAAACCCCGAAAGCATCTGTAATAAAGTATTGGTTCCATTTTCATAAATATCAGTAGAGTAATTGGTATTCATTCAATAAGTATGTACTATGTAGTACTACAACTTTGCATCCATCCTGCTAATCAGTTAAAAACTGTAAACTTAGGTAAAGCGGATGTGGAGACAATCTAGACCTTTAGATCACTTCGAGCATCATGATTTTATGAATTTACATAATTTTACAACCCTACGATTTTAGAAGATTCGGATCCTTGAAGAAGAGGGCTGTTCAACACCTCCTCCAACGTCCTTCATAAACTTGATCTTGATTTTCTTAAGCGTGGCGAGAGCCTCTTACATATTTACTCTTTCTTCTGGTGATTCTGCTGAACAAGCAACAGCTAATCTCATAACAGATGATAAGCATTCCCTCTTGCTCACTAAATCATGATCCTCCTCCATTCCAAGTAAAGTAGCATCCACAACTTTGACTACCGCACCTGCATCTAATGAATTTGCAACCCATAGCTTTAAACTCATTTCCCCAGGGACCCCAGCGAAGATCTCATCGATTGGCTTCGTTCTTGTGAATGTCTCCATCACTACAATACCAAAACTGTACACATCCCCTCTTCTGGTGACCATTCCTTCCATTCCATACTCTACACATATTAAAGTGAAAACAAAACAAATTAATTAAGCACAAAATATATATCGAAAGATTAGCTAGTAAAAATACTGTAATTACCTGGAGCCATATAACCGATTGTGGCAAGGGTCATGGTTCGAGTCACAGAATCTCCTCCACCCAGGAGTTTTGCAATGCCAAAATCAGCAACATGTGCACCCATATCATTATCTAGTAATATGTTGCTGGGCTTCAAATCACAATGGACAATAGGTGTTTCATAACCATGATGAAGGTACTCCAATGCCGATGCAACATCATCAATATATTCAGCCTTTGTAGGATGTTCAAGGAAAAGTTCTGAAAATACAACCATTTGTCAAGACTCCCGTTAGGCATGTAGTTCAATACGAGAGCTTTGAAATCAATCTGGCTGTAACAACTGATGACTTTGATGAGATTTCGGTGACGAATATTGCTTAACATTTCACATTCAGTATCAAAACTTACGATCGAATGCCCCTTCTAACTGTAAATTAAAAACCTTTATGGCAACCTCCATACCGTCTGACAGTGACTGAACCAAAACCCCCATCTCCAAGTAAGCTGCTTTCGGTGAATCCATTTGTCGCACTTAGAAGTTCTTGGTATGAATCTCTTCTCCATAGAAGTTGGGGCAAGAAGGTAGTCTCTGTTGCAGCTTTCACCTTTTTCTTTTTCTGTCAGATCAATATCCAAATGGAGGTCACTAGAAGCAGTGCTGACAAGATCACCGGAATAACATACTTGAAGATAGATATACCAGTTTTCCTTTTACATGCTGAAACTTGAAATTGGGATGCACCCACAAAGTCCATGGTTAGAAAGAAATGATTCACCAGAGAAGTTTTGAAAGGCCCGCCTGTTGGAATTTCTCCCTGGAGTCTGTTAAAAGAAAAATTTAAATATTGGAGAGATGAGAGTGCTTCAAGAGACTTTGGAATAACTCCAGACAATTGGTTTTCAGATAAATGATAAATCTAACGACTCCAGGCTCAGCGAGTTGCCAAGTGAACTTATAATTGGGCCTTCAAAACTACTATTTGCCAAGTAGAAATTGATCAAACTCTGTAGCCCCCCAATGCTGCTTGGAATATTACCAGATAAATAGTTGTTTGATATGTCTATATATGTGGCTACTTCCATATTACCAATACCTTCTGAGAGTGGTCCAATTAGAGAATTTAGAGAATTGGATGACAAGTCTAATTGCATGATATGTACGCATCTTTCTGGAATGTAACCTCTCAAGCTGCAATTGCTTAGCTCAATGGTCTCAAGTGATGTAGAGAGATTCCTAAAGGAAATGGGAAGTGGAGCCGTTAATGGATTGCTCGGGAAGGCTAGTATCCTCCATTTTCTAAAACTAGCCAAACAAGAGAGAAAATTCACTTCTAGAGCCGAAGTATCAATAGCTAAATTATTGTGGCCTAAGTTAAGTCGCTCAAGGTTTGTTAAGGCACAAAGTGAGCTAGGAATAAAACCAGAAAATGAGTTGCTGACCAGGTCTAAGTTTGTGAGTTTAGAAGCATTAGAGATGTATTCGGGGACTCTTCCACTGAGTTTATTTGCTCCTACGAGGAGCTCTTGTAGGTTTGGAAGATCAAGGCCTATATTTGCTGGGAAGTTACCTGAGAACTGGTTGCTGTCAAGTGATAATATTGATATTGTGGACATATTGAAGATTGAGGTTGGGATGAAGCCACTGAGATTATTACCACCCAGGACAAATTCCTCTAAACATGGAAGATGACCAATCTCATTTTGTATGGTGTACCTGCTTGAACAAATAATTATATGATCAGCACCCAAGTTTAGTTTTTTCACTTTCTTGGCCCTTGGCATTCTTAAATTAATATTTCATTGGATTAATATTGATGTTTCAAATCACTTCTGCTATATAATCGATGGAATCTAACTGCAGTATAGTAGTTGATTGGTTTCTTCATACATATCACAATGTGTTTGCAACTTTGTATACTCGTAACAAAAATTAACCGGTTTTAGAGTCAGTTCAAAAATTGATTACTACAAAAAGAAAATTACTATATGTACGCTGATATACACCCGTCAAATAGTCGGTGCCAAGGTAAATCGTCTTTATCTGAGTTAAGTTCCCAATATCTTTGGGTATGCTCCCGCTGAAATTGTTATACCCCATCGCAGGGGCGTAGCTAGGATTCGACAATGGGGTGGGCTAAATTTATTGTGGCAATTTTTTGGGCGAAGCCCAAAATTTTTTTGTGTGTGACCTACATAATATCAATGAATCTCATCAACAGATTCAACCCATTCCCAATTATCAATGAATCTCAGGCGGACTGAAACTTTGAAAAGGGGGGTGGCTCGGTGGCTGGAGCCTGGAACTCTGGAAGGTGGAATCAAAATTGATCTGAAGTTCTGAACGGGGAGACGAGGAGAGTGAGAGTAGAAGGTGGCTCGGTGGACTGAAACTCTGAGATTGGAGGTGGCTTCCAGCTCCGTGGCTCGCAGCGATTGGAGGTGGCTCTGTGGCTTGCACCTATTGGAGCCTTGGAGGTGGCTCCGTGGCTAGAGCCTGGAAGCTGGAACTCTGGAACAGTGGAAGGCGGAACCGATCTGAAGTTCTAAACGGGGAGACTGGGTTGGTGTTTGAGAGTCGGGACAAACTGGTCTTGGGACTGACTGACCGACAACAGCAACCCAACAACTCTTTGAAGCATTAGTATTTATTTATTTATTTATTTGGGCTATACCCATACTTGACACATTTTGGGCTAAATTCTCCCTTGGGCTATAGCCCAAGTAGCCCTGTGAGTGGCTATGCCCCTGCCCCATCGATAATACAAGAAGATGTTTGCACTGCGACCATTTGGATGGAAGTTGAGTCAAATATAACCAAAAACAAGAGATAATTTTGACTGAATAACTCAGATATCTTCATTCACCTTACAAGAAGGAATTATATACAAATTACAATTGTACCTAATAAGACAAGTACTACTCCTAAGGCAAGTAGTAAGCCTAGTAATACTACAGATATTACAGATCACGAACTATTACAGAATATCTACATAAATAAGGTAAGTATGACTCACGCCAACACTCCCCCTCAAGTTGGCGCATACAGATCATGAATGCCCAACTTGTCAAGTGAGTCATGAAATGCCTTACTCGATACTGCCTTTGTGAGAACATCAGCTAACTGTTCTTCTGAGTAGACAAAAGGAAAAGAGATAAGCTTAGCATCGAGCTTCTCTTTAATGAAATGTCTGTCAACCTCAACATGCTTAGTTCTGTCATGTTGAACTGGGTTGTGAGCAATATCCACTGCTGCCTTATTATCACAATACAAATCCATGGCTCGTTTAGGTTTAAATCCCAAATCACGAAGTAAATTTCTCAACCAAAGTAATTCACAAACTCCATGAGCCATACCTCTATACTCTGCTTCAACACATGACCTGGCCACAACCTTTTGTTTCTTACTTCTCCAAGTAACAAGATTACCACCTGCAAAAGTGAAGTAACCAGAAGTGGATTTTCTATCTGTAACACAACCTGCCCAGTCTGCATCAGTATAACCACTAATATCCAGATGATTATGCTTTGAAAACATCAAGCCTTTTCTAGGTGCAGACTTTAAATACCTCAGAATACGAATCACAGCTTCCATATGAGTTTCACTTGGATTATGCATGAATTGACTCACAACACTAACTGCATATGCAATGTCTGGCCGAGTATGTGAGAGATAGATTAATCTGCCAACTAACCTCTGATAGCAAGCCTTCTCTGTAAGAGTTTGATTAGGGTACTCAGCCAGTTTATGATTTTGCTCAATAGGAGTATCAGCAAGTCTACACCCTAGCATTCCTATCTCTATCAACAAATCAAGCACATATTTTCTCTGGCACAAGAAAATTCTTGAACTCCCCCTGGCAACCTCAATCCCCAAAAAATATTTAAGAGAATCAAGATCTTTCATCTCAAACTCTGATGCAAGCAGATCTTTTAATCTTTCAACCTGCTCTGAATTATCACCAGTAATTATCATATCATCAACATAAATAATCAAGGCAGTTAATTTACCTTCACAGTGTTTCAGAAATAATGTATGGTCAGAGTTGCTCTGCTTGTACCCAAAACGACGCATAGCTTGAGAGAATCTTCCAAACCAAGCTCATGGTGATTGTTTGAGTCCATACAAGGACTTATTTAACTTACACACAAATCTACCTCCTGTGCTTGCCTCATATCCTGGTGGTAGATCCATATAGACTTCTTCAGATAGCTCTCTATGTAAAAAGGCATTCTTCACATCAAACTGTTACAAGGGCCAATCTAGATTAGCTGCTAGAGACATCAATACTCGAACAGTATTAATCTTTGCTACTGGAGCAAAGGTCTCCTCATAATCCACGCCATATGTTTGAGTATATCCCTTTGCAACAAGTCTTGCTTTATACCTGTTCACTGAACCATCTGCATTGTGTTTGATAGTGTACACCCATCTACATCCAACAACTCTCTTTCCTTGTGGAGGTGGCACCAACTCCCAAGTATTATTCTTCTCCAATGCCTCCATCTCTTCATTCATCGCTTGAGACCATTTGGGATCCTTGAGAGCATCCTGCACTTTATTGGGAACACATACAGAGGATATTTGATTCACAAAAGAAGCATGGGATTTGGATAACCGGTGGGTGGATACAAAGTTAGCTATGTCATACTTAGACTTAACATCTAAACTTGGTTCATATTGACGAGGTGGTTTACCACGGGTGGACCTAGGAGGCAAAACATACACACTATCACCAATATCAGAGTTAGAAGAAACACCACTAACCTCAAGATTGGGACGCTCCTCAGGGATTGGTTGACAAGGGTTATCTGTATCTAAGAGGGGTAGAGGAGCTTGGCCTTCTTGGAGGGTAGATGATTCGGCAATTGTCTTTTCTGTTTCGGAACTTGCAATGCTCTGTTCGACAGTTGCATGGCGAAGGGTAGATGATTCAGCAATTGCCTTTTCTATTTCGGAACTCCCAATGCTCTGTTCGGCAATTGCATGGTGAAGGGTAGACGATTCAACAATTGTCTTTTCTGTTTCGGAACTCGCAATGCTTTGATTGGCAATTGCCTTTTCTGTTTTTGCAGGAGTGTCGTTGGCTTCAATGGGCTGAATTTTAATCCCACAAGACTTCTCTTCCAAAAAAGTGTGTTTCTCCCCCTGAAGTGAAGGATTGATGGGAGAAAAATAACATGCATCCTCATAAAAGGTGACATCCATGGTAACAAAAACTTTCTGTGTAGGAGGATGAAAACACTAGTAGCCCTTCTGATGAACACCATAGCCCACAAAAACACACTTTAATGCCCTGTCATCGAGTTTGGACCGTTGATTCTTAGGAACATGGACGAACACAACACACCCAAAGACACGAGCAGGGAGATTAGAAAACGAAGGGACAGACACATGATTTGAAAGGGCAGCATAGGGGGCAACAAAATAACAAGCTATATATGATTGTGTGGAACAACCGAACAATCTCGGACGTTAAACTGTATATACATAATGAACCAGTTATCACCAATTAATTGGCCGAGTCCCAGATAACTGGTTTGTTGGTACGCACCTGATAACTGGTTATAGCTCAAATCAATTACTTGCATTGCAGATAAGTTGAAGATGGTAGCGGGTTTGAACCCTGAAAATTGATTGCCATACAAATTGAACCTCTGAAGTTTGGGTAAGGACCCAACCCATGATGGAATGATTCCCTTAAAGTTGTTGTACTTGAAACTAATTATGAACTTCAATCGGCGCAAACGAGCCAAGTCTGTAGGTAAGGAACCATGAAAACTGTTATTTTTGAAGCTTAGCTGAATAAGAAATGATAGGTTGCCTAGCTCCAGAGGAATGGTGCCTGTGAGACTAAAGTAAGAGATGTTCAAGTCTGCGACTCGATGATGGCGTGCACCACAAGTCACACCAATCCAGTTGCAAACCGGGGTGTTCGTTGACCAGTTGGTCATGATCTTTTGAGGGTCACTGGTGATAAGGGCTTTGAGAGCAAGCAAAGCAGACTCGTCTGTGGTGAGATTACTGTTGGTTTGTGCGGCCATAATTATGCTAGCCACCATACAACAACTGTACACCAGCAAGAACCAAGTACTCTCCATTGTGTGGAATTTATTGTTAATCGAGACCAAAATGCTTAATTATGAGAAGATCAGTCACAAGTGGAACTGGTTTGGACGGCTAGAGATAGCTTAATACTTTGTCATAATACCAATTAAGATGGAAGGTTGAGAAAATTAGTGTAGGTGTTTAAGAATAAAGGATTCGAGAGAGATTGATGAGAGAATTGTGTGTTTCATTATTGAGAATATGAGCCCTATATATAGGGATTACAAAGTACATGTTCTAACATTACAAGGAAAACTATTCCGAATAGGACTAAGAATTCTAGAACATTCTCTCCTATTATAATCATGGAACTAATCCTAGTTTGATTAGGCACACATAAGTCGATTTCTTTCAACACTCCCCCTTGTGCCGCTCAAACTTGGTGGTGACGCTTCATCCTTTGCCTCGTTAAAAACCTTGCTCAAGTGAAAAAACTTGTGGGACAAAAATAAGCTCGAGGAGGAGGAAAAAAGTACAACACGTCCTTCACTCTTCGAGATCGAACATGTAGACATCATAACTCCCCCTAATGTCGATATCTCCCCCTGATTGCTACAATCGTGGGAGTTCGGATAACTTTCTCAATCCGATGCTCTTCACATGTTTCTCGAAGGTGGATTTAGGTAACGACTTAGTGAATAAGTCCGCTACATTATCCTCTGTTCGGATTTGGTTCACTTTAATCTTTAGAAGCGATTGCTGTTGCTGATTATAAAAGAATTTAGGCGATATATGCTTGGTGTTGTTGTCCTTGATGAAACCTAACTTCATTTTCTCAATACAAGCTGCATTACCCTCATAAATGCATGTAGGTTCATCCGTGGTAAACTTCAAACCATAACTTCCTCGAATATGTCTAATTATAGACCTTAACCATATACATTCACGCACAACTTCATGTAGAGCAATAATCATTGCGTGATTCAAGGAAGTAGCAACAAGGGTATGTTTTGTAGACCTCTAAGATATCCCAGTGCTTCCCATGGTAAAGACATAACCCATTTGGGAGCGACCTTTGTGAGGGTCAGAGAGGTACCCTACATCAGTAAAACCCATCAAAACATCATTGTCGTTTTGATGGAGGGATTGAGGAGAACGCCGGCCACCTTGGACTGTGGCGGCGTCGGCGGCGTTGGCATGGCCGGTGGCGTTTTGCCTTATGGGGTCCGATCCCAATTTTCCGTCATTCCTTTTTTCTCTATAGGGATAAAATAGGCCCATATCAATTGTACTCTTAGGTATCGAAAAATTATCTTTACACCAATCCAATGGCGGCGTGTTGGCGCAGAACTATGTCGAGCTAACAAGTTCACTGCAAATGAGATGTCCGGTCTTGTGCATTGAGCTAAGTACAATAATGCCCCCTATTGCACTTAGATAGGGCACTTTGACCTCTAATAATTCTTCGTCCTCATCCTTTGGACGAAAATGATCTTTTCCGGGCTCAAGACTACGGCCAATCATGGGAGTACTCACAGGCTTTGCTTTATCTTCATTAAAGCGCCTTAGAATTTTCTGAGTATATGCAGACTGATGGATCAAAATCCCATCACTACAGTGCTCGAGTTCTAAACCGAGACAAAACCGTGTTTTTCCAAGATCTTTCATCTCAAATTCGGATTTCAAATATTTAGCAGTTTCCTTCAACTTATCTAGAGTTCCAATTAGATGAATAGTATAGTTTACTGTTTACCATCGAATAGAGGATGCAATTTAGCTGTAACTATATCTAAACAAATAAATTCAAGATGGGCCCACCACGCTTTAAAATAAAAAAAATGAAATAAATAAAAGGGAGGGGTAAAAGTGAGATGAATAAGAATTGATATTTTGGACAGTAGTGAAAAAAGTGAAAAGATTTGTGTGAGTGGGAAGAAAAATAAGTTGGTGGGGTGTATGAGAATTTTCCCTAATTTTATACTTGATTAACATGGTGTTTGGTGGATGAGAGCTCAAATAACACAAAGCCTATTTATATGCATCTCTTTAAAGGGAACAATAATAAATCTTTATGGATTTCTCAATAACTAACACAAGTAATCAATATGGTCATTTACAAGCAAATCCCCTATGACCTAGCGCTCTGCTAGGGTTAAGAAATCTCTTCCTCAGGGCAGCAGTTTCTCAATTTCTTGCTGCTGCTTGTCAATAGCTGTTATGGCGGATCTTGGTCTGCTTATTCTCTTCCTCGTGGCACTGGGTAGCGCTGAGGCTGTGTTGGTGTCGGGGGTTGGAGGCGTTGTTGGATCCGCGTCCAAGCTTGATGGTGAAGTGCAAGATGCGGCCTCGTTTGCGGGGATGGCATCTCGGTGGTGGGTGAGTGGTGATCCGGTCTTGGTTTGGTCAAGATCGGATCGGCGGGGTCGATTCCGATCAGATCCAAGGGACAATGGTGCATCTAAGAATGGCATCTTGATTAACCAAATCTGGTTTGGTGTTCCTATTGATAGTGATGATGGATCTACTCTTGATCCATCAATCTATGGCGAAGGCCAGGTTACTCTTGTTGGGGGTGGTGGTGATTTGTGGTGGGATTGCGTGCAACAGTGTGGCGAATCTGGGAGAGGTGATAGCTTCGGCTTCTTCTCCTCTTCCTTGGAATCTTCTGATGGTTGTAGCGGTGCATATCTCGTGTTCGGGGCAGCTGGTTGTATTTGGTTATTGAGGAGAAAGCATCTGGTCTTCAATGGTGGAGGCAGTAATTTGTCTCTGGTTGTTGACATTGGGCTTGATCTAGGGGCCACTGGTGGTGTTTACGACGGCGGTGGAGGTGGGACAGAAGCTGGCATGTATATTGACAGCGGCTTGCTTGCCTTTTCATCTAGGTTTTGCCCTAAGGGTTATGATTGGGCTGCTAGGGTTCTTTGGACCCATGCAGTTCTTTTGTCTTTAAGTTTTAATGTAGCTTTGGGCCTTCATTCTTTTGTGAATGATGGGCCTATAGTTTTCTTGCATTGAGCGGGAGAGATCGCAAAGAAAGGGGAGACCTCGTTGCCAATTTAATCTACTTCGGGGCTCTACTTTTCTTTGTTTTGGGCTTAATCCTAAAAGGTGGGTGTGCTAGGAGATTACTAGTTTGGTTGCTCTTTTGTTAGCGGTAGCTTTGTAGTAGTTTCTAAGAAACGGTTCTTTCTGACGACCCAACAGGGGTGGATCGTTTTTGTACTGCTTGCTGAATTATATAATGGGATGACCTCTTTTACTCAAAAAAAAATATGGTCATTTACAAAATGTCAATATACTAGAATATACTAATCATATTAAATAGTCAGGCCCGCTCACCTGCGGGACGAAAATAAAGGGACAAAACCATCCCAGCCATTGGATCTTAATTCAGTTGATCAAACGGACAAAACGGCAAACCATTAAAACAATTTTTTTTTTAACCTATTATCCAATCCCGTTTAGTCTCATGGTCAGTTACTTGGTCAGTGACATGGTCAGTTACATGGTCAGTTACGTGACCAGTTACTTGGTCAGTGACATGGGCAGTTACTTGGTCAGTGACATGGTCGGTTACATGGTCAGTTACGTGACCAGTTACTTGGTCAGTGACATGGGCCGGTGACCAGTTACTTGGTCAGTGACATGGGCAGTTACTTGGTCAGTGACATGGTCAGTTACATGGTCAGTTACGTGACTAGTTACATGGCCAGTTACAGTTACTTGGTCAGTGACATGGTCAGTTACTTGGTCAGTGACATGGTCAGTTACGTGACCAGTTACAGTTACTTGGTCAGTGACATGTAACAGACATCCCAATTCACAATCACAAGTTATAATCATAATGCAAAAGAATATACACAAGTTATAATCATAAGTAGCTTTGTTCATCATCTGTATACCACTTGCCACAGTCTCCATTATTTTGAATTGCTGACTTGTTCGAACATTAACACTACTTAGCTTTTCCATAAGACACTTTTTTGCCTTTGTAAGCTTGCGGAGTGATGGTAATAAATGTACTCTTTTGGGGGTTGTAAGTTCATGTGTATGAGCCTCCTCGAAATCACTTACACACCAATTTTTGCTTGCCTTGTTAAAGACGATGTTCAACCTTGCCTTACAACCCATACGCTTTATTCCGCACCTCCTTTCTTCCATGGTCGATGAATGTTGCCGTCTTGAGTTCTCATAAGTCTCATCTGTTTTTCCTTCCTTGGAACATAAAAATTGTTTCCAAGTAATCTCTCCAGTCACCTTACTTCTCTTAGTTGAACCCATTCTCACACTAAAACCAATAGTCTTTGCATATATCTCATTGTAAAAGTAATAGGCCTCCTCTATTGATTCGAATTCTTGACCAAGCTGAAGTTTTGGTTCATCTACAACAGCATTCTCATTTGTCTCTTGTAACGATGGTTCACCCATCATAAAGCTATAGCATTATATTACAAACACCCTGTACAAACACAGCTATAATTAGAATTTCACCATAACAGAGTCAAAGACATAACACTAATAAAAAAGAAGTTAAAAACTAAACACAATTTCAATTCAAGCAGTTACTTGGTCAGTGACATGGTCAGTTACATGGTCAGTTACGTGACCAGTTACTTGGTCAGTGACATGGGCAGTTACTTGGTCAGTGACATGGGTAGGTGACCAGTTACTTGGTCAGTGACATGGGCAGTTACTTGGTCAGTGACATGATCAGTGACATGGGCAGTTACTTGGTCAGTGACATGGTCAGTTACGTGACTAGTTACATGGCCAGTTACAGTTACTTGGTCAGTGACATGGTCAGTTACGTGACCAGTTACAGTTACTTGGTCAGTGACATGTAACAGACATCCCAATTCACAATCACAAGTTATAATCATAATGCAAAAGAATATACACAAGTTCTAAACACAATTTCAATTCAAGCATTTTACTTATATTATAATTGAGCTCTTCATGTATGCAATTGCATTTTGACGACAAAATTGTGTGAAGCCATGAGCTCCTCATTAAACAAATCTATGTTGACCGTTTGAGATTTTAGTGCTCTGAATTAACATATTGCCCTACTTGAAAAAGATTTTTAAAAAAAAGAAAGAAAAAAAGCAGAAACTTTGACCGTGAGATAGAGAATGAAATCAAAATTAAGACAATGAAACCAAGACAAAAAGTATTGACCTTTTTGGGTCAATGAGGCTTCCTATTCAATGATTCAATCCATTCCATGGACAAAAAGTATTGACCTTTTTTCAATTTCTTTTGACCAACTCTATATCCCAGCAAAATCAATACTTGCAAAAGAATACCAAAATTTCGACAATCAAATCAGAACACCAGAAATGAAATCATAAAACAAAATACGATGGCTCCATGATTCACCCAAACTGAAGAGAAAAAATTAAAAAAAAAAAAAAACCCTAAAATCGAGAGAGAGTAAAATCTAAGAAAAATACCTTCAAGATAGGCCAATCTTATGATGATGAGGATGAGGATGAATCAAGAATGGTATATGGGAGGCGAGGGAGGAGGAAGAACTCAAGACTGAACGTGGAGACAAGGGAGGAGGAAGAACCCAAGACTAAACGTAGAGTCTTGGTTGAGACTAAACGGGATTGGATAATAGGTTAAAAAAAAATTTGTTTTAATGGTTTGCCGTTTTGTCCGTTTGATCAACTGAATTAAGATCCAACGGCTGGGATGGTTTTGTCCCGTTTTGTCCCTTTATTTTCGTCCCGCAGGTGAGCGGGCCTGATTAAATAGTAACCTTAATATAGTCAAAAAGTAGGATATTTCATGTTTTTTTAGATTAAGGGTATTTTAGGTACTTTGGGTTGTGTATTTAGTAAATTATTAGAATGAGAAATTAAATGGCTGGTGTATTAAGTATGGAGTGTGTATTAAGTAATTAGGGTGTGTATTTAATACTTCTCTTATTGATAACACAGGAAAACTTACAAATCAACAAAACAGATCAATCTCTTATTGGATTTTAAATAGAAAACTATTACATTTTTTTTCGGTCTCGAGTTTTACTATTTTTATATCAACTAGTTTCCTTAGATAAATTGACGTGGTTCAAGCACAGCAGAATGCACAGAGACAACAGAACACCTGGAATCAGCAATCGGGGGGCCCGGAAAGCCACTTCTCCCCGTCTCGACTATATGTGAATATATCCATTTCCCATAAAAGAGTGTCATACTTTGCTTGAGGTATCTATGAATTAAAATCGTATCAATTTGCATAAAGTTTATATAGCCTGTTTAAGCTGGATGCAAAGGAACTCCACTTACACCAGATAACAATCTCTCCAAGACAAGAGAGAAGCAGTCCATTTCAGCTGGTCTATTTATTATTCATATGATACTGAATACAACCTACGTACAGTTCCATATTTAGCACAAATCTCTCATTCAAATCAATTTAAGGTATTAAAATTTAATAAACAATCCAAATTTATCAACTTCAATTTTATAAAAGTATTATCATATTCACTAAACTTCTACCTTCATCCGTCAAAAGCTCCACTATAATCAAAGGGTCTGCTGTAAAGATCCGTGGTGCTGTCCATTCTCTCATACTCCTCATAACTTGCTAAAGTGGGCAATGGATTGGTACCGGCGTTGAAAGCAGCGATTTGTATAATGTTCTCTATCTGTTTCACCACTTCCCCCATTCTTGGTCTTTTATCCCCTAATTCTTCTACACAAGCCATTGCCAAATCAACAAACATTTCTACACCTTTCAGCTCTGTTCCTAAACCAATGAATGGATCAAGAATATCATCAAGGTTGTACAAATCTTTCGACTTATCCATTGTCATCTGTACCACTCTCACTATATATTTCCCTTGCACTATTGGCCTTCTAGCAGTTATCAGCTCCAACATTACCACGCCAAAGCTATACACGTCGCTCTTGTCAGTCAACTGTTGAGTCATATAATATTCAGGATCCAAGTAGCCCTATAATCATGGAAGACCACAGTTCAGTTATATTTAAGATACTATTGTAATAATTTCTACATTGCATTGTTTTTGCAAGAGGAGTTGAGAGTTTCTACTGACCAGTGTCCCTTTAACTTGAGTAGATAAGTGGTCCATTCCACTATCAGCAATTGACTTGGAGAGACCAAAATCAGCAACTTTTGCATTTAAATCTTTATCGAGTAGAATGTTGTTTGATTTGATGTCCCGGTGTATAATGGTTGGGCTTGCAAGTTCATGAAGATATGCCAGACCTCTCGCCGCACCAAGTGCTACTTGAAGTCTTCTCATCCAGTCCAACCTGATTCCGGACTTCCCTGAACCAAGATAGAAATGAATCAAGAAGTGTTTCTGATAACAGAGTAAAATATACTTTCCCTTCTATAACAAGCTTTGTAAAGTGCAAGTGCATGGAATACCTGATAGGCTGTCCCTTAAATCACCATTTGGAACATACTGATATACCAATATTTGTTCTCCTTGTTCAAAACAAAAACCAACAAGGCCAACAAGATTCTTATGATGTACTCGTGATAGGAGCTCAACCTCGGCTTTGAACTCAACTCCTCCCTGCATAGATTCCCTTTTAGCTCTTTTTATGGCAACCATCTGGCCTGTAGGAAGAATTCCCTGATATACCTGTAAAATTTTCCAAAACTCATATATAGTGTATATTTGATCAAGTCTATTATAATACAAGATTATCAAAGTTGACCTGGCCATAACCACCAGATCCAATATCTTTTGCTTTTGAAAAACCATCGGTGCATTTCTTGAGCTCTTCAAATGAGAACAATCTTGCTCCTTTTAGTTGAGGACCACTAGCACTGCTGTTTGAAATCCCTGTCTGCTGCATTTGTACGAAATTAACTCAATAAAATCTCCCCCTTCATCCGGAAGTCACAAAACAAACTGTGTCAAGTCCTCTAACAACTTTTTAAGTTATTGATGGTCTTACCAAAAGTATTGATCCACTCAATGACTCGTCGGCTCTCCTCTTCTGCTGGAGAGCATAAAGCCCTACAAGGACTAATAATGAAAGGAGCACACAGCCACCAATTGCTGTACCTATTATCACGGCCTTGTTTGATCCTGCAGGCACCTTAAAATGATGAGAAAGAGAAACATGGATAGATCAAAATGTGGTTTTCATAGTTACCTCCAGAGTTGGTGTAAAGAACAAGAAAAGAGAAGGGTCCAAAATATCTTGGACTTGCACCGAGAGTCTGGTTGCTAAGAACAGTTGATATAGCTGACTCTTCTGCTTGGGTGAAGCTAACTTGACCACCAGATGGGAAAATTTGTATTGTCAGTTCAAGTTGAGAAGATGAGTCCAATTTAGGATAACTCAGAGAAACTGAATCCACAGGAAGGTTGAGGGACTGTAATGATCTTGTGAGATTTTCCGCGAGAAGAATGTAATAGTTTACGTCTTCCAAGTTTGAGTAAGAAACAAATAAGAAGACTAGAGTCTGTGTGTAGGGAAATGCACAATTACAGTTGGGGGAAGCAACCTGGTCGGATTTACAGACAGGAGTAAGACAGTTACTTCCTGGAGTTGAAATTGAGGAATCTGGTGGAGAAATATTACAGTACTTCTTTGCCATGTTGTACTTGCTTCCCTCACAAATTGGATTTTCAACTAGACTGCAAAAGATGAATAATTGCTAATAACAATATGACAAACACATAACTAATTACCCCCTTCGGAAGTTGAACCAATATTTTAAAGAAAAGGCAACAACGTGAAATATTTTACGCTATATATTGCTTACATCAGCGTGTAGTTGGATCCATCATAGTTCTGTGCAAGAACGACAATGTTGTTCTTCTGCAGATCAACTAGCTCCAATTGTTTGCTATAATTGGTTCCAATATCCAATGAATCACTGAGATTGTTGTTTCTTAGAACCCTGCAGCAGTCCAATAATAACATGTAATCATAACTGTACATATACAACCTTATCGAATCTGTAAAACTAGAATAAAAGGTTCCTTTATTATTGATTCTCTTCTTTGGACCAGATCCATCTTCTAAACGAAGTCTAGATCCATGTAACAATTATTGCATTCAGTATGCGTGCTACTAAATATCAGCATGATACTCACACTGACTCCAAATATTCAAGGCTGAAAAGGGCTCGAGGAACTTGTCCCTGAAGTCCTATGTTTTCCATCATTCTGCCACAGGGTTGATATGTACTTTAGTTCCGAGCATTTAACTAATTATCTTCTGCTCGATGATATATCAATTGCAAATAGACACATTCAAACCCAAACACACATAATGCATGATACAACTGTGCAAACACACAGGTATATGAAAGAGGAACGAAGCATACAATGTTGTCAAAAACGTCAAGGTTGAAAACCAATTCGGAAACTCTGATGCATCAAAAGAATTATTGCTGATGTCCCTGCAGATAAAGTTTCATAGAAGCATGAATGTAATATAATCATTAAGGGAAAGAAGTAATTCATAGCTATTCCTGTAAAATCAAATTCAGTAATATGGTTGCGACTGACACATAATTGAGGGAATCCATGCCAGTAAGGTTCGGCACCGGGCCACTCAGCATATTGTTGGACAAGTGCCTGAAAACATATTACAAATAGCCTCTCTTAGTAAAATGAATTCTAAACAAGATGTTTGAAACTTTCCTAGAAACTGGTATGCCTAAATTTCTTAATTGGTGGACCATATATACTTACAATTCAGCTACGTTCCGAAGATTGTTGAGGTTTGATGGCACAGTCCCGCTTAAAGAATTCCTATCAAGGCGTCTGTACGTACCAGAGAAAGACATATACTAAGTGTAACTACTTTCACATTTGAGGATAAATCTTGGTATAAACTTGAGGATATGAAAAACACTCACATTGCCTGCAGAGTTTTCACCAGTCCGAGTTTAGATGGGATGCTGCCATCTAAATTATTTCGGTCTAACATCCTGCACAGACAAAAAAAATTTCATTCAGTTAGCAATGCCTTTTAATACTGAAATGTGCACCAAGGACAGGCAAGTATATATGCACCATGAGGTCATACATTTCATATTATATGCTGAAATTGCATAGATCCCCATCTTCAAGCTATTTTCGAAAATGAACAATTTAGTAACACTTACAAATGTTTAAGAGCCATCTCTGAGCTGAAGAGTTGAGGGGGGATATTGCCTGAAAGCTGGTTATTTGAAAAATGACTGTATTTAAAGAGAAAAAAAATGAGTTGGACATGAATTGGAGAGTACAATACTAGTCATAGTTAATCAACTCAAAAGTACTAACTAGAGGGGGCATACAAGTGCTCTGTTTTATTTAACATATCAAGACCAGATGTAGTCCTACTAGAGACAGGAATGGGACCCTCAAGTTTGTTGTCTGATAGGTCCAGAAAGACTAGATTGGACAGATTGCCGATAGAAGGCGGAATTGGTCCACTGAATCTATTGTTTTTCAGAGATCTGCAGTAGGATATAAATGAAGAGTTCGGGAGTTACTGCATATAGGCCTACACATATCATTAGAAGAAGGAAGCTGCAAAACAAAGAAACAGGGTGGGGGGACAGAAAGTTTGGAAACCTTACAGATAAGAGAGTTGCTTTAGAGATCCTATTGTAGCTGGAATAGGACCAGAGAAATCGCAACCATCCAGGATTCTGGCATGCAACAAAGTTAATTAGGTGGACAAACGATCACATAAAAGTATTATAATAATTGCTCTACTGCAGAAACCACTGGTCCATTTTTTTTTTTCTTACAAGGTTTCCAGTTTCCTCAAGCGTCCAATTGATGCTTCGTGAAGTTGTCCTGTCAGGTCCTTGTTGTAAGACAGAACCCTATACAAAAAGTGATGGCAAATTAGTTACAACTTACAAATTCAGGAATGGACAAATCTATGGTTAAGGAAGCTAAAATAATTCTGGTAATGATGATATGCAAGTTATTCAAACCTGCCAGTTTTAGTGCCTAGACAATCCTAGATTGTGGTGAATAACAACTTAAAAATTTGAAGGGAGAAGACTTACAGGATCTTTAGCTTAGAGAACGTCTCAAGTTCACTGGATAGCCGACCTTCCAAATCCATGTCTGCCAATGCTCTGAAATAAAAAGCAGACGAATCAGTAAAAGGAAAATGGAAGCAAGCAATATATATGAGCAATAAAAAAGGTGGAAACAGACTACGAACTTACATAGCAGTAATCCGGGAATTGGTGCATTCAATACCTTCCCAGTTGTCACAAGGTTCTGAACCATTCCAACTTGGAGGTTTAATGCCCCACTCATGCTGGAGTGTCGTAATAGCATTAACTGCATCAGATTCTTTCCATCAGTTTAGTTCTTCAACAATGAGCTGAGACTGACTTGAGGAATTCACAATATTACATTCTATAACTCAATGTTAATTGAAGCTCTTTAGTGCTACTTAAGACAACTGTCTTGTGGACAGGAAGCAAATCTACAAAATGGCTAGTACTGAACAAGATTAAACTATGGAAATGCAGAAACCTGCTATCAAGCAAGCCGAAGAAGAAATATCAATAGCCTGTCATAAACCTATGAACTAAACTGATTAATTACATGATGAAAGATGACATATATCTAGCTTAAAGTTGGGTAAAACTCACACTCCAGAACAGTTCCCTCTGCTGCAATAACAAAGAATGGGATTAAAATGAGTAGCCGAAACACACGAGTTGCACAACCCATTACTTTATGGGAAATGGGCATCAAAACCTTCTTAGTCTCCTTACTAGCCAACTTTTGCTGTGTAGAACAATCTGTGAAGAAGTAACTCAGATGGAGCCTATTTAAGTCTATCGAGATTGTCAACCATCACAAGTGGTTGAGTTGGTAAGGATGGAGCCTATTTAAGTCTATCGAGATTGTCAACCATCACAAGTGGTCGAGTTGCCTATTTAAGTCTATCGAGATTGTCAACCATCACAAGTGGTCGAGTTGGTAAGAGCCTCCACATCCGGGTTCGAATCCCACTTACGCTGATTGGAGTTTAAATCCCAATCTATTCTATTCTTGGTGACCGGGGCGAAGAAGCATTTTGACATGACTCCCCGCGTACTGATTAGTCTCTGGGCCTAGGAAGCCTAGGAGTATACTGTATGATCTCAATAAAAATAAAAATAAAAATAAAAAAAAAGGTCTATCGAGATTGTCTACCCTCGGATAGTACATGGTCAGATTCCAAAACTTGTAACAAATGTAACCATCTTCCATATTCAAACCAATTGGTCCAACAATTTTTTAATGACTCGGAAATAAAAAGGGTCCGAGGTTTTACTGGATATGACATAAATGGAATATATACTGCTCAAAGAACAGAGGAAACAGCGTGAGAAGGATGATCTTTAATAAGTCATCCCCAGAAAAGTTAAAACCAAGTAATCAGTACACCCATTAACATGGGATTGTTAGAAAGTCATTATCTCTACGTAGTCATCATCTCTGAAACAATCAAATGAAGCAATTCAAAATCAACAACTTCACCAACACTCCAACAGTAACTAATAATTTAGTCCCGGCTAGTTAGGGGCTGATGTAAGGGGCTGATGTAAATGTATACGTGAAGACAACATGATTAACCATTAGTAAAACGTTTTGGGCCCTAGCCTATTAAGAAAGCCTAATTATGCTCATGACATGGTCACACAGAACAAAAACATATAAGTTAAGAGAGTTAGAAATTACAATCAACCACTGGAACTAGAATCCTTGAAAACCGACTGGGCAGTAACTGAGAGATATTCATAGTCATTTACAAAACAAAGTTCTATAGCGCTCCCAAAACAGAGTTCTAGTGCTCACTCTGCAGAGCCTGGTCTCAAACTTGAGACTTATGCCCATACTGAAAAGTTCCTGGCACAATAACTTGGCCCCGTATGGAACATTCAACCTGACAATGTCATCAACAGACTTACAGACCAGGCAATAGGGCCCCCGGATTCTACGGCCATCAACTGTTCCATCTATCACATTAGCCGCATTTTTGCATTTCTGGCAAGCATGCATTTGGGAGGAGTCACAAAGAGTGAAAAGGCGTTCATGTAAGTTTGCTGACGCTCCATGGGCTATAAGGCAGTCGAGCTCCATCTCACCAAACTTTACCCCACAAAATCTCTTCCTGTCCCGGGTGAGAGGGTGAACTGGCCCAATGTTCCTAAAATGTTAATGAGAATGTGAATGAGACGTTGATAAAATGTTGGGCCCATAAATATCAGTTGGCGAACCATTTGACCAGTTTGACCACTGTATACTCTCATTTCCCCATCTTTGAAATCCAGCTCTGTCAAAGATATTAAACAATACATGAATCACTATAATCCATCTAAGGGGGGAGCGGAGGGTGGAGAGTTCAATAACTAAATATTCTTTTCTAAACATAAGAATAATCTTCTAGGTAACCATGTAAATTCCACTTGGAAAAGAATGGATAACTGAAAAATGAAGAGACAAAACAGTGGTAATTGGTACCATAGTAGCAAAATACACTACATTTCGTGAGGTTCATGGCACGAACATACTAGAGTCAAGACCCACAGTACTGAACACTTTTTAACGTTCTTTTAATTTTGCTAGTTTTTATAAAACAGAAGAAAACCACTCTTTTATAGTGGCAAACATGTAATAAAAGTCCAGACATGATGTAGACTCAGCAACATTGCCCAAAAATCCAAGAAGTAAACGTCTCATAACAATCAATAGATAATATACAACTCAACTCAACTAACCTCAAATACAAGCAAGTTAGTCAACTTTACCGCACCCCAGGAACAAACATTAACAGATTCACATTTAGTCAACTGACAAGGGTTTCTTATGATCAAACTTTGATCCTCTTTTTCAAAAGGTTGACTGGTTGTTTAAATTTCCTATAATACTTCTCATTATAGAAATTGAGGAAAGACATGCATTAAATTTTGCAGGCACATCCATAGAGAAACACATTTCAAAGAAGCCACCACAGAAATGCAAGTTTTGCAGTATGGTTCAGAGAAGTCAGACCCCGATCAAATATAAAATAAAGTTAAAGGTAAAAGTCATATGAATAGAATGAAGAGTTACCCATGAAGCTGATCTGTGATGTCATCAACAGAGGGAGTAGAGAAAGGAGTTGCATATCTCATTGAGCCACCACAGGCAATCCCCTTCCCCAAAGCAGCCTCTAGGAGTTGACCAGGAGCTTGTCGTGAAGGAAAAGCATGTGGATTAATTACAATATCTGGAACAATCCCCTGTATTGTAAAGGGGAAGTTCTCTTCAGACTCCAAAAAGCCTAGGACACCCGTGCATGCTTGAGAACTTGTCTCCAAGACAAGGAGAACAAACCTAAGCCAAAAAATTATAAACGTCATTAGTCTATGGAATTTGGTTTCTCATAAGTAAAAACAGAAAGCAATAGCAGGCGATATACAACACACTATTTGATGCCAGTCCATCTGCAGAAGATTACAGACATTTTGCTGCCATCTTCCACACACATCACATATTAACCACAAACCACGGTGTCCCCCAAAATACATAAGTTTACATGCATTTGAAGATATGAGGCAATCCAGATAGATGTCTAAGATAAAATATTAAATCAAGTGCATAGGAAAACATACCTGTCTTAAGGATACAACACCAAAATTCTTTCCCTCGTCATTAGAGGAAAGTACAACCTTCTGAACATTTCCTCTTTCAGTATGCCTCAGTTTTATGCTATGATCAGTACCAGATTCACTGCACCTCCCAATAATAATATCACCCCTCAGCAGATATGCACCTATACGAGGGAATCCATCATCATCAAGGCTGTCAACACTTCCAAATCTACTCTATATTTTGCCAAAGTTTATACAGTCATCTGGATTCCTCCTTTTTCCCGATGAGAACTTGTTTTCAGCTTCAGCCTTGTAGCTCCGTATGTGCTCAGATTTGAACATGCCACGTTGCACAGATGCGCGGTTCATCACAATAGAATCTTCTTGGTTATATCCTAGGTGCACATTGAATGCAACAATTGCATTTTGGCCATTAAAGTATTGAGGCTTGGACATAACTCTGTTATGGCTCACTGGGTTTCCTGGTTGGCCAAGGCAATCAGATATCATATTACAAAAAAGCGGCCTCTGAGGGTAGCATAGTTGGTGAGACAGAGTAACCACTCTGTGGTTAGGATTTGTGGTAGAAAAACCAATGACCTGCTGAGAGTGCTTCTGAGACTGGTATAGAACCCTCCTTCCATGATCATGGTTTGAAAAGGGAATGATGCCACAACTTAAGCCTAACAAAAATGACAGGTCCAGTTCACAGTGTGTGTACTTGACTGCTGACTTCCCATTGTCTTCCATAAATAGATGCCTGACGTCCCATGCTGTACAGCAATCCTCTTCTTCTTCAGCTCCAATGAGCTCGATTATTCCATTGCCAAGAAGATCTTGGAACGTGTGTTTTTTTCCCTTGGATGCTTTAATCTTATTCAAATTCTTAACTACCAGGAAAGGACGTAGAATCCTTCCAGCATCAGAATATATTCGTACTTCCCAGAGCTGCTCATCTCTTTTGATTTCCATCTAAGACAATATAATTACCAATGATTAGTCAAAAGACAGGAGCATAGAAAAGGTGTGAAAGGAACAACCCATGCAACTGTCATTTGATAGCTTTTGAAGAATCAAAGCACAGAACTTCTGATGTATATATGCCTTGGAATGAATCGAGAGAAGAAATACACAAAGAAAAAGCTTTTAGCCTTTTTAGATAATAAGAAAACATATGCCCCTAAAGCTGTTATATAACACAGTATCATCCAAATTCACTTTTTATACATCATAGTTCAATTAATTTGCTAAACTGCAGCACAATGAAATCATGGCGATCAAATAAAAGGAGGCAATGTGAATTCTGAACAAGAGAAAACCTGCTGTAGCAACTTTTTCCTGCGTCTCAATGTCCTTAGTCTCGTGACAAAATCACCGGAATCTTCACAAACGCCAACCCAATCCCCATTGAGAAAAACTTTATTCTTCCCATCAAGTGATGTTGAAGTATCATCTACCAGCTCCTCCATGCCACAAGGGAAAAACTCGGGCAATATGGGCTCCAATATGTTTGTACTTATCAGTGCAGTGGTAGCCAAATTTTTCACAAGCGCACAATTCTCACCATCTGGGGTTGAGATAAAGAAAACCCTACCCCAGTGAGAAGTATGCCTGCATCCACAAGCTTCTATTATCCACAGTTCTGTAAAAACTTACCTCAAGAGCGAAAAAAGATAAATTAATAAACAAAAATAAAAATTAAGACACCCTAGGCTAAACACATGCAACTATTATTGGTGGTGTATATATATATTGGTGGCATGTGTGTGTGTGTGTGTATTGGCGGTGTGGGTGTGTGTCTATATATATATATATATATATATATATAGAGAGAGAGAGAGAGAGAGAGAGATTCCGGGACACAACCCAAACAACAGAAATCACTTCTGTTCAGATTATAGAAATGGCATCTGAATAAACAGATGACAAGAAAAGTGGAAAACAAGGGTTATATCTTTGTCAGTTTGTCCACCACTCCAACTGACAAGCTATCATTAACAGAATTCACTATTAAATCTATTCTTAGAGCATACTCTCCAATAACAGAACGGCAAAAGCTTACAAGTGACTTCACTCAAATTCACAAAAAACTCAGTAAGTTATCTAATCAGTCCATTTATAACCAAGATAAGAAACTTAATAGGTCCAGGACTCTATTTGTGATAATTTTTTTGCCACATGAAAGCACAGCACATAATACTGAAGGAATTCATTATGTAAAGATTCTGATAGTCTCTCACTATCAGAAGGTCCCTAATTCATTTCAATAAATATAACATACAAGGAAGACCCTTTGGCCAAAATGTAAATATCTAGAGCTGACCACTAATAGTTGAGCTATAGCATTCAGTAGTTTCACCATTGACAGAAACAAAGCTGTTGCAAGAAAAGCATGAAACAAAAACGTAAAATAAATTAGAAGGTACTCACGGATATCTGACATCTCGAACCTTCCCCATGTATTGAACTTGGAGGCGTGTCTTCCTCATATCTACCATTGTTTGCAGTGGATTTGTTTTCCCAACATTTACCACCACACCAGATATCCTCTCCATAGTCTTGAAAGGATGACACAACGCTCCTGCTGAGAATGCTCTGGAGATGCCATTAGTTACTATTGTAGCATCTATATATTGCTCAACCGGGCGGACAACACGGTAACCACAAAGGTCTCTCTGCAAAGCCTTTGCCATGCACCTCCCTGCATGTCCTATGTGTGCCTTCAGCTCTCGCTCTAGAAGCTCACCAGCCAAGTGAAGCCTCTTGTTCTTCAATTCTTTTCAGTTGTCACATTTCTTGTGGCCTCTGAAGGTCTGTAAAAGAGACTTCACCATATAGCCAAGAAACCGAGCCTTTCACTTCATGCCTCTCAGATTGGGGAACAGATACATGCTGATGCATTCTTCAATGCTTTCCCAAGGAGGAAACGTGGTATTCTTTATCATCTCTTCAACATATCTGAGAGCATTCTTCCCTCTTCGGAAGATATCTTTTCGTTGGTCAGCATCAAGAATTGAGGCAACTAGAATGTTTGAAATGCTTGCATCTTCTTTGCCATAATCAATCAGATCTATAACTTCATTGTCCGAAGAAACCCCAAGGGCAAAAAACCAAATCCAGACAGGGATTTCTGCTGACATAAAGTACACTGACAAAACTTTCTCTAATCCTTCAATGTTTTCAAGTTGAGAAATCCCAGATAATCTTATTATTAGTCTATGCTGCTTGACATCAGACCTATATGCTACTGTGAGCCCCTGATTACTTGTAATTAGAAGTCTCTTCAGACAGGTCTGCTCTTGCGCAATAAAGGTCTGCAATAGGCATCCCATAGACGTCACTAAAATTAGGTATAGAAAACCACAGGTAGAAAGGCATTGAATAACAAGGACAAAGTAAAATCCTGTGACATTTGCACAGACAGGTTTTCAAGAAAATAACTGACACAGGAAACAGAGTAAAACAGTTTTGAGCTCACCTTCTCTGCACCCTTGATTATAAAATAACCTCCATGGTCAAATTCACAGTCAGCTCTCTCGTCTTTCAGCCAACACAAGTCAGACTTCACCATCACTGGGAGCTTACCAATAAAGACATCTCTACTCTCCGTAGTCACAATCTGCTTGTCAAGACATTGTTCTTCTCCAGTTTTAAACTTTTCGCTTCTGACAAGATTTTGAGTATATACATGTACATAAAAAAAAAACATAAAAAAAAAGAGATAAATAAGAAGGTTTAAGAAGTTTTGAAATATAAACGAATCCTTTCAGATTAGTATTCCATAAGATGATATTACTCTATGTGTATGCCCACCCACAGGCATATTATAATCAAACTATGAAAGTGTCCCCTGCAATTTTAGCTGGCATTTTTTCGAATGCATTCAAACAACATTATGCCAAATGTATATGAAAATCAAACCCTGGCAAGAAAAGTGGAGTAAACATACATCTCAATGACAACATGAGACAAATATTACTGCAATAGTTTGTAGTTTTGTACACAAATCACCTAATGTGAATCCGATCTCGTAACTTTGATGCATTTAATCAAACTAGCAATCAAATTTGTTTACCTCAATAGTAACGTTCACTTGATCTTAGCTGAGTAAGTCATATTTTGAAGCCAAGCATGCCTAGGTAGCATATAATACTCCCTATCATTCATAGCACTGCCCCAAACCTGACGGAAGCATACCGCCATTCTGCATTCCCCTTGTTTGACGGGTCATACCCAGGCTCAACTATAATCTCATCAAAACTATCAAAGACTCTTTGTATACCATTTTTAATGAAGTCATTGTACGAGTTTATTTGGTGACTAATGAGGCCATACTGGTTGAAGAATGAAACTGATGCCTCCGTACATCTATCCTTCAAAAAAAGCTTCTTCCAGATTATGTATGCTAGTCAAATCAATGGACTCATCATCATCATCAATATCCATGTCAACCCGATTGAAAAAACTTATCCCCCTTACTACTCATACCGATGAAGCCCAAGTTGGATTTGAAAAGTGTCAAGAGCACAAGAAGATGAAAAGCGCATACAATATCAGTTTAGCAATAAACAATCCCTATGTGTTAGTTGATTGCAGAGAAACAGGAGGGAAAGTAAATAGTAATAATTTAAAAAAAGTACTAGGACCACAACAAGGCAGCACTTTTTCACTAAGAATGAGAATTGAGAAAGGTTGCTTTTCAACACTACAGAAAACAGGCTTGTTCTTAACATTAACAAATCAATGTACATTCAAGTGTGTAGATAATCATTCTCAAAAAAAAAAGTGTGTAGATAATCAGCTCATGTCTTAATTTTTTACAGAATAACCTTTATCTCCAAAAAAACAAAGAAATGCGTATATATGTCATACTTTCCATGCTAATCACCATGCCTCTTAGTAGCATTTCAAACGTTAATCCACCAAAACTAATAGAAATTTAGAACCAGTTAGAAGTGTATGCTCGCTCTCTCATCCACCAAAACCCAACTCTCATTTTATCATTCTGGAAGAGTACAGATCTCAATAAAACCCAAATACAGCAAACTTTCCACACCAAACAAATAGCAGCTTCATCCTATCTTAAATTTCTGTCCTGAAAATAGAGAAAGTTTGGAACTTGATAGATACAGACATGAGCAGAGTACTGTAGATAGAACCCTAAACCCTGATTTTGTCTAAAGTTTGGGTTTTGAGAGACTAGTGAGAAATGAAAGGTTTTACCTTTAGGGTTTAAGAACAATGCAGGTGAGAGGGTTGTCGGCTTTTTCCAGTCGACAGTCTCCGATCTGCTCCGTCTTTTTGGTTCGCGAGAGGACCTAAAACGTCTAAGATCATTCCTCACTGCATTATATTTTTTTTCTTTTTTAAGTAGGTCCTACCGGCTTATCGGATAAGAAATCTGAAATTAATTGAGTAAGTGAACATGTCATGTTTTCTTGACTTTTTAATTACTAAGAAAAAGTTTGCATGAAAAGAAATTACAAAGGAAAAGTTCTAAACATATCGATTGTGCCACGTAGCATCTATATCCGACCAAACAAAGTTCATAGCTTACAATAAAAACTTTATGAGGGGTGATTTTGTTCTCTGGATTTTCAACAGCAAAACTCTCTTAATGAAATGAGATTAGGCCCAAACTTGCTCAAAGGTTTGACCTAAGAACGATTTTGTTGTGACTAGCCGAATGGTAACAGTAGCAATTAGAACTGATTTCACAAGAATGGAGCTTATAGATGGATGTGGTCTAGGAGCTAGATGCCTGAGAATTTAGTGGACAGAGGATTCCAGCAATAGCTTGATTTTGGGTTGTGGGTTAGGCTGTTTGGGTATTGATGACTAGCTTTTCAGAGATGAAGCTTGATCTCTTGCCTGATGTCTTTGGGTCTCTGTGGCTTGAATTTCAGCTGTAGTGGACCCACTTTTTATAGCGAAGGTGGGAGAAGAAGATTGGTGTCTCCTAAGCTTTTCAATTTCAGGGAGATGGTTCCTAAGCTTTCAAGTTAATTTAGTTTTCTCCATGGAACCAAATTGGTGAAAATTTGTTCTGGCCATGAGAGTGGAGGATGGTGGTATATGTATAGGACGGTGATCGTCCTAAGTTCTACGCTGCTTTGATCTTTGGGAGATTCTCCCCCAATTTCTGCTTGTAAATTGTGATCATAGAATTGTAGGGTTATTGAAAATTGAAACAAGATTGCTGATGATATTAGTTTGGAAGCTTTTCCATGAATTTTGGGCTTTTACCAAAAATGGTAGACCATCAATCCCAGCAGTGATCTTGACAGAACGATGTTTCTCATTTGTGAGAGAAGATGATCCTAATGAGCTTAGGGCTAGAGACTAACCATTAGACTTTGAATGGGAAAATGGCTCTAATGGGCTTTAGGTTTTGCTTGGCTTTCTCTTCATTCCTCCACTAGCCCATGTTGAGACTTTGGTCCCTCAAACATGAATTTCAGTCCCCAAGTCTAAAATTATCGAAGGACCTCGTCTTAACTATAGACATTTGAGAATTTGTTACCTTTCACATCACATCCCTTGATATAAGCCCCAAATGTAGCTTGGGTCTACGTGTATCACGTGATAATTAGGCATGTTGAGTTCTTGAAGCCATATATTAGTTGTTTGACAGCCTAGGCATGTCATATTTCTTGTTAACTAGAGGGCTTCTTTTGGATTGCAATGGGCTTGTTTGAAGACCCAACAAGGTTACGAACTTAATGACCCATCTCTTTCCAGTCGATCACTCTCTCCGTCATTTTGGTATGCGTGAAGAGCTAAAACGTCTAAGATTCTCAACACTCCTATATTTCCGTTTAATATTCCTTTATATTATTTTCTTGTATTTACCTACTTACTGAATAAGAAATCAGTTGAGTAGGTGAACATGACAAAAAAATGTACATGTTTTCTCTTCTTTACAAAGGAATAGTTTTTTTTTTTTTTTTTAACAAAGACGTCAAACTTTATTAGCTAAGGGTAATTAGAGCATACAATGTGAGGCAACAAACCCCCTGACCTCTATATAAATAGAGCCAGACCAAGAAACATTAACTTGACTAAAAAGAGCTAGTCTAGCAAGCTTATCTGCTGCAGAATTGGGCTCCCTATAAACATGGGAGAATGAAGGAATAGTTCGTATAAAAAGAAATTACAAATGACAAGTTCTAATTAACATATCAAATGACGAGGAAAAGTATTTAACCTTGATTGAGTTTTACCACTAGAAATCGTTCTATTGCTCTGTGCGAACTTATTGAGAAGATCACCAACTAATCTTGTTGATTTGCTTGCATTGCACTGGTTGACTTGCCGTTAAACTATGCATTCCTTATATCAATAAGATTTGAATCCTTAAAACAATAATTTCTCGTGAACTCGTGAAGACATTTTTTACTCTCTCTCTCTCTCTCTCTCTCAAGAAAGGAGAGGGCGGCTAGGTTTCCTTAGGTAAGCTTGGAGACTCTCGTTCGGCGGCTCCCGTGCTGCACCAGGCTATTAGCCTTGTCGGTGAACGATGAGTGCGGCCAGGTAGGGACGTTTAGATGGCTATTTCTCAACCTGTGCTGAGGCGGTGCTGCTTGGACCTTGACAAGCTTGCAAGCTTGTGGTGGGCCTGCATCTTCTAATCGTTTGGAGGCTCTAGTGGTGGTAGACGGGTGGTATCGACATTTTGTTCCCTTGATTGACGGCAGCAGCTAGTAGAATGACATGAGGTGGGGCTTCGATGAGCTCGTTTTGGATCGGAGTTTTCCGATCTGGCCGGTATGGGTGCTTCGGAACCATGTGGGAAGGAGGCGTTTAGGGGAGGTGGTGCTTCTTGTCGGCGTGTTGGCAACGATGGTGGGGTGGATGGTCATCTGAAGTCTACTTGTGGGAGTCGTGGCGGTGGCTAGGGTCTCATAAACGTGGTGGTGGCTGCTGCAGCTTGGAGTTCAGCTAGGGTTTGAGTGCTATTGGGTCTAGGCTTTGCTTTGGACCCAATTTTATTTTTTGTTTATTATTTTTTTGTGTGTAATAATGCTCCATCTTTTACTGGTGTAGTGGCCTTGGCCATGTATACCTTGTTTCTTTGGGTTGTTACAATGTGTCCAAGGGTCAGTATTGATGTACACAAAAAAAGGTCTTAGGCGGATGTACTGGTTTTTTTGGTGTTGTAGCTTCTCATTGATCAAGGAGAAGTAGTCTAGGCTAGTAGTCATTTTTAATGTGCAATCAGTGCACTTACCTGAGCAACGAATGTAATGGGTGATCTTCAGATCTTCTACTTAAATCCGTGACAACTGTAATTTTTTTTATCTTAATTCTTGAAATTTTTCTTTTTATTGCACCAAACTAATTGGGTGAAGACCCCAACTCAACCACAGAAGCTGCCATTGCCTCTGCATCCACCACCTGCAGCGTGCCATTTGCTTCAGTATCCATCAGTTCCCCCACAGGAGTTTCCTCATCATCAAGCTCCAGAGCAGTATATATTTGGATTTTATTGTGTAAAATTTGCAATTTGGCATGGTTTCACAAATGCAGTTGGCATTGGTCAGGACGGTGTCTTCCTCATGCGACTGGCCAACAATCTGGGAGAGGAGGACAGGTTGATCATGGCTACTCATCGTGTTATTTTCTTAGGGTTTTACTTGTAGGTCTTTGTTCAAGTCAAATCAGTTTCTATAATAACACTGTTTATAGTTTGACTTACTAATTGCATAGAGGATCATTTTTATTCATCGAAAGAAATCAATCATTAAAACATTGCATTGTGGCCGAGAAAAGATGAGGTTTGCAATATATATATTTTTTTTGGATCCTGCCTACATACGTTGCAAATTATTGGGGGTGAGCTATGCATCGGAGCGAAGGCTTCCGGTCAAATTGATGCCGTTCAAGCGCAATAGAATGCACAGAGACAACAAAGCACCTGGAATCAGCAATCCAGGGGGCCTGGAAAGCCACTTCTCTGCCCAGATCAATCACTCGCCGTCTCAACTATTTGTGAATATGTCCATTTCCCATAGAAGAGTGTCATACTTTGCATGAAGTGTAGGATTCGCTCCCCTAAACTAAATCTTATCAATTGACACAAACGTTTTTTCTTTAGAGATGACATCAATTGCAACACGTTTTTGTTTCCTGCATTTCGAGTTTGGGTTGAGGGTGTGCTACAATGGCTATCCCATGCACTTAGAACTGATGTAACTATCTAAATTACGTATTAATGCAATTAATTTCTTTCTTCTCAAAAAAAAGAAAAAAAAAAAGCTGGATGCAGAAACTCCACTTGCAAAGGTTACAATCTCTCCAAGACGAGAGAAGCAGTCCTTGTTGGTCTATTTCTTACTCATATGATACTGAATGCAACCTACAGTTCCATATTTAGCAATTCCTTGTTGCAAAAAAGAATGTTCAACACAAATTCCCCATTCAAATCAATTTAGGGTATTAAAATTCTAAAAACAATCCAGACTTTACCAACTTCAATTTTATAAAGGTATTATCATACTCACTAAATTCCATCTTCATCCGTCAAAAACTCCACTATAATCAAAGGGTCTGCTGTAAACATCCTCGGTGCTGTCCTTACAGTCATATTCCTCATAACTTGCTGAAGTGGACAATGGATTTGTACCGGCGTTCAAAGCAGCAATTTGTATAATGTTCTCTATCTGTTTCACCACTTCCCCCATTCTTGGTCTTTTATCCCTTAGTTCTTCTACACAAGACATTGCCAAATCCACAAACATTTCTACACCTTTCAGCTCTGTTCCTAAACCAATGAATGGATCAAGAATGTCATCAAGGTTGTACAAATCTTTCGACTTATCTATTGTCATCTGTACCACTCTGACTATATAATTCCCTTGCATTATTGGCCTTCTAGCAGTTATCAGCTCCAACATTACCACGCCAAAGCTATACACGTCGCTCTTGTCAGTTAACTGTTGAGTCATATAATATTCAGGATCCAAGTAGCCCTATAATCATGGAAAACCACAGTTCAGTTATATTTAAGATACTATTGTAATAATTTCTACATTGCATTATTTTTGCAAGAGGAGTGAAAAGAGTTTCTACTGACCACTGTCCCTTTAACTTGAGTAGATAAGTGATCCATTCCACTATCAGCAATTGACTTGGAGAGACCAAAATCAGCAACTTTTGCATTTAAATCTTTATCGAGTAGTATGTTGTTTGATTTGATGTCCCGGTGTATAATGCTTGGGTTTGCATGTTCATGAAGATATGCCAGACCTCTCGCTGCACCAAGTGCTACTTGAAGTCTTCTCGTCCAGTCCAACCTGATTCCAGACTTCCCTGAACCAAGATAGAAATGAATCAAGAAGTGTTTCTGATAACAGAGTAAAATATATACTTTCCCTTCTATAACAAGCTTTGTAAAGTGCAAGTGCATGGAATACCTGATAGGCTGTCCCTCAAATCACCATTTGGAACATACTCATATACCAATATTTGTTCTCCTTGCTCAAAACAAAAGCCTACAAGGCCAACAAGATTCTTATGATGTACTCGTGATAGGAGCTCAACCTCGGCATTGAACTCAACTCCTCCCTGCATAGATTCCCGTTTAGCTCTTTTAATGGCAACCATTTGGCCTGTTGGAAGAATTCCCTTATACACCTGTAAAATGTTTCCAAAAGTCATATATAGTGTAGTGATGTTTGATTAAGTCTCTATTGTAATGAAAGATGATCAAAGTTAACCTGGCCAAAACCCCCAGATCCAATATCAGTTGCTTTTGAAAAACCATCGGTGCATTTCTTGAGCTCTTCAAATGAGAACAATCTTGCTCCTTTTAGTTGAGGACCACTAGCACTGCTATTTGGAATCCCTGTCTGCAGCATTATACAAAATTAACTCAATAAAATTACCCCCTTCATCAGGAAGTCACAAAACAAACTGTGTGAAGTCCACTAAGAACTTTTTAAGTTATTGATGGCTTACCAAAAGGATCGATCCACTCTTTGACTCATCTGCTTTCCTCTTTTGGTGGAGAGCATAAAGCCCTACAAGGACTAATAATGAAAGGAGCACAGAACCACCAATTGCCATTCCAATTATCACGCCCTTGTTTGATCCTGTAGGCACCTTAAAATGATGAGAGCGAGGTAGAAAGAAGTATAGATATAAATGTGGTTTTCATAGTTACCTCCAGAGTTGGTGTAAAGAACAAGAAAAGAGTAGGGTCCAAAAGAATTTGGACGTCCCTCTAGACTCTGGTTGCTAAGAACAGATGTAATCGCCGAACTTTCTGTTTGGTTGAAGCTAACTTGATCACCAGATGGGAAAATTTCTATGATAATTTCAAGTTGATAAGATGAGCTCCAGCTCGGATGACTCAGTGAAACTGAATCCACAGGAAGGTTTTTGGAGTGAAGAGATCTTGTGAGATTGTTTGAGAGAGCTTTGTAATAGTTGATGTCATCCAAGTTTGAGAAAGAAACAAATAAGAAGACTAGAGTCCGTGTATAGGGAGATGCACATTTACAACTGGGGGAAGCAACCTGGCCTGAACTACAGCCAGCACAATTACTTGGTGCAGTTGAAATCGAGGAATTAGTAGGAGAACCATTACAGTAGTTCTTTGCCATGTTATTCTGACTCCCCTCACAAATTGGATTGTCAACTAGACTGCAAAAGTTGAATGATTACTTTTAATAATATGACAAGCAAATAACTGGTTAGTCTTTAGAGAGTTGATATTTCAGTATCCAGCATCCTAAAGAAAGAAAACACCAAATATGCGTGCTATTTCTTACATCAATGTGTAGTTGGATCCCTCATCAATTGGTGCAAGATCAGCAATGTTGTTCTTCTGCAGATCAATTAGGTTCAATCGGTTGCCAATATTAGTTCCAATATCCAATGTACCATTGAGACTGTTGTTCTTTAGTATCCTGTAGCAGGTCATATGATCATCACTGTAACTATACAACTGTATAAATGAAATTTTACCCTTGTTCTCTTCTTTAGAACAGAGCCAACTTCAAAACTAACTCATTTAGATTCATGAAACATCCGTTACATTGAATGTGGTGCTACTAAATATCATTATGATATACTCACACTGTCTCCAAATTTTGAAGGTTGAAAAGGGCTTGAGGGACTTGTCCCTGAAGTCTTGTGTTTTCCATCATTCTGCCACACAGGGTTGAGAGGTATGTTAATTTTGAGCACTTGATTATTGTGTTCTGATCAATGATATTTCATGCTCGCAAGCACAAAGGTATGAAGCATACAATGTTGTCAAGAACTTCAAGGTTGAAAACCAATTAGGAATATCTGACGCGTCAAAAGTATTATTGCTCATATCCCTGCAGATTAAAATTTCATAAGCATGACTTTAACAGTTTTCTTTATAAGAAAAAACTAATTGATAGCTAATTCTGATTCTGTAAAAACACAGTAATATGGTTGCTGGTTGGTACTTACACATAGTTGAGGGAATCCATGAGAGTAAGGTTGGGCACTGGGCCAGTCAGCTTATTGTTGGACAAGTGCCTGAAAACATATTGCAAATAGCTTACGGTTCAAAACTTTACTGAAATAGATGTTAATTATTTATCTGGTATGCCCCTCATACTTACAGTTCAGACACATTTGTAAGATTTCTGAGGCTCGTAGGTACAGACCCACTTAATGAATTTCTATCAAGGCGTCTGCACCAAAACAAGAAAAGTTTTCAGTACTCAATAACTATGTAGACCATATCTCTAACAGCCTTGGTATAAATTCACTCGAGGATATGAAATATTTACTCACACCGCCTCCAGAGTTTTCACAAGTCCAAGTGTGGAAGGGATGCTGCCAGTAAAATTATTTCTGTCAAAAATCCTGCACAGATAAAAGAACTCGATCAGATGAAATTGATGTGTTTCCTTTGGCAGTTCAGAATTGGAATTTTCCAAATGAAAACGCAAAAAAAAAATTAGATTTGATTCCTAAGTTTTTATGTCAATGACTTTTGATTTAGTTAGAAATGCTGTTTGAAACTGAAATGTGCAGTAAGGACTAAGGAAAGACAATTAGAACTGCAACGCATATAAATATGAACTCATACATTCCCTGTTCTATTCTGCAGATTGTATTAATCATTCAGATATTTCAAGTTTCTCCTCTAGAAAATGAACGCTTTAACGTACAACACTTACAAATGTATCAGAGGCATATTTGAGCTGAACAGTTGAGGTGGAATGCTGCCCGAGAGCTGGTTATTTGAAAAATGACTGTATTTAAAGCAAATACAGAAAGAATCAGAAGGATGTAAATTGGAAAGAACAATGCCAAGATACCATGTAAATGTTAAGTTAAAATTACTAACAAGAGCGGGCTTACAAGTGCTTTGTTTTATTTAACATATCAAGACCAGGTGCAGTCCCATTAGAGACTGGAATGGAATCCCCAAGCCTGTTGTCTGATAGGTCCAGAAAGACAAGATTGGCTAGATTGCCAATGGAAGGTGGAATTGGACCACTAAATCTATTGTTTTTCAGAGATCTGCAGTATACAAATCAAGAGTTCCAGAATTACTGCATATCAGCCTAACATATCATTACAAGAAAAAGGAGAGCAGGGGATCAAAAATTTAGAAACTTTACAGATAAGAAAGTTGCTTTAAAGATCCTATTGTAGCTGGAATAGGACCAGAGAATCTGCAACCATCCAGGATTCTGGTGTGCAATAAAATTTGTTAGGAGGATAAACAATCACATAGAAACTAATATTTACTCTACTGGAGTAACCATAGATTTTTATTTTTACAAGGTTTCTAGTTTGGTCAAGTTTCCAATTGTTGCTTGAAGTTGTCCCTTCAGGTCCTCATTGAAAGCCAGATTCCTATACAAAAATTGATGATCAATGAGTTAACAAAACAAGGAATGGACAAGTCCAAACTAAATTATTTTGTAACCAAAAAACAAGGAATGGACAAATCTATTACCAATAACTATTAGAGGATGAAGCAACTTAAAGTAGTTACCATAATTCTAGTAATTAGTGATGATAAATTATTCAAAGCAGTCAGTGCCTAGATATTCCTGGATTATGGTAAACAACTTTTTTTTTTTTTTTGGCAAATGATAAAAAACGACTTGAACATTGTAGAACAGAACTTACAGAATCTGTAGCTCAGATAATGTCTCGATATCACTAGGTAGCCCACCTTTCAAACCCATGTCTGCCAATGTTCTGAAATTAAAAGAAGACAAATCAATAAAAAATAAAACATGGATGCAGGAAAAATATATGAGCATTAAATAAGGTGGAAACAGATCAGGAACTTACATAGCAGTGATCCGTGAATTGGTGCAAGTAATACCTTCCCAGTCGCCACATGGATCTGAACCAACCCAACTTGGAGGGTTGATGCCCCATTCATCCCCTAGTGTCATAATAGCATTATCTGCATCACATTCTTTCCATTAGTTTAGTTCTTCACCGAACGAAGAATGACTTGAGGAATTTACAAATTACATTATATAACTCTAATGTTAATCAAAACTCATGAGTTTTACTCAAGACAACTGTCTTGTGAACAAGAAGCACTGTATAAGTTCAAACTATGGAAATGCAGAAAGATCCCAATCAAGAAAGATAAAGAAGAAAGATTGATAGCCTGTCATAAACCTATCAATAAGAACTGATTGACTACATGATGAAATATTAAATAGGTAGCTTTAAGTTGGATAAAACTTACACTCCTGAACAGTTCCCTCTGCTGCAATAACAAAAAATGGGATTAACACGAGCAGCCGTAATACTTGAGTGGCTCGATCCATTACTTTATGGAAATTGGGCATCAAAACCTTCTTTCATCACCTTACCGGCCAACTTTTGTTGTGTAGAACAATCTAGGAAGAAGTAATTCAGGTGGAGCGTATTTAGACCTTTCAGATTCGACTTCTGTTCATGGTTAGATTCTAGAAACTTGTAACAAACGGTGCCATCCATAGTTGAATCAACTGGTCCAAAAATTATATAATAATTTAGAAATAAAATGGGTCCAAGGTATTAATTGCCGAACATGACAGAAATGAAATATTGGGCGAAGAACAGAGGAAACTGCATGAGAAGGATGATCTTGAATAAGTCATCCCCAGAGACTTTTTAACTAGGTTATTAGTAAATCCTTAACATTGAATTGGTAGAGTCATTAATTATCTTGAATAAGTCATCCCCTGATAACATTGACTTGTTATCATCTCAGAAACAATCAAATGAAGCATCTCAAAATCAACAACAACTTAGTCCTAGCTAGGTCGGGGATGATGTAAATGTTGACGTGAATACAGTACGACTCAACCAAACTAGTTGATTGATAATGCAACCGTTAGTAAAAAATTCTGGGCCCCAGCCAATTAATAAGAAGGCCTAATTAAGCTCATGAAATTTTATTTTATTTTATTTTTTTATTTATGTTTTTTTTTTTTTTGAAAGGGTGAATTTTCTTTTTTTGAATAACCGAGTTGTATCCATGCTCATGGTATTAGGCAGATACCAAATTGCTCATATAAATTGCTTGCTTCCATTTTCCTTTTACTGATTCTTTTGCTTTTTATTTCAGAACATTGGCAGACATGGGTTTGAAAGGTTTGCTTTTTACTCCATTTTCCTAATTAAGCTCATGATTCTTTTGCTTTTTATTTCCGATTTTGAAGTTGATATTCACCACAATCTAGGATTGTCTAGGCACTAAACTGGCAGGTTTGAATAAAAAAGGTGGAGACTACGAACTTACATATTGGGATTGCCACAAGGATCTGAACCATTCCAACTTGGAGGTTTAATGCCGCACTTATGCTGGAGTCCCGTAATAGCATTAACTGCATCAGATTCTTTCCATCAGTTTAGTTCTTCAGCAATTAATGAGCTGAGACTGACTTGAGGAATTCACAATATTACATTCTATAAAATGGCTAGTACATCTACAAATTGTCTCGTGGACAAGAAGCAAGTACATCTACAAAATGGCTAGTACTGAACAAGTTAACTATGGATATGCAGAAAGGTGCTATCAAGCAAACTAAAGAAGAAATATTAATAGCCTGTCATAAACCTATATGAACTAAACTGATTAATAACATGATGAAAAATGACATATCTCTAGCTTGAAGTTGGATAAAACTCACTCCTGAACAGTTCCATCTGCTGCAATAACAAAGAATGGGATTAACAGGAGTAGCCGAAACACAGGAGTGGCACAACCCATTACTTCATGGCAAATGGGCATCAAAGCCTTCGTAGTCACCTTACCAGCCAACTTTCGCTGTGTAGAACAAACAATCTGTGAAGAAGCAACTCAGATGCAGCCTATTTAAGTCTATCGAGATGAACCCTCGGATAGTCCATGGTCAAATTCCAAAACTTTTAAAAAATTTAACCAGCTTCCATGTTCAAACCATTGGTCCACAGAAATGGACTTCTATTGCTCAAAGAACAGAGGAAACAGCATGAGAAGGATGATCTTGAATAAGTCATCCCCAGAATGGTTTTAACTAAGTTATCAGTACACCCATTAACACGGGATTGGTAGAAAGTCATTACCTTTACGTAGTCATCATCTCTGAAACAATCAAATGAAGCAATTCAAAATCAACAACTGCAACCACACTCCAACAGTAATTAATAATTTAGTCCTAGCTACTTAGGGGATGATGTAAATGTATACGTGAATACAACATGACAAAATCCAGCAAATTAGTTGATTGATGTTGCAATCATTAGTAAAACGTTTTGTGCCCCAGCCAATTAAGAAAGCCTAATTATGCTCATGACATAGTCACACAGTGACACAGAACTAAAACATACAAGTTGAAAGAGTTAGAAATTACAATCAACCACTGGAACTAGAATCCTTGAAAACCTACGGGGCAGTAACTGAGAGATATTCATAGTCATTTACAAAACAAAGTTCTATAGCACTCCCGAAACAGAGTTCTAGTGCTCACTCTGCAGAGCCTGGTCTCAAAATTTATGCCAATGCTGAAAAGTTCCTGGCACAATAACTTGGCCCCATATGGAACATTCAACCTGATAATGTCATCAACAGACTTACAGACCCGGCAATATAGACCCCTGATTCTACTGCCATCAACTGTTCCATCTATCACATTAGCCGCATTTTTGCATTTCTGGCAAGCATGCATTTGGGAGGAGTCACTAAGAGTGAAAAGGCGTTCATGTAAGTTTGCTGATGCTCCATGGGCTATAACGCAGTCGCGCTCCATCTCACTGAACTTTACCCCACCAAATCTCTTCCTGTTTGCCACTGGCTGTCGGGTGAGAGGGTGAACTGGCCAGTGTTCCTAAACTTCACTTTGTCTTCAGACATGTGAATGAGACGTTGATAGAATGTTGGGCCCATAAATATCAGTTAGTGAACCATTTGACCAGTTTGACCACTGTATACTCTCTCATTCCCCCATCTTTGAAATCCAGCTCTGTCAAAGATATTAAATAATAGACTTAATTTCAGTTTACCTCCTTGAGGTTTGGGAGTGTCATCATTTCACCCCTCAAACTCTCAATTTCATTTTTTTACCCTATGAACTTTCCAATTTCAATCAGTAGTATCCAATTTCTCCTATTCCTTTCAAATTAGACGTTAACTTTGACTTTTGAGGGCTAAAATGGTCATTTCAAGACAAAAAAAAAATAAATAAATAAAAAAATCTTTTTTTTTTGTCTGTTTATTTATTTATTTTGTCTTCAACCTACACACCACAAATTATAATAGGTTTATAAAAACAAAAAAAATACTCTAGGTGGTTGAAAGCCGCTCGCTGGTCTACGATATTTGTGATATATCTCCGATAAAGTGAAGAATTTTAGGATATATCCCCAATAAAGTGAAGAAATATCTGTAAAAAATAATTTTACACTTTATCTGTAAATAAATATCTGTATATCCCCAATAAAGTGAAGAAATATCTGTGTAAAATCATTTTTGGTCTACGATATTTGTGATATATCTCTAATAAAGTGAAAAATTTTAGGATATATCCCCAATAAAATGAAGAAATATCTGTGTAAAATCATTTTTTACAGATATTTATTCACAGATAAAGTGTAAAATTATTTTTTACAAATATTTCTGTAAACACGGAAATCTGAAAACAAACAAGATGCAGACACGTGTACAAAAAATAATAATTTTATTAATTTAAGTGTGGGTTACAATCTTTGGTAATCCTCTGATTCGATCTCTGACGATGAATTTCACTCAAGGACTTGACGCTTGATCTTGAGTTGGACGGTGGTCACGAGAGTTGACACATGACAAACGCTTTAACTTGAGGTTGGTGAGGAACCGGCTATTTGGCAGCTTGATGGTTCTTCACACGAGCTTGGGAGTCTTCAGAAATTTTGAGAGTGTCTTCTTCTCTATTTTTGGCTGAAGTCCTTCTCTTGATTTGAGAGGGGGTATTTATAGTATCGGCGTCTCGATGACATAGCATTAATCACATTCCGTAATTGTGTAATTAAATCAATCAGTTTTAATTGATTGATTTAATTATCTTTTATTTAAGGAATATGTCAATCAATTTCGATTTGATTTAATGCCCGATTTCAATCAGAATTAAACAATCTAATCTGATTGATATTTGAATTTAATACTTGATTTCAATCAGAATTAAACAATTTAATCTGATCGATATTTGTATTTAGTACTTGATTTTCGTCGAGATCAATCAGTTGAATACGATTGATCCGCTTTAAATGCTTAACTCGAGCAACAATCAATCATCGATAATTTGAAGCATCCACGATTGATGCTTCCATGTCATTCAATCAATGGATCACTCGTGTTTTGACATGTGTCATCCTCGAAGCTCACATAATTTTGGTGACATATGAGCCACGTGTGCCTTTTGTAGGACCCATGTGCCAACTAAGCTTATTTAGTCAAAATTTCAAAGATTGACCGATTTATTTAATGAATTTTATTTTCATCAAATTTCATGTGTCTACAAATGTCCACACTTTAAGGTGCGCCATAAACAGGTGGTTGTCACGTGCTTGAGGTGTGACTTGAAGTTGCTTTTTTTTTTTAATTTTTTTTTTTATGGCACATTTCGCATGCTTTGTAATCAGCTTACTTGGATGAATCAGCTAGCCAGCTTGATTTTTGCTTTGTGCCTTTGACATCGATAATTTTAATCATTGTAGACGTGGAAGCATTTTTTTTTATAATTTTTTTTTTTTGCGCAATATGAAGACCTAGCCATGAATGGAGCAAGCTTGTAGAACTCCAAAGCTGTAGAGATTCTCTTGGAATCTTGATTTAATTTTGTAGAGATTCTCCCAAAATCTTGATTTAATTTTGTAGAGATTCCCTCGCAATCAGAATTTAATTTTGTAAATACGGCAAGGACCCCAAATGGGCAGGTGACAAACCCCATGATATAAGAGTATTTTTTTTTATAAATATTTATGGCATAAATCCTTGATTTTTTCTGAATAAAATATTTATTCATAAAATTTCTGCACTCAAAATATTATTGCCATATATAGCAGAAAATTTAAGATTTCTGCCATATTTTCCTAGTCTCAACTAGGAAATTAATGAAGTGAGAAACCCTAACATTTTTCACATAAAAGGACGGCCTCCTTTGTATTCTAAACACAAACGACTTGGCTTTTATTTCCTTTTTTTTTCCCGCACCGTACATGCATATATATTGCCAGAATCATAATATCATGACTCCACGTTTCCTTCTAATCATTACATGCCATGACATAATTGTTTTCTATGTGTGTGTATATATATATTTTATACCGCATGTTATATGTGTACAGTGTACCCTTGATAATTGCTTTAAATATTTTTTACTTTGTTCAGAATTAAGGTGACAATTGGAGAATCCCCAGCTCTGATTTCTTCATTTGCTTGTTGCTGCTAATTTATTGCCTTCGACTCCGCGAGTTATTAAAGCATAGAGGAACTGTGGCACGTTTCTCTGCCCCCTTCTGATAATAATTTTTTTATTATATATTTTCATAATCTGCCTTAATCGATCCTTGTTCGATTGCATGTCCATATGTTCTGACAATATATGTAAATATATGCCCCCATGTGCAGACCCAAAGCATGATTGCATGATTCATGCTTGCCTTCTGACATATGTATATATATATATAATTGATTACATGCACGTGTAAGTGTGCAACCCATAGCAATGTAGCATGAGTCTTTTTATAATTTATTTTATTTTATTTTTTTTATAATTATCACAACAAAAGCATGATTGATGGATTTTTTTGTCTGGTTCCAAAACATAATTCTCTTTTTTTCCTTGATCATGCTTTGTGCCGCAACCACCCTTTTTTTTTTAACCTTACATGCGTTCTGAAAGTGATTTGAAATATATATATTTTCCTCTTTATTTTGATAATTTGAAGAACGCGGACGTCCTAAACGCTTGGATTCCTCCACATTTGTGCGTGGTAGGGTCCACTGAAAGCGGTTAGGCTTTGCGTGTTTGGCGGCTCACGGAGAGAAGAACGCGGACGTCCTACGCTTGGATTCCTCCACATTTGTGCATGGTAGGGTCCACTGAAAGCGGTTAGGCTTTGCGTGTTTGGCGGCTCACGGAGAGAAGAACGCGGACGTCCTACGCTTGGATTCCTCCACATTTGTGCATGGTAGGGTCCACTGAAAGCGGTTAGGCTTTGCGTATTTGGCGGCTCAAGGAGAGAAGACCGCGGACGTCCTAAACGCTTGGATTTCTCCACATTTGTGCGTGATAGGGTCCACTAAAAGCGGTTAGGCTTCGCGTACATCGTTAGGCACTTGCGATCGCGCTTTCCGTCCTTTCGTGGCCATGGCCTTCTTCAAGTGCTTCAAGAAAGGGACAGTCACCATCCTCGAGGATCCGGAGGACGCTCAAAGTGATGGAACTACTCTGCAAGTGCACCCATCGTTGACTGGGCCTCAAGCAATCGATGTCCCTCCTTATGACCCTTCAGCTCACATCCTCCAGTGGACTCATGTTGTACCTCACCAGCTGGCTATGTTTCGACAACCGAGATCTGGAAGAGACCAACAAAACTCGCATGTACTGTTGCTGAAGTCTTCGCATCATGATCAGAACACTCCTCAGACCCCATTCAAGCTTCTCAGCGATCGTGTACGCAACGGTTCAGTGAAGTGGAGCAATGCATTTCTTGCAAACGGGGGCTTCTCTTACACAGAATTCTAATGGGAATGGGTAGAAGATATCTTAAGCAGGAATGGCAAGCTTACTCGGGAGGCCGGTCTCTATCGAGCGATAGTCGCCTCACTATTCAGCTATGACCGTGTTGCATCTGTCATACGGCTTTCTGCGAGTACTAGTGCCCCGCGACGAATACTCTCCACACATCTAGCGGAGAAATGTCCATCTGCCTTTGGGATTTGGACCAACTCGGAGGTTTGCCCATTGCTGGACGGTTTTATGATGAGGTGGTTCCACCTGCTGAAGAGCTTACTATAGCAAGCAAAGGGAGTCAACAGAGTTGCCGCTATTTGTTTCTCGCTTACCATAAGCTTTGCATAGAAGGCCAAGGGCAGAAAGTAAAGATAACTTTATGGATACGATATTGGTATAGAGGAGCTTTGCGCTATAAGAGGCCTCCAAACAAAAGCACCAGGAACAAAAGAGATCCGTCCCAGAATCTGTTTAATCCATCTGGCAGGATCTATGAGATCCGACAACGTACTTCTGCAGACCTCGCAGTATTTGATGACTTAGGCATTGAGAGTGAAGATGTAGAACCCACCTATTTGGCTGCCTTTCTTGCTTGTTGGTTGTGTCTGTTTGTTTTACCCAGAGACGACACTGGTTTGATTCGTCCGGGAGTATTCAAAGTTGCCAGCAAAATGTCACAGGGTGTACAGTTTTTCCTAGCAGTACCAGTGTTGGCCAACATCTACCATGGTTTAGGCGAGATTTCTGTTTCTAGTGATCCAGGTAACTGCTCGGCTGCCCTTCCTTTTCATTATATTTATGCATGGCTAGCGGTGTACTCTGGCACCCACTTTCAGTCTCCGCTTCCCAACGACCTAAGGCCCCGTATGGTTCGCTTCTCCGGAGAATTTTCAGCTAAATATTGTGGGGACTCACAGGCGCTTTCTTTGTTCAATGCATGTGATAATGTGAGGATGGATGCATTTGCCAGGGTACTTTCGGAGAGTAGAGTGATTATCAACCGCGAGAACATCTCCCATTTAGACCTCATATATCTCATTAGCCTTCGATCTGGGTATCTGTTAATGCTCAAAGTTCGGCGGTAGCCAATCTTTCGTTTAACCCGGGGCCGGTGGGCGGACCGCTACTCTGAGAATTTGATGGCCTCCGCTAGCTGTCACAAGAGACAGGGTGTCAGAGGGAGACCGCGTTGGGCGGTCTTCACTTCTCCGATGCCTAAGTCAGTCAATGCATGTAGACAGCATAACAATAAATGCGTAATTAATGAGGAGAGAGGAGAGAACCTTTTATAGGTGAGGAGAAAGTTGATCTTCTTCTTGTTTTCGATGTGGGACTGATGTGCTTCAATTCCCAGCGTCTAGAGCTTCTGATGCTACCTTGGCGAGACGCGTGGCGGCACGTCAGCAGTGATCTGGGGGCGATCCCAGGCTCGGGCGGTAGCCCGCCTGGCCGTGTCTCCGCAGGTCACCCCCTTGGTGAGAGTTGGTACCTCTAGTGGTACAATGAGCGTGGCTCATTATAGCTAATTATGCTTGCAAACGTACATGTAGGTACAGTATCTTTCTCTCAGACAGGATAACCGACGAGTCATTCAGCCATACAGTCCACACCAGTTCAGTCGACAGTTTGGTTATGTCCAAGACATTCCTGGCAGCCTTAAGAATGACATTCGTACCGGCGTGTGATTGACAGTGTAATAATTGAGTGACCAAAGTGATATATTTGAAACTTCAGTGACCAAAGTGTCGAATGAGTCGTAGTTGAGTGACCATTTGTAGAATTCTCCTTTTTATAAACCTATTATAACTTGTGGTGTATAGGTTGAAGACAAATTTTTTTTAAAAAAAAAAGAAAAAAAAGAAGAAGAAGAGACAGAAAGAAAAAAAAATAGAAAAAACAGAAAGGTAAAAAAAAAAAAAAAAGGAATTTTTTATTTATTTTTATATTGAAATGACCATTTTAGCCCTCAAATGTCAGAGTTAACATCCAATTTGGACGGAATATGAGAAATTGGACACGGTTGATTGAAATTGGAAAGTTCAGGGGGGTAAAAAAGTGAAATTGAGAGTTTGGGGGGTGAAATGATGACACCCCCAAACATCAGGGGGTAAACTGAAATTAATCCTAAACAATACATGAATCATTCTAATCCATCTAAGGAGGGAGCGGAAGGTGGGGAGTTCAATAACTAAATTGTTAAAAAATGTTGACTTTAGTGTGCCTTGTCAAACTAGGATTAGTTCTATAGTTATAATAAGAGAGATTTCCTACTCCGAGTTAGAATAGGAATCCTTGTACTCCAAGATTATGTACTTTGTAATCTCCATATATAGGGCTCCTATTATTAATGAATATACACAACTATTCTCCTAATTCTCTCTACAATTTCTCTGCATTCCAATTTCCTTAAACACATTATCAGCACGAGCTCTAGCTCTTGTTTCATGAAGCCGAAGTCCCCATTTGCTGCACACCTACCTCTGCCAAGCACAGCGCTCTTATTTCTTGAGATGACGCCTACTCGATCTTCAGTGACTACGATGGTAGGGTCATCTAAATTGATTCATGGTTGAGGACCAGCTCAATTCTCGTTGCCAAATGGCACAATAATTAATGTCACTGAAGCTCTCTATGCTCATAGGGCCAGAAGAACCCTTTTGAGCTTTAAAGATATAAGAGCCAATGGTTTTCATGTGGAAACACATTGTGAGAATGGACAAGAATTCCTTTACATCACCTCTAATGACTACGGACATAAACGAGTATTAGAGAAACTTATGTGTCGTTCTAGTGGGTTGTATGCAACCACTATTCGAATCATTGAATCTAACCATATCATGGGAGATGACTTATGAGATTCTGACACATATAGGCTTTGGCATGACTGTTTGGGACACCCATGTCGTGACATGATGATCCGTATATTAAAGACTTCACACGGACATCCTTTTTTCATAACAAATCAAAAGTTGATTCAAAGAGAGCATTGCACCGCCGCCGCGCCTCGAGGCGCAGCCTTCATGCACTGGCCACCAGCCAGCTAATGCCGGCGCCGTGATCCCCCTGCGGCAAAATCATGCCTTTGACACCATGTATGGAGATTTGGCTCCCCTCTCTACTTCTCAAGTCAATTGTGACTTCATGACTCAACCAAAATCCTCATTGGTTGCTTCTAAAGCCCATCTTTCGTTCTGCAAAATTAGGATCGAGACCATCATATGCAAATGACACTAAAGAAAATATTCCATTCTTACAAAAAATCCAAGGTGATATTTGTAAGAACCTCGATTTTCAATCAAAGCAAAACTTGGTGGCAGTTTTAACTAATGAAGCAGTCTTCCCGTTTTGGTAGAGGACAAGATGATGTCAAATCTTAATTGTTTAAACATGCAGCAAGGAGACAAAGACTTTAAACTTGGAGCCTTCAAATATATATAATTGACGTGATTGTCAATTGCATATGGTGGTCTAATGGAAGTGATAAACAAGAAGACAAAAAGAATAATGTTTGATTGTCCAAATATGTATGTGTGCAGCATGCCGTATCAAAAGGAAAGCATGGAATAATCAAATTGCCACTATTAAAAAGTATAATCAAATTGCCTTATTTTCTGGAATTAGTACAAAGAGTGGTGGCAGATACTTTTAATCAAAGTGGTGGTGTGTTCCGTGTTTTAAGCGGTAGTGGGAAGACGTTAAAATCACATAAAGAGAAAGACCAGTGCTTTAATATTTTACTGTGATTAAAGCATAATTGGAAGTGCTACAGCTTTATGACAAGGAACAAGACCACGTCCTTGGAAGAATCATACAATTAAGCTTGTGTTTTTGCTCAGATTGTCCATGAAATGGTGAAACGGTGATAAGCTAGCACTAGACAATTTCTCTCTCTCCTCTCTCTCGAGCCCAAAACAGGGCAACCCTTGTCGGCCCCGTTCTCACTCCTCCGGCCACCAATCCTCACCAAACTTCTTCCCTCAGCTTCGCCTCAGCCTTACGCAGCTTCTAGTGGCAGCATTGCACCAAGGTGCGGCTTGTAGAGGCAGCGGGAAGCCAAACCCGATTTGGGTTTGATTTTGAGCCAACGCCGATATCTCGAGTTACCAGCCACCAAAACTCGAGATTCTTAGTTCATTGGACTCACCTCAACTTTCTGAACAAGGACAAGAAGGACCGCACCTCAGGTGGAAGTTTTCAAGTTGAACGGAGCTGTCGCCGGTTTTTGGAAAAATTCCGGCCAAAACCGACTGTTTCAGGTATTTTTGACCACTTCCGTTCATTTTCTGACTTCGAGCTAGTTATGAAAGTTGTTCACCACATCTAAACGAAGAGGTACAGCTCGGCCTCGCCACCATCCGTGGTGGTTGACGGCGACTCTGTCTCTAACTCCGGTGGCTTTTCCTGGCCATTTCCGGTCACCTCAAGAGCATTTTCTGCCCATTTTTATGTTCTACACATCGATACGAACACGTTAATATATTATATGCAATTTTTGGATATAGTATGATTAAGTTATGAATTTTACGATTTCGATCGTTCCATTTGTGATCTGTGAAGATTAGACCATCCAATAGACTTGTAGTTTTGATATATTGATCATAGGACTGTCCCGATGACTTTGTGTAGTCACGGGTGAAGATCCGACCACTGGATCTTCATATAAGTGCATTTTTTGAATTGTGCGCTAAGTTAAATATCGTATTTAGTTAGGTGATTGACAGTTTGAGTTGGCGGACGATTGTGAATCGTATTTAGAGCTGTTAAGAAGACGCAGCGGGAATTTAGAGGTGAGTAAATCTCACATGGTTCATTTACAAACTGAATTTCCTTATTGCTCAATTAATTGCTATGTTGAAAAATGGTTTTAAGAAAATGAGTTTTAAAGTATATAAAAAATGAATTTCTTGGTTTTTACTACGTGTGAACTATAGTTGGTATTAGTAGTCATTCCTGAGTGGATGATTACGTATATATATATATTTACGTGAATATATATGAAATGGTGTGACATTGAGCCATTGACGTGTGTGTGGAATTGTGATAACTTGGTTATGATATGATATTGTTTTTGAAATTGCCATGATTAATTTTGATAATGATTATTGATGAATGTTTGTGATAATCATGTTGACCTTGTGAGTTGAATATAAGGTAGAGAATGAAGGGTTCCGAGGACCAAATAGTCTAAGGTCCTTCGGTTTAACGATAACCGGAGTGTATGTGTTCTGAGGACAAGGGAAAGGTTCAAAGTTCGAGGGTTATCAAGTAACCCAGAAATATGTCGTTTACTTGAACCTAGACCAAGGTGACAAGTAACGATGTAGTTAGAGCTCTAACGTGTTGTGGGAAAGACCACAGTAGTGATATTTGCAGGTTGTGGGAAAGACCACATAGGTGATATTGAGGTTAGGGGATTGAGAGGATGTATTCCTTGTTGTTTTCCGTGAGTTGGTTTGACATTTTCTTTGTGGATGTTGAGATTGTTGGTTGTTTACTTGAGTTAAAAGAATTGTGATTTAATAAATCAACCGTTCATTTCTTGTTTACTCATACGAACTTTCAGAAAGCTTACCGGGTTTTGTGTTGTTGCAATCCTGGTACACTATTCAAACGGTGTACGGATAATCCTGCAGATTAGGATAATCAGGGCGGAGACCGAGCTGGTTAAGAGTTGCAACATTTACTTTATTTTCCTTCTATAATGAGGTTTGTTATACTCATCTAGAGCTTTACAATTTTATTTTGTGAGAGTGAGTTGTATTATTGAACTCGAGGTTTTCTGGATTTTATATTCGAGTGGCGAGTGGTGTGATTGTTTTTGGAAAAAAACTTGGAAAAAAAAAAAATTCTGGATGTTATTTGAGTAAGTTATTTAATTCACGTTTCGGATTTGAATTTGTTATTCAAAATTCAGGGCATGACAATATTTGTGGACCTATTCAACCACCTTGCAGACCATTTTGATATTTTATGGTGTTAGTCGATGCATTGACACGCTGGTCACATGTCATGCTTTTGTCCACAAGGAATGCTGCATTTGCTAAACTCCTAGGACAAATTATGAAGTTAAGGGCTCACCACCCTGATCATCCTATTAAGTCAATACGCCTTGATAATGCTGGGGAGTTTACATAAAAAAACTTTTGATGATTATTGCATGCAGTTATGCTTATTCGTCTGAGAACCACTGCCACTCAACCTTTTTTTGCAGCTATGCTTATTCGTCTGACACTTACGCATATTTGGGTGTGCAGTTTATGTGTCAATTGCACCGCCATAGCGCAACAAAATGGGTCCTCAACGACGTTTAGGTATTTATGTTGGATATGATTCTCCAACTATTATCCGCTACTTAGAACCCTTGGCAGGCGATCTCTTTACCGCTAGATTTGCAGATTGTCACTTTGATGAGACAGTCTTCCCGTTGTTAGGAGGAGGTAAGAACATAAATATTCAACAAGACCAACATGAATTGTCGTGGTCTGTCCCCACTTTGTCTCTTCTTGATCCTTGAATCGTACAGTCTGAAGCTGAAGTGCGGAGAATTCTCGATCTTAAGACCGTAGCAGATTCGATGCTTGATGCGTTTTCTAATATCGTTAAAGTGACGAGATCACATATACCTGCTGCAAACGTGCTTGCAAAGATTGATGTCCATAAGATTAGAGGACATGACGCCACCTTAAGAGAGACTGGTCATGGCGTCAACGTCTTCCCTAGTGGGGACATTGTGGCTCAAGCCGGGCTCCCCGCGAGGAAGCAAGAAAGGCCCAAAGGTTCAATAGATTCTCGCCTAAGAAAGAAAGTGAGTTTGGCACAAAATAATCATGGATATAAATAATCTGTCTTATGAGAATATTCCGGATTATGGTTATGTCTAAGAGACATCATTAAGGGACGCTCCAATGTCAGAACCAATTGGGGAGAATAAAGAGATCTCCATGAATTACACTAGTGTACATGAGATGTACATTGAATAGAGACTCTATTACTATTGATGATGCCTTTGCAACAAAATATGCAAAGGGAATTATAGAGTATGATGATATTGAACCTCGCTCTGTTGAAGAATGTCAACGAAGAGCGGATTGGCCTAAGTGGAAAGATGAGATCCAGACTGAATTAGATTCACTAGCAAAGAGACAGGTATTTGGGCCGGTAATGCTGACACCCCCAAGTGTAAAGCCTGTTGGCCATAAATGGGTCTTTCTTAGAAAGCATAATGAGAAAATGAGAAAAATGAGGTTGTTAGATATAAAGCGCGCCTTGTGGCGCAAGGTTTCTCACAATGCCCTGGAATTGACTACGAGGAGACATATTCTCCTGTAACGGACGTAATAACGTTCCGCTACCTTGTCAGTTTAGTAGTTTTGGAAAAATTTGACATGCATCTTATGGATGTGGTTAGAGCATATCTCTATGGGGATCTAGATTCAGAGATATATATGAAGGTTCCAGATGGACTTCAATTACCCAAATCAAGTGGCTCTAAACCACGGAGCGCGTTTTCTATAAGGTTAAAACGCTCACTATATGGATTAAAACAATCTGGATGGATGTGGTCTAACCGTCTAAGTGACTACTTGATTGGGAAGGGATATATTAACAATGAAATAAATGACAAGTTCTGGATTTGCAATTGTAGCAGTTTATGTTGATGACATGAACCTAATTGGAACTCTAGATGAGTTAAAGGAAACTGCTAAGTACTTGAAATCCGAATTTGAGATGAAAGATCTTGGGAAAACATGGTTTTGTCTTGGACTAGAACTCGTGCACCGTATTGATGAGATTTTGATTCATCAGTCAGCATATACTCAGAAATTACTAAGGCGCTTTAGTGAAGATAAAGCAAAGCCTGTGAGTACTCCCATGATTGGCCGTAGTCTTGAGCTTGGAAAAGATCCATTCAGTCCAAAGGATGAGGACGAAGAATTATTGAAGGACGAAGTGCCCTATCTAAGTGCAATAGGTGCATTATTATACTTAGCTCAATGCACAAGACCGGACATCTCATTCGCAGTAAACTTGTTAACTAGACATAGCTCTGCACCAACATGCCACCATTGGATTGGTGTAAAGACAATCTTTCGATACTTAAAAGGTACGATTGATATGGGCTTGTTTTATCCCTACAGAGAGAAGAGGATTGAAGGAAGAATGAGATCGGACCTCATTAGCCAAAATGGCGCCGTCTGAAGTATGGCCGCCGACCATGTCGCCGTCATCCATGGTGGGCGGCGTCCTCCACCTCCCCTCCATCAAAATGATGATGATGTTTTGATGAGTTTTGCTGATGCAGGGTACCTCTCTGACCCTCACAAAGGTCGCACTCAAACGGGTTATGTCTTTACCATGAGAAGCACTGCCATATCTTGGAGGTCTACAAAACAGACACTTGTTGCTACTTCCTCAAATCATGCAGAGACTACTGCTATCCGTTCCTAAGCTAAGGTAAGGATATCCTTAGCTAAGAAGGACTGATTTATAGTCCTTTTCAGGTAAGGATACCCTTACGTTAGCCTTAGGAACTGATTTTCAGTTTTTGACTACTTTTCGATCACATATTCACATGTTAACTGTTCAGTTTTTAGATCCTAATATATAGATCACTTCTGTAAATTTTCAGCCAAATTGATGATCGGTAAGGTATCGAACTCGATTAAACCAATGAACGAACCGAATCTATCGAACCGGAACCGTTCGTGTTCATTATTATAAATTGCAGTTTTGAATCCCTTAACGATAATCAATTTGGCTGAAATTTTGTAAAGATGATCTATACATTAGGACCTAAAAACTAAACTGTTAAGATGTGAATATGTGATCGAAAAGTGGTCAAAAACTTGAAATCCGTTCTTAAGCTAAGGTAAGGACATCCTTAGCCAAGAAGGACTGTATATATATATATTCCGGGACACAACCCAAACAGCAGAAACCATTTTTGTTCACATTATAGAAATGGCATTTGAATAAAATGATAAAGATAAAAGTGAAAAACAAGGGTTATATCTTTGTCCACCACTCCAATTGACTAAGCTATCATTAACAAAATTCACTATTAAATCTATTCTTAGAGCATTCTCTTCAATAACAGAACGCAAAAATTTACAGGTGACTTCACTCAAATTCACAAAAAACTCAGTAACTTATCTAATCAGTCCATTTATAACCAAGATAAGAAACTTAATAGGTCCAGGACTCTATTTGTGAATAATTATTTTGCCACACGAAAAGACAACACATAATGCTGAAGGAATTTCATTTTGTAAAGATTCTGATAGTCTCTCACTATCAGAAGGTCCTTAATTCATTTCAATAAATATAACGTACAAGGAAGACCCTTTGACTAAAATGTAAATATCTAGAGCTGACCACTAATAGTTGAGCTGTAGCATTCAGTCGTTTCGCCATTGATAGAAACAAAGTTGTTGCAAGAAAAGCATGAAAGAAAACATAAAATAAGTTAGAAGGTACTCACGGATATCTGGCATCTCCGACCTTCCCCATGTATTGAACTTGGAGGCGTGTCTTCCTCATATCTGTGAAAATGATAATTGGTATATTGATGATCATTACAATTAAGAATATTACAAGATATATAGGAAATCAATCTACCATCTATGGTATGGAATAATCTAGATCCTAAGTATTATCACAAAAATAATTACAACGATTGACAAAATGTGAAAGGAAACAATTAGTATTTACACCTAAATCTTTCCATATCATGAGAGATTCTCAACACTCCCCCTCAAGTTGGAGAATGAATGTCATGAAGTCCCAACTTGGAAACTAAAGGTTCAAAATTATCTCTTCCTAAGGCCTTTGTGAAGATGTCTGCAATTTGTAGAGAATAAGGAACATATCTAGTAGAAATCAATCCGACTTGTAGCTTCTCTCGAACCACATGACAATCAATCTCTATATGTTTTGTTCTTTCATGAAAAACTGGGTTGGCGGCAATATGTAATGGAGCTTGGTTGTCACAATACAAAGAATAGGCTTATCATGAATAACATGAAAATCTTGTAAAATGTACCCCAACCAAGTTAATTCTCGCCACCATCCACCGCCTTGCTTTCTCTTTTTTTTTTTTGTTGGCCTGCATCTTGACCTGTGGCCCTCAGAAACACACAGTTGTCGACCAATGGTATTAAACTTTGGACAAGAACAACTTCTTTTCTGAACATAGCTTGTATTTGATTTCAACAGGATAGTTTGATGTGCAGGTGTGTAAACGAAAGCGGTAATTATCAGAGCCTCAGAGGCCTCTCGAAGCTTTTTTCTTTGGTGAGTTTCTTCTTGAAGTGTCAGTTCTGATGTCAACTTGTTTGTGGGCGTTAAGTTTATAGTCTGCTGCGGAATTGGATTCATTTTGACAACTTCTCTCCCTGGCAATGCAGGTGGCCCGAGACGAGAACGACGACTATAGTTTAGCCAAGCTTCAGAATTCCAAGATTTAAACTCAAGGGTGAGGCTTTTTTTTAACTTCCCACTGGTTTGTTTAGAATAGGTGTTTCGGAACGGAGGTTGGGACTGGCTCTTTTTTGGATATAGAGTTTTGAAAAGATGCAGGGAGGAATTATATGTGGTGTTTAAATGGAATTGACAGAGTTCCTGTTATCATTTTTATATTGAACCACCACAACCCTATGGTAATTCACAAAGGGCCCTCTGTCAGTTTGGTGTATTAAACAGCCAAAACTTGAGGATAATATCGGCACCCTAAGGCACGCCGTGTCAAAGTTCTGAAACAGTATTGGCACGGTAAGGCACCGCCACCGGAGCTTTGAAAGCAGTTTCGGCACCCTAAGGCACGCCGAATGAAGCTCTGAAACGGTATTGGCACCGAAAGGTACTGCCACCGGAGCTTTGAAAGTGGTAAAAACCATAAAGAGAGGGATTCTCCACCTTTTTCCTATGGAACACGCTGCAGCTTCCTCTGTCTCCTTTGCTTTCCTTCTCCTTCTGCCTCTTTTTTTTTTCTTGTACGGCCTTCTTGGCCTCTTATATAGTGTACTGATGGTATGGTTGAGTTTTAGAGAGACTCTTGTACTTGACATGACATGAAACACCAAAAGATAACTATGATCCCTATCAGGGAATTACCGTGCATCAGTTGCAATCAAACTCTAATACTTAATAAGCTCATGTGTAATTATGGGCAGTTGACCTTCACGCAATTTCCGTCCTTTTTTTTATTATCTATCTTTGTTTTTTTGTTCAACAGATGGAGAAGGGGGAATCTTCCAAGACAATAAGCATAACCGCATGTACTCCACAATTGCTTTGAACACAACAGCATCAGGGAGGCTTTCGTTACGGAACTTGCGGTTATTTCTCTCGCGCCAGATAGCATAAACCGCAGCTTGCAAAGCCAACTTTTTGATAGCAACAGATAAAGAGTTACCTTTCCAGTTAGCAGCAGCCCAAGGAATGAAATGCTGCCAAGAGAGGAGAGGATTACTCACATCACATTTAGACAAAATGTGAGTCCAAATGCCAGAGGTATAAACACAATAAAAAAAAAAGATGGGTGTGAGTCTCATCAGTAGCACGACAAAAAGCACAATCATGGGCAGCAAGAGGAGAAAAAATTCTTACACGATCCATAGTTGATAACCTTCCTCTAATAGCAAGCCATAAGATGAAGCTCCATCTAGGAACAGAACTACCAAACCAGACTAAATGGGATCCGGCTCCTCTAAAGTTAGAAGCCATGAAGTTACATGAAGTTAATAAAATCCAAGCCATTTAAATTTATCTAACAGTTCAAGAAAAAACATGTCATCAAGAGTTTTTATTTTTATTTTTGACACAACCAACAAGGCATAACTGATGGTGGCATTTGTCGTTCAATCCTCAAGTTACTTTCTCAACATAGAGTCCAGGTCCTATTATTGAATGATTTTCCCATCCGTTTTCTAGAAAGAAGTAAAAGGAAGAGCAGCTCAATCTCCATTAGAATTAAGATACCAAACCTTAACAATTAAAATAAGAAATTAAAAGCTTTGGTAAGTTGGCTTCCTGTGCAATTAAAAGAGAATAGCTCGTGAGTAATTTATATATAGTGATTTATCAAAGCTGATGACTCCTTTCCTATTGAATCGATTGATCATATTGAGTTTCTGTGGTTACCATCAAAATCAGCCAAATCATTCAAATTATAGCTCTCTGTATCTGGTCTTTGTATCCTGATATTCAAATTGACTACGTGAGAATCAAGAAGAGGAAGCAATTCATTTGATAGCAGGAGATATATCCTGACAGAGAATGTTGAACAACGATGAGAGATAGAGGAGATCGATCATGAAACAAGGAGATTGACGGCAAAAAAATTTTTGTTTGGAAGGAGATTTGACGGCAGTTACAAAAATAAAGGTACCTAAGTTAATTTGGCTGACATGGACAATTTCAGTTCATTTGATCAGTTAAATGGCTTAGATTTTACTAACTTCACGGCCCCTAAATTTAGAGGAGCCGGATCCGACTAAATGATACCAAGGAACAATAGGCCTGGAAAAACGAAGAGCATTCCACGCAGAAGAAGTTGAATAAACCCCATTCGAAGAAAGAGTCCATCGAACAGAATCACTAACTTCACCATCACTGGGAGCTTACCAATAAAGACATCTCTACTCTCTGTAGTCACAATCTACTTGTCAAGACATTGTTCTTTTCCAGTTTTAAACTTTTCGTTTCTGACAAGATTTTGAGTATATACCTGTACATAAAAATAAAATTAAAAAAAGAAGATATATAACAAGGTTTAAGAAGTTTTGAAATATAAACGAATCCTTTTAGATTAGTATTCCATAAGATGATATTACTCTGTGTGTATGCCCAGGCATATTATAATCAAACTATGAAAGTGTCCCCTGCAATTTTGGCTGCCTTTTTCGAATGCATTCAAAATTTCAAATAACATTATGCCAAATGTAAATGTAAATCATGGGTAAGTCTAAGGTGTGTTGATGTTTTCCATACATCAACTTTTTAATGAATATATATTAAATGAGTAGTGCTAGGGATCCCAGAATTTTGTACCAAAATTACATAACAAATGACATGGTACATGCCGTATCATCAATTTCTTTGAAATTTCTATTGACATGGATTTCCTTGTTGGATATAAAATAAATTTCATGTTTTTTTTTTTAAGAATTAAGAAAACTTATATTAAATAAAAGTCACAATTAAACAAAATACCAAATTAATTTAGAAAATGAATAGATGCAGTTGTTATAGCAATCTGGCTCTCTGCAACCTTGATACCTAGATCAAAATATATATTAGGAAAAAAGAAGAAGCAATTCTCACATGAAAGATTATTACTGGGTCTTTGATGTTTGAGTTTTGAATTGATCTCTACGAGTTTTCTTAATGTCTTTCTTTATTTCTTTCTTACCTAAAGCTTTTGCACGTTAATGAGGCTTTGAAACCATGGCTTATTCCGATCTTCATTGGATAAATAGAACTGAGCAGGGATGAGATCAACTAACTTGTCCATAAATTGAGAATGCTAATGGATAATAGACTTCAAATAAAGAATTGGATAAGAATCAATATTGGTCTCTCTATCTATTTTATTCTTCATCCTTTTCCCCATTTAAGCAAGATGAAGCCAATTAACGAATAACATTGGATGCTCTTCACGAGAAGCAGTGTAATTATATTTGTAATTGCTTTGATTTTTGTAAAACATTACGGTTTTGATAATATACAAAATATTTTCTCAAAAACATTCTGTTTTTAAATTGAAAATAAATAAATCCATGTCATTGAAATTTATGGAATGATATTGATGAAGTGTTGTATGCCACATCATTTGGTACTCAATTTTTGTATAAATATTTGGTGTCTCAATGTTCGACAGATTCGGAACCGTTCGTATTCATTTTTGTAAATTGCAATTTTGAATGCCTTAACGATCATCAATTTGGCTGAAATTTTGCAGAGATAATCTATACATTAGGACCTAAAAACTGAACGGTTAAGATGTAAATGTGTGATTGGAAAGTGGGCAAAATGGGAAATCCGTACCTTTTTCTTAGGTACGGACGTCCGCACTTGAGAAACTTTGTGTGTGTGTATATATATATATATATATATATATATATATATATATATATATATATGCCCGTTCTAGAGAGGACTAAAAATTTGAGAATTTTTACTACTTTACACTAGTATGAGACCCAAATTCAATGATTCAACCATTGATCCTTTAGATTCTTATGCAAGAATTGTGTCTACAAAAAATGTTGTATCAATTGAGCTTCTGTGAGTTGCAAAACTAGTTTAGCATTTTTGGGGTGACTTGCTTTTGTAAGCATGTTCTTTCCTTAGCTCTATACTAGTCATTGTAACTTGACTAAGCTTGTATTAAGTTACGAAGTCTATGCAATTTCATGTGCACATTTTAGTAGCTGCTTCCTTGATTTTTGTTAATCTTGTAATTGAATAAATAATGATGGTCAAAGTGGGAGAATGTAAGAATGATTTTGTGGACTCATCATAATATAAAGTAACTACAATAACAAGCTAATGACTTAAGAATGAAGTAACTAAGATAACTTAAAAGGTTCTAATCCTATTACAATATGGACATGTATCTGTATCTATATTTATTACAAAAATTTAATATACTTAATATCAAGTAATGTATAATATAGATCGATGATCATTCAGAACTAGATCACACAAATTACTTCTTTCTCATCATATAATAGCCTCTAACAGTCTAACCGGGATAGGTAAGAGGTTAATATATGATGAGGAAAAGTATTTAACCTTGATTGAGTGGTAAATTCCGTTGCTGTGTGCGAACTTATTGAGAAAATCACCAACTGATCTTGTTGATTCACTTGCATTAACACTGGTTGACTCACCGTTAAACTGTGCATTCCTTATATTAGTAAGATTTGAATCCGTGACAATTGTAAAATTTTTTATCTTAATTCTTGAAATTTTTTGTTATTCACCCTACATTATTCAAGAAACTAAAAGAAACAAACTAATTGGGGGAAGACCCCAACTCAACCACAGAAGCTGCCGTTGCCTCTGCTTCCACCACCTGCAGCGTGCCATTTGCTTCAGTATCCATCAGTTCCTCCACAGGAGGTTCGTCATCATCAAGCTCCAGAGCAGTATATATTTGGATTTTATATTCTCTGCCCAGATCAATCACTCGCCGTCTCAACTATTTGTGAGTATGTCCATTCCCATAGAAGATGAAGTGGGGATTCACTCCCCTAAACTAAATCGTATCAATTGAAACAAACGTTTTTTCTTTTGATGACATCAATTGTAACATGCTTTTGTTTCCTGCATTTCAAGTTTGGGTTGCGGATGCGCCACAATGGCTATCTCATATACTTAGAACTGATGTAACTATCTGAATTGCGTATTACTGCAATTCATTTCTTTCTTCTCAAAAAAAAAAAAAAATCTGGATGCTAAAACTCCACTTACACCAGGTAACAATATCTCCAAGACAAGAGAGAAGCAATCCTTGTTGGTCTATTTCTTACTCATATGATACTGAATGCAACCTACCGTTCCATATTTAGCAATTCCTTGTTACAAAAAATCAGAAGGTTCAACACAAATCCCCCATTCAAATCAATTTAAGGTATTAAAATTCTAAAAACAATCCAAACTTTACCAAGTTCAATTTTATAAAAGTACTATCATACTCACTAAACTTCCATCTTCATCCGTCAAAAACCCTTTCCACTATAATCAAAGGGTCTGCTGTAACCATCCTCGGTGCTGTCCTTACACTCATATTCCTCATAACTTGCTGAAGTTGACAATGGATTAGTACCGGCGTTCAAAGCAGCAATTTGTATAATGTTCTCTATCTGTTTCACCACTTCCCCCATTCTTGGTCTTTTATCCCTTAGTTCTTCTACACAAGACATTGCCAAATCCACAAACATTTCTACACCTTTCAGCTCTGTTCCTAAACCAATGAATGGATCAAGAATGTCATCAAGGTTGTACAAATCTTTCGACTTATCCATTGTCATCTGTACCACTTTCACTATATAATTCCCTTGCATTATTGGCCTTCTAGCAGTTATCAGCTCCAACATTACCACGCCAAAGCTATACACGTCGCTCTTGTCAGTCAACTGTTGAGTCATAAAATATTCAGGATCCAAGTAGCCCTATAATCATGGAAAACCGCAGTTCAGTTATATTTAAGGTACTATTGTAATAATTTCTACATTGCATTATTTTTGCAAGAGGAGTTAAAAGAGTTTCTACTGACCAGTGTCCCTTTAACTTGAGTAGATAAGTGGTCCATTCCACTATCAGCAATTGACTTGGAGAGACCAAAATCAGCAACTTTTGCATTTAAATCTTTATCGAGTAGTATGTTGTTTGATTTGATGTCCCGGTGTATAATGGTTGGGTTTGCATGTTCATGAAGATATGCCAGACCTCTCGCTGCACCAAGTGCTACTTGAAGTCTTCTTGTCCAGTCCAACCTGATTCCGGACTTCCCTGAACCAAGATAGAAATGAATCAAGAAATGTTTCTGATAACAGAGTAAAATATATACTTTCCCTTCTATAACAAGCTTTGTAAAGTGCAAGTGCATGGAATACCTGAAAGGCTGTCCCTCAAATCACCATTTGGAACATACTCATATACCAATATTTGTTCCCCTTGCTCAAAACAAAAACCTACAAGGCCAACAAGATTCTTATGATGTACTCGTGATAGGAGCTCAACCTCGGCTTTGAACTCAACTCCTCCCTGCAGAGATTCCCGTTTAGCTCTTTTAATGGCAGCCATTTGGCCTGTTGGAAGAATTCCCTTATACACCTGTAAAATGTTTCCAAAAGTCATATATAGTGTAGTGATATGTTTGATTAAGTCTCTATAATAATGAAAGATGATCAAAGGTAACCTGGCCATAACCCCCAGATCCAATATCATTTGCTTCCGAAAAACCATCGGTGCATTTCTTGAGCTCTTCAAATGAGAACAATCTTGCTCCTTTTAGTTGAGGACCACTAGCACTGCTATTTGAAATCCCTGTCTGCTGCATTTTTACAAAATTAACTCAATAAAATTACCCCCTTCATCAGTAAGTCACAAAACAAACTGTGTCAAGTCCTCTAACAACTTTTTATGTTATTGATGGCTTACCAAAAGGATCGATCCACTCAATGACTCATCTGCTTTTCTCTTCTGGTGGAGAGCATAAAGCCCTACAAGGACTAATAATGAAAGGAGCACAGAACCACCAATTGCCGTTCCAATTATCACGGCCTTGTTTGATCCTGTAGGCACCATAAAATGATGAGAGATAGAAAGAAGTATAGATATAAATGTGGTTTTCATAGTTACCTCCAGAGTTGGTGTAAAGAACAAGAAAAGAGTAGGGTCCAAAAGAATTTGGACGTCCCTCTAGAGTCTGGTTGCTAATAACAGATGTAATCGCTGAACTTTCTGTTTGGTTGAAGCTAACTTGATCACCGGATGGGAAAATTTCTATGATAATTTCAAGTTGATAAGATGAGCTCCAGCTCGGATGACTCAGTGAAACTGAATCCACAGGAAGGTTTTTGGACTGAAAAGATCTTGTGAGATTGTCTGAGAGAGCTTTGTAATAATTGACGTCATCCAAGTTTGAGAAAGAAACAAATAAGAAGACTAGAGTCCGTGTATAGGGAGATGCACATTTACAGTTGGGGGAAGCAACCTGGCCGGAACTACAGTCAGCACAATTACTTGGTGTAGTTGAAATTGAGGAATTAGGAGGAGAAACATTGCAGTAGTTCTTTGCCATGTTATTCTGACTCCCCTCACAAATTGGATTGTCAACTAGACTGCAAAAGATGAATGATTACTTTTAATAATATGACAAGAAAATAACTGGTTAGTCTTTAGAGAGTTGATATTTCAGTATCCAGCATCCTAAAGAAAAGAAAACACTAAATATGCGTGCTATTTCTTACATCAATGTGTAGTTGGATCCCTCATCAATTGGTGCAAGATTAGCAATGTTGTTCTTCTGCAGATCAATTAGGTTCAATTGGTCGCCATAATTTGTTCCAATATCCAATGTACCATTGAGACTGTTGTTCTTCAGTATCCTATAGCAGGTCATATGATCATCACTGTAACTATACAACCGTATATAAGTTGCATAAATGAAATTTTATCCTTGTTCTCTTCTTTAGAGCTGAGCCAACTTAAAAACTAAGTCATTTAGATTCATGAAACATCCATTACAGTGAGTGTGGTGCTACTAAATATCATTATGATATACTCACACTGTCTCCAAATTTTGAAGGCTGAAAAGGGCTTGAGGGACTTGTCCCTGAAGTCCTGTGTTTTCCATCATTCTGCCACAGAGGGTTGATAGGTATGTTAATTGAGCACTTGATTATTGTGTTCTGATCAATGATATTTCATACTCGCAAGCACAAAGTTATGTATATAGAGGAGGAATGAAGCATACAATGTTGTCAAGAACTTCAAGGTTGAAAACCAATTAGGAATATCTGACGCATCAAAAGTATTATTGCTCATATCCCTGCAGATTAAAATTTCATAAGCCATGACTTTAACAGTTTTCTTTATAAGAAAAAACTAATTGATAGCTAATTCTGTAAAAACACAGTAGTTGGTACTTACACATAGTTGAGGGAATCCATGAGAGTAAGGTTGGGCACCGGGCCAGTCAGCTTATTGTTGGACAGGTGCCTGAAAACATATTACAAATAGCTTACAGTTCAAAACTTTACTGAAACAGATGTTAATTATTTATCTGGTTTGCCCCTCATACTTACAGTTCAGACACATTTGTAAGATTTCTGAGGCTCGTAGGTACAGACCCACTTAATGAATTTCTATCAAGGCGTCTGCACCAAAACAAGAAAAGCTTTCAGTACTCAATAACTATATAGACCACATCTGTAATAGCCTTGGTATAAATTCACTCGAGGATATGAAATATTTACTCACACTGCCTCCAGAGTTTTCACAAGTCCAAGTGTGGAAGGGATGCTGCCAGTAAAATTATTTCTGTCAAAAATCCTGCACAGATAAAAGAACTCGATCAGATGAAATTGATGTGTTTCCTTTGGCAGTTCAGAATTGGAATTTTCCAAATGAAAACGCAAAAAAAAAATTAGCTTTGATTCCTAAGTTTTTATGTCAATGACTTTTGATTTAGTTAGAAATGCTGCTTGAAACTGAAATGTGCAGTAAGGACTAAGGAAAGACAATTAGAAATGCAACGCATATAAACATGAACTCATACATTTCCTGTTCTATTCTGCAGATTGTATTAATCATTCCCATATTTCAAGTTTCTCCCCTAGAAAATGAACGCTTTAACGTACAACACTTACAAATGTATCAGAGGCATATTTGAGCTGAACAGTTGAGGTGGAATGCTGCCCGAGAGCTGGTTATTTGAAAAATGACTGTATTTAAAGCAAATACAGAAAGAATCAGAAGGATATAAATTGGAAAGAACAATGCCAAGATACCATGTAAATGTCAAGTTAAAATTACTAACAAGAGCGGGCTTACAAGTGCTTTGTTTTATTTAACATATCAAGACCAGGTGCAGTCCCATTAGAGACTGGAATGGAATCCCCAAGCCTGTTGTCCGATAGGTCCAGAAAGACAAGATTGGCTAGATTGCCAATGGAAGGTGGAATTGGACCACTAAATCTATTGTTTTTCAGAGATCTGCAGTAGCATACAAATCAAGAGTTCCGGAATTACTGCATATCAGCCTAACATATCATTACAAGAAAAAGGAGAGCAGGGGATCAAAAATTTGGAAACTTTACAGATAAGAAAGTTGCTTTAAAGATCCTATTGTAGCTGGAATAGGACCAGAGAATCTGCAACCATCCAGGATTCTGGTATGCAACAAAATTTGTTAGGAGGATAAACAATCACATAGAAACTAATATTACTCTAGTGGAGAAACCATAGATTTTCTTTTACACGGTGTTTAGTTTGGTCAAGTTTCCAATTGATGCTGGAAGTTGTCCCTTCAGGTTCTCATTGAAAGCCAGATTCCTATACGAAAAATGATGATCAATGAGTTAACAAAACAAGGAATGGACAAGTCTATTACCAATGACTATTAGAGGTTGAAGCAACTTAAAGTGGTTACCATAATTCTAGTAATGATGATAAATTATTCAAAGCAGTCAGTGCCTAGATATTCCTGGATTGTGGTAAACTACTATTTTTTTATGGCAAATGATAAACAACTAGAAAATTGTAGGACAGAACTTACAGAATCTGTAGCTCAGATAATGTCTCGATATCACTAGGTAGCCCGCCTTTCAAACCCATGTCTGCCAATGTTCTGAAATTAAAAGCTGACAAATCAATAAAAAAAAAAAAAAAAAACATGGATGCAGGCAAATATATGAGCATTAATTAAATAAGATGGAAACAGATCAGGAACTTACATAGCAGTGATCTGTGAATTGGTGCAAGTAATACCTTCCCAGTCGCCACAAGGATCTGAACCAACCCAACTTGGAGGGTTGATGCCCCATTCATCCCTGAGTGTCATAATAGCATTATCTGCATCACCTTCTTTCCATTAGTTTAGTTCTTCACCGAACGAAGAATGACTTGAGGAATTTACAAATTACATTATATAACTCTAATGTTAATCCAAACTCATGAGTGTTGCTTAAAACAACTGTCTTGTGAACAAGAAGCAGGCACATCTACAAAATGGCTACTTGGCTAGTACTGTATAAGTTCAAACTTCGGAAATGCAGAAAGATCCTAATCAAGAAAGCTAAAGAAGAAAGATTGATAGCCTGCCACAAACCTATCATCAAAAAGTGATTGACTACATGATGGAAAGATTAAATAGGTAGCTTGAAGTTGGATAAAACTTACACTCCTGAACAGTTCCCTCTGCTGCAATAACAAAAAATGGGATTAACACAAGCAGCCATAATACTTGAGTGGCTCGATCCATTACTTTTTGGAAAATGGGCATCAAAACCTTCTTTCATCACCTTACCAGCCAACTTTTGTTGTGTAGAACAATCCAGGAAGAAGTAATTCAGGTGGAGCATATTTAAACCTTTCAGATATCGACCTCCGGACAGTCCATGGTCAGATTCTAAAACTTGTAACAAACGGAACCATCCATAGTTGAATCAAGTGGTCCAACAATTATATAATAAGTTGGAAATAAAAAGGGTCCGAGGTATTACCGAACATGACAGAAATGGAAACAGCATGAGAAGGATGATCTTGAATAAGTCATCCCCAGAAAGATTTTAACCAAGTTAATAGTAAATCCTCAATATTGAATTGGTAGAGTCATTATCTTTACGTTGTCATCATCTCAGAAACAATCAAATGAAGCAATTCAAAATTAACAACTACAGCGACAACAATTATTAATTTAGTCCTAGATATGTCAGGGAGGATGTAAATGTTGACGTGAATACAACACGACTCAACCAAGTTAATCCAGAAGATTAGTTGATTGATATTGCAACCGTTAGTAAAAAATTCGAGGCCCCAGCCAATTAAGAAGGCCTAGTTAACCTCATAATTTTTTATTTTTTGAAAGGGTGAATTTTCTTTTTTTGAATGACAGAGTTGTATCCCGTGCTAAAGATTTTGCAAGTCTTCTCCTTTTCAATTTTTAATTTGGTATGATCACCACAATCTCGGATTGTCTAGGCACTAAACTGGCAGATTTGAGTAAAAAAGGTGGAGACTACGAACTTACATAGCAGTGATCTGGGAATTGGTGCATTACCTTCCCAGTTGCCACAAGGATCTGTTCATCTGAACCATTCCAACTTAGAGGTTTAATGCCCCACTCATGCTGGAGTCCCGTAATAGCATTAACTGCATCAAGATTCTTTCCATCAGTTTAGTTCTTCAGCAATGACCTGAGACTGACTTGAGGAATTCACAATATTACATTCTATAAGTCAATGTTAATCGAAACTCGAGTGCTACATAAGACAACTGTCTTATGGACAAGAAGCAAGTACATCAACAAAATGGCGCTATCAAGCTAGCTGAAGAAGAAATATCAATAGCCTGTCATAAACCTATGAACTAAATTGTTGGATAAAACTCACACTCCTGAATAGTTCCCTCTGTTGCAATGACAAAGAATGGGATTAACAGGAATAGCCGAAACACACGAGTGGCAAAACCCATTCCTTTATGGCAAATGGGCATCAAAACCTTCTCTAGTCACCTTACTAGCCAACTTTTGCTGTGTAGAACAAACAATCTGTGAAGAAGCAAGTCAGATGGAGCGTATTTAAGTCTATTGAGATATCGACCCTCGGATAGTCCATGGTCAGATTCCAAAACTTGTAACAAATGTAACCATCTTCCATATTGAAACCAATTGGTCCAACAATTTTTTAATAACTTAGAGTTTAAAAGGGTCCGAGGTTTTACTGGATATGACAGAAATGGAATATATATTGCACAAAGAACAGAGGTAACAGCATGAGAAAGAATAAGTCATCCCCAGAAAGGTTTTAACTAAGCAGTGTACCCATTAACATGGGATTGGTAGAAAGTCATTATCTTTACGTAGTCATCATCTCTGAAACAATCAAATGAAGCAATTGAAAATCAACAACTGCAACACTCCAACAGTAATTAATAATTTAGTCCTAAGCTAGTTAGGGGCTGATGTAAATGTATACGTGAATACAACAAAACCTAATTATGCTCATGACTTGGTCACACAAAACTGACCAAATCCAGCAAATTAGTTGATTGATGTTGCAACCATTAGTAAAACGTTTTGGGCCCCAGCCAATTAAGAAAGCCTAATTATGCTCATGACTTGGTCACACAAAACTGAAACATATAAGTTAAAAGAGAGTTAGAAATTACAATCAACCACTGGAACTAGAATCCTTGAAAACCTACGGGGCATTAACTGAGAGATATTCATAGTCATTTACAAAACAAAGTTCTATAGCGCTCCCGAAACAGAGTTCTAGTGCTCACTCAGCAGAGCCTGGTCTCAAACTTGAGACTTATGCCCATGCAGAAAAGTTCCTGGCACAACAGTCATGATCACCTGGTCACCTACTGACCAAATATTATTTGGTCAGTCACCGTTCGATTGACATCGGACGGTTGACAACTAAGTGATGAAATCTGAGATGAGAGCTGTCAACCGTCTGATCTCAATCGAACGGTGACTGAAGGTGACCATGTGAACGGGGCCACCTGGCACAATAACTTGGCCCCATATGGAACATTCAACCTGACAATGTCATCAACAGACTTACAGACCCGGCAATATGGACCCCTGATTCTACTGCCATCAACTGTTCCATCTATCACATTAGCCGCATTTTTGCATTTCAGGCAAGCATGCATTTGGGAGGAGTCACTAAGAGTGAAAAGGCGTTCATGTAAGTTTGCTGATGCTCCATGGGCTATAAGGCAGTCGCGCTCCATCTCACCAAACTTTACCCCACCAAATCTCTTCCTGTCTGCCACTGGCTGCCGGGTGAGAGGGTGAACTGGCCCAGTGTTCCTGAACTTCACTTTGTCTTCAGACATGTGAATGAGACGTTGATAGAATGTTGGGCCCATAAATATCAGTTGGCGAACCATTTGACCAGTTTGACCACTGTATACTCTCTCATTTCCCCATCTTTGAAATCCAGCTCTGTCAAAGATATTAAGCACTACATGAATCACTCTAATCCATCTAGGGGGGAGCGGAGGGTGGGGAGTTCAATAACTAAATATTCTTTTCTAAACATAAGATTAATCTTGTAGGTAACCATGTAAATTCCACGTGGAAAAGAATGGATAACTGAAAAATGAAGAGACAAAACAGTGGTACTTGTAGGGATGGCAATGGGGCGGGTTGGGGATGGGGATCACAATACCATCCCCATCCCCAGGGTAATTTTTCACCCCCATCCCCGCCCCAATCCCCAATAAAAATATATTGGGGATTCCCCGTCCCCATCCCCATTGGGGACGAAGTCTCCAAACCCGTCCCAAATCCCCAATAAGAATTTAAAAAATAGAATATTTTTTTTTTCTCTTATTGCCTTTTTTAAAATCAAAATCTACAACAAGTAAAATTAAAACATGATTAAATTCATAAATCATAATTTGGTGAGTGCAAAAGTCAAACACTATTAAAGTAAAGTAGTAAATGTATATATTTGTGATTTATATTATAATATATATATATATAAATTAAAATATATATAAATTAAATATATGTATATATCATTGGGGCGGGTTTGGGGATGGAGATCATAATACCATCCCCGCCCCATCCCCGATCTTAGATAGTGGGGATTGGGGATCCCCATCCCCATTCCCCATTTGTCCCCGAAGTCTCCCCCCATTTGGGGCGGGTATCCAATGGAGCTCCGCCCCGCTGGGGATTTTTGCCATCCCTAGGTACTTGGTACCATAGTAGCAAAATACACTACATTTCGCAAGGTTTTCATGGCACGAACATTCTGAAGAGTCATGACACACAGTACTGAACACTTTTTAACGTTATTTAATTTTGCTAGTTTTCTAAAACAGAAGAAAACCACTCTTTTATAGTGGCAAACATGTAATAAAAGTCCAGACATGATGTAGACTCAGCAACATTGCCCAAAAATCGAAGAAGTAAATGTCTCAACACAACACATAATATACAACTCAACTCAACTAACCTCAAATCCAAGCAAGTTAGCCAACTTTACTGCACCTCAGGAACAAACATTAACAGATTCACATTTATTCAACTGATTTCTTATGATCAAATTTTGATCCTCCTTTTCATATGGATGACTGGTTGTTTAATTTCCTATAATACTTCTCATTTTGGAAATTGAGGAAAGACAGGCATTAAATTTTGCAGGCACATCCATAGAGAGATACATTTCAAAGAAGCCACCACAGGAATGCAGGTTTCCAGTATGGTTCAAAGAAGTTAGATCCCCCATCGAATTGTCAAATATAAAATAAAGTTAAAGGTAAAAGTCATATGAATAGAATGAAGAGTTACCTATGAAGCTGATCTGTGATGTCATCAACAGAGGGAGTAGAGAAAGGAGTTGCATATAGGAGCTTGTCTCTAGGAGTTGACCAGGAGCTTGTCTCTAGGAGTTGACCACCACAGGCAATCCCCTTCCCTAAAGCAGCCTCTAGGAGTTGACCAGGAGCTTGTCGTGAAGGAAATGCATGTGGATTAATTACAATATCTGGAACTATCCCCTGTATTGTGAAGGGGAAGTTCTCTTCAGACTCCAAAAAGCCTAGGACACCCTTCTGCCCATGCATGCTTGAGAACTTGTCTCCAAGGCAAGGAGAACGAACCTAAGCCAAAAGATTATAAATGTCATTAGTCTATGGAATTTGGTTTCTCATAAGTAAATACAGAAAGCAATAGGCAGGCGATATACAAAACACTATTCGATGTCAATTCATCTGCAGAAGATTAAAGGCATTTGCTGCCATCTTCCACACACATCATATATTCACCACAAACCACGGTGTCCCTCAAAATAGATAAGCTTACATGCATTTGAAGATATGCGGCGCGCAATCCAAATAGATGTCTAAGATAACATATTAAATCAATTGCATAGGAATACCTGTCTTAAGGATACAACACCAAAATTCTTTCCCTCTTCATTAGAGGAAAGTACAACCTTCTGAACCTTTCCTCTTTCAGTATGCGTCAGTTTGATGCTATGATCAGTACCAGATTCACTGCACCTCGCAATAATAGTATCACCACTCTGCAGATATGCACCTATACAGGGGAATCCATCATCATCAAGACTGTCAACACTTCCAAATTTACTCTGTATTTTGCCAAAATTTATACAGTCATCTGGCTTCCTCCTTTTTCCCAATGAGAACTTGTTTTCAACTTCAGCCTTGTAGCTCCGTATGTGCTCAGATTTGAACATACCACGTTGCACAGATGCGCGGTTCATCACAATAGAATCTTCTTGGTTATATCCTAGGTGCACATTGACCGCAACAATTGCATTTTGGCCATTAAAGTATTCAGGCTTGGGCATAACTCTGTTATGGCTCACTGGGTTTCCTGGTTGGCCAAGGCAATCAGATATCATAGTATGAAAAAGTGGCCTCTGAGGGTAGTGTAGTTGGTGAGACAGAGTATCCACTCTGTGGTTAGGATTTGTGGCAGAAAAACCAATGGCCTGCTGAGAGTGCTTCTGAGACTGGTATAGAACCCTCCTTGCGTTATCATGGTTTGAAAACGGAATGATACCACAACTTAAGCCTAACAAAAATGATAGGTCCAGTTCACAGTGTGTGTACTTGACTGCTGACTTCCCCTCCATAAATAGATGCTTGACGTCCCATGCTGTACAGCAATCCTCTTCTTCTTCAGCTCCAATGAGCTCGATTATTCCATTGCCAAGAAGATCCTGGAACGTGTGTTTTTTCCCTTTTGATTCTTTAATCTTATTCAAATTCTTAACTACCAGGAAAGGACGTAGAATCCTTCCAGCATCAGAATATATGCGTACTTCCAGGAGCTGCTCATCTCTTTTGATTTCCACCTAAGACAATATTATTACCAAAGATTAATTCTCCCTAATAACTGAAACATCCTTGTTATACACATGCAACTTGTTTATTTGCAAAGTCATTGTTTAGATAGGAGGTGAATTAAAACTTTGTTTGCTCCTGCTACATAAAGATTGATAACTGTATAAAAGCAAGAAATATGAAAAAAAAAAACAAAAATCCTCAGTCAAAAAAAAGACAGGAGCATAGAAAAGGTGTGAAAGGAACAACCCATGCAACTGCAATTTGATAGCTTTTTTAGAATCAAAGCACATCACTTCTAATGTATATATGCTTTGGAATGAAGAGAAGAAACACAAAAAGAAAAAGCTTTTTAGCCTTTTAAGATAATCAGAAAACATAAGCCCCTAAAGCTGTTATATAACACAGTATCATCCAAATTCACTTTTTATACATCATAGTTCAATTAATTTGCTAAACTGCAGCACAATGAAATCATGGCGATCAAATAAAAGTAGGCAATGTGAATTCTGAACAAGAGAAAACCTGATGTAGCAACTTTTTCCTGCGTCTCAATGTCCTTAGTTTCATGACAAAATCATGGGAATCTTCACAAACACCAACCCAATCCCCATTGAGAAAAACTTTATTCTTCCCATGAAGTGATGTTGAAGTATCATCTACCAGCTCCTCCATGCCACTAGAGAAAAAGTCGGGCAATATGGGCTCCAATATGTTTGTACTTACCAGTGCAGTGGTAGCCAAATTTTTCACAAGCCCACAATTCTCACCATCTGGGGTTGAGATAAAGCAAACCCTACCCCAGTGAGAAGGATGCCTGCATCCACAAGCTTCTATTATCCACAGTTCTTTAAAAAATTATCTCAAGAGCGAAAAAATAAAAATAAATAAAAATTAAGACGCCCTAGGCTAAACACATGCAACTACTATTGGTGTGTTTGTGTAGAGGTTCTGGGACACAACCCGAACATCAGAAATCATTTCTGTTCTGATTATAGAAATGGCATCTGAATAAACTGATGAAGATAAAAGTGAAAAACAAGGGTTATATCTTTGTCCAGCACTCCAACTGACTGAGCTATCTTTAACAGAATTCACTGTTAGATCTATTCTTAGAGCATTCTCTTCAATAACAGAACGGCAAAAGCTTACAGGTGACTTCACTCAAATTCAACCAAAACTCAGTAAGTTATCTAATCAGTCCAATTATAACCAAGATAAGAAACTTCATACGTCCAGGACTCTATTTGTGATATTGTTTTCCCACATGAAAGCACAGCACATAATACTGAAGGAATATCATTATGTAAATATTCTGATAGTCTCTCACTATCAGAAGGTCATTAATTCATTTCAATAAATAAAACACACAAGGAAGACCCTTTGACCAAAACATAAATATCTAGAGCTGGCCACTAATATTTGAGCTATAACATTCGGTCATTTCACCATACAGGGACAGTCATTGCAAGAAAAGCATGAAACAAAACATAAAATAAGTGAGAAGGTACTCACGGATATCTGGCATCTCCGACCTTCCCCGTGTATTGAACTTGGAGGCGTGTCTTCCTCATATCTACCATTGTTTGCAGTGGATTTGTTTTCCCAACATTTACCACCACACCAGACATCCTCTCCATCCTCTTGAAAGGATGACACCACGCTCCAGTTGAGAATGCTCTGGAGATGCCATTGGTTACTACTGTAGCATCTAGATATTGCTCAACCAGGCAGACAACACGGTCACCACAAAGGTCTCTCTGCAAAGCCTTTGCCATGCGCCTTCCTGCATGTCCTACGTGTGCCTTCAGCTCTCGCTCTAGAAGCTCACCAGCCAAGTGAAACCTCTTGTTCTTCAATTCTTCTCTGTTGTCACATTTCCTGTGGCCTCTGAAGGTCTGTAAAAGAGACTTCACCATATAGCCAAGAAACCGAGCCTTTTGCTTCAAGCCCCTGAGATTGGGGAACAGATACATGCTGATGCATTCTTCAATGCTTTCCCGAGGAGGAAACGCGGTATTCTTTATCATCTCTTCAACATATCTGAGAGCATTCTTCCCTCTCCGGAAGTTATCTTTTCGTTGGTCAGCATCACGAATTGAGGCAACTAGAATGCTTGAAATGCTTGCATCTTCTTTGCCATAATCAATCAGATCTGTAACTTCATTGTCCGAAGAAACCCCAAGGGCAAAAAACCAAATCCAGAGAGGGATTTCTGCTGACTTAAAGTACACTGACAAAACTCTCTACTCCTTCAATGTTTTGAAGTTGAGAAATCCCTGATAATCTTATTAGTAGTCTATGCCGCTTTACCTCAGACCTATATGCTACTGTGATCCCCTGATTATTTGTAATTAGAAGTCTCTTCAGACAGCTCTGCTCTTGTGCAATAATAGGCATCCCACAGATGTCACTAAAATTATGTATAGAAAACCACATGTAGAATTTTTTTAAAGGCATTGAATAACAAGGAGCAAGTAAAATCCTATGATATTTGCGCAGACAGATTTTCAAGAAAATAACTGATTCAGGAAACAGAGTAAAACAGTTTTGAGCTCACCTTCTCTGCACCCTTGATTATAAAATAACCTCCATGGTCAAATTCACAGTCAGCTTTCTCGTCTTTCATCCAACACAAGTCAGACTTCACCATCACTGGGAGCTTACCAATAAAGACATCTCTACTCTCTGTAGTCACAATCTGCTTGTCAAGACATTGTTCTTTACCAGTTTAAACTTTTCACTTCTGACAAGATTTTGAGTATATACCTGTACATAAAAAAATTAAAAATAAATAAAGAAATAAATAAAAAGAGATATATAAGAAGGTTTAAGAAGTTTTGAAATATAAACGAATCCTTTCAGATTAGTATTCCATAAGATGATATTACTTTATGTGTATGCCCACCCACAGGCATATTATAATCAAACTACGAAAGTGTCCCCTGCAATTTTAGCTGCCTTTTTGTGAATGCATTCAAATAACATTATGCCAAATGTATTGTAAATCAAACCCTGGCTAGAAAAGTGGAGTAGACATACGTCTCAAAGACAACACGAGACAAATATTACTGCAATAGTTTTTAGTTTTGTACACAAATCACCTAATGTGAATCCGATCTAGTAACTTCCATGCATTTAATCAAACTAGCAATCTAATTTGTTTACCTCAACAGTAACGTTCACTTTGATCTTGGCTGAGTATGTCATATTTTGAAGCCGAGCATGCCTAGGTAGCATATTATACTCCTTATCATTCACAGCACCGCCCCAAAAACTTGGTCAAATGAGGGTAACCTTCCCAAACCTGATGGAAGCATATCGCCATTCTGCATTCCCCTTCTTCGATGGGTCATACCCAGGCTCAACTATAATCTCATCAAAACTATCAAAGACTCTTTGTATACCATTTTTAATGAAGTCATTGTACGAGTTTATTTGGTGACTAATGAGGCCATACTGGTTGAAGAATGAAACTGATGCCTCCTTACAGAAATCCTTCAAAAAAGCTTCTCCCAGATTATGTATGCTAGTCAAATCAACAGATTCATAATCATCATCAATATCCATGTCAACCCAATTGGAAAAGCTTTCCCCCTTACTACTCATACCAATATCTCCCTTGGCAACCGATGAAGCCCCAATTGGATTTGAAAACTGTCGAGAGCACAAGAAAATGAAAAGCACATACAATATCAGTTTAGCAATAAACAATATCCGTATGTGTTAATTGATTGTAGAGAAACAGGAGGGAAGGTAAATAGTAATAATTTTTTTTTTTAAAAAAAGGTACTCGGCCCACAACGAGGCAGCACTTTTTTCACCAAGAATGAGAAAACAGGCTTGTTCTTATACATTCAAGTGTGAAGAATTTGAAATATACACTCCAGTTGAGCACCTTTTTTCTTCCTATAGTAGATAACCAGCTCATATCTTAATTATCTACTAAGCAACATTTAATTCCAAAAGAAATGCTTATAGCTGTGGTTCTTATACATGTCATACTTTCCATGCTAATTCTTAGTAGCATTTCTAACGTTAATGCACCAAAAATACTAGAACCAGTTACCTACTTATTGAATAAGAAATCAATTGAGTAAATGAACATAACTCAAAATCTTAACTTTTTAATTACGAGAGAAAAATTCGTACAAAAAGAAATTACAAAGAAAAAATTCAAACATATTGCTCGTGACACGTGACATCTTCATCCTACCGATCAAATTTCATAACTTACAATAAAAACTTATATATGAAATGTCATTTGCTTGTCATGTGAATCGCTAAGAATACCATTTTTGCCTTTTAAACTTATGCATACAGTGTCCTTTGATTGGTCACTTGAACAAGTTCAATGGTCAACCTCTTGATCGAAGACTCTTCTATCTCTTAGAAATGGAAAAGTATAGTGTGAGATGTATGTGTCGTGTCTGATTCACCGATTGTAATTCTTTATTTTAACTCCTTATTCATATTGCCACTATGCTATCATGGGATGAGATACCAAAAGTATCCTCACTTCTATTTTGCCTGATATGTGGCATTTGAGTTGTGGATCAAACATGTCATGTAGATCGACCGCCACACCGGAAACAAACTTGTACACGCAAGCCCGACCTTGGGGAATAGGCAGACTAAGCCCAAGCCTATGGCCTCCAATTTAATGGGCCTCGAACTAAAAATTTATGTTACCTAGCCTAAAAAAAAAAAAAGCAAGGATAAAAAAGTAGATATGGGTCTTTTCTAATTGATATTGTCTAGACTTGTCCCTTTGTTGGGCCTTTTGGTAATTAAACTTAATTAGTTTATTTTTGATGTATTGTAGTATGTATTTGTCGAAGTTATCATTTTAATTAAGTTGTTACAATTAATAAGAAATATTTTGTTATCGTTTAATTTATTTATTGACTATGTAAGTTTTTTTTTTTTTTTTTATCAAAGAAGAACTTAATTAATAATGAACTGCTTACAACGAGTTTTAGACGACATCTCTGAATCAGAAATTGCCTCTAGACTTCACACTGGAACTCTATACTGACTGACTCTAAACTTGCACTACAACTATATGACAAAGACAAAAGTGTAGGAGCAGTGAATCCTTGACATCTCATCTCTCGTCCAGCCGGTAAGAACATCTAAAACTAGACAACTCACTGGTGTCGACACTAAACTCACCAACCAGAGTTCTCCTAACCAGCTTTGGAACGACCAAGCCAACACTCATTGTGACCTAAACTCAACCAAAAGGATTGCCGGACATTCAGACCTGGGACTAAAGAAAACACCATCACCACCCTATTGTCAACACCATCCATCCACCACTGCTCCAAATCGCCATTACCTCCGACCCGATCCCAGACAGGAAGGACCCACTAGAAGGCCAAGGATGATTGTCTGTGCCATAGCCAGAAGTTTTCGCCACCGCTGCTGACCTAACTCCAGAATAGGAACGTTCCACTAGAAGGCCGAAGAGAAGATTGTCTCTGCCACAACTTGCAGTGGCTTATTTCTAACAAAACCTTAAAATAAAACCAAACCCTAAAGCACTAGTAACAACCAAGCCCTAAAGGTAGAAACTTAGTAACCCAACTAACAAAACAACCTAAAAATAAAAATAAAAAACATCCCATCTTGGACCCAGAGTGGAACCCAGGCCCAGACCAGGCCCACCACGAAAAAAGCCCAGAGAGGCTGCAACTCTTACTCCCAGCCCACGACTACTTCTGCACGGGCAGCATCGTCATTACCCCTCCATCACCGACGCGCCACAATTGCTGTCGGACCCCGCCACCATGGCCAACAATGGCACAGGAGAAACTGTCCCCCACCACCTCAATCCCAGATCTGGGGAGTACAAAACCAGAAACCAGATCAACTCCTATCCCTCCATCGCCCTCCCCAGACCCTCCGTCGCCCACTAGATGGATGATCTCAGCTAGCGCCGCCGTAGAACACTGTGCTCCAAGGTATGAAACGAGGCCACCACCAACCATCAATGGAAGTGCAACCAGATCCAGTCACACACCCATAAATAGGATCCGAAGAGCATCTCAGCCACAGGCCCAGCCACCACCATCCGCCGCGAACCCCCTACCAGTATAGATACCGCCCTTAACTGGAAGAAAAGTCTATTGAACCCTCGCAGCCTTCCATCCCGACCACCAGAAACATCAAGCTCCCATCCGGCCACACTCAATGGACGCCAATGAGGCCAGAGGCCTGCGCCAGCGCCGTGGTGCAGCCGGACGAGAAAAAGCCAAAGAAACGACAAGGGAGGCTAGGGTTTTTTTTTTTTTTTTTTTTTTTTTATCTTTAGTGGTGTGCAAATTTCATTCCCCTTAACTTACTATGTAAGTTTAATAATCGCATTTGCATATAAAGTGTATAACAAGTCATATTGCAATGTCATTATTAAATTATAATTTGTAAAAACCTAGTTAGAAGCCGCCAACTCTCTCTCAACCTAGGGTTAGGGTTTTCGATTTCTTTGCTTTTCCTTGTTAACAAGATGAGCTCTGTTGATGCCATGGCTGCTAGATTAGCCACCTCTCTTGCTATTGCTGAAGGTAAGAGGTAGATTGATTTGCTCCCAACACAGAGCCAAGGTTTGCGACAAGCAAACATGTTCTTGGTGGGCAAACTTCTCACAGCTCGTGACTATAAGATCAAGTCATTCATGGGGATGTTTCGCAACGCCTGGAGGATTCATGGAGCGTTGAGGAGCAGAGGGTGTTCTTCACCTTGTCGGACCTTGCAAATCGTGTTCGGGTCTGGCGCAGTGCGCCATGGGGCTATACATGCTCCAGTGGCGTTGGCGTGGTATGATGGCATCATGCAGATTGATAAGGTCCCTCTGACCACAGTGTCTTACTTGATCACCCTCCAGGAGATCTCGCCGACGTTCCGGTCGGAAAGAGTTATGACTATGATTGGCTACACATTGGGGGATTTTCATGAGATCGACAAGAATGCCCAGAAGGCAGGGAAACTTCGAATTAGGGTTGAGATCCCATTGAATAAGCCATTGCAGTTTAAGCAATAGTATCTAGTGGAGGACGAAGTTGAGTTTCGGTGCAAGTTCCGGTATGACAAGCTGTTTGGGCGATGTTCCACTTGTGGCCTTGTAATGCACGTTGGACTGCCGTGCTCGGGGCCGGATTTGGATGAGGACGATGATGCTGCTGAACGGACTATGTTGAGATCCCAAGGTTGGGCTTCGGAGGCAAATAGGGGTGGCATGCCAATGCAAGGGAGTGTAGGGGCATCATCTTCTGGCACCGCAAGCACTGGCGGGGCTCTCACTGGTATGAGGGCTAGGGTTTCTACCCCGTGCCCTTCTTTGGTGTTTTGGACTCCAATGCTTAGTCCAGGCGGCAAGCCCTCTTTGAGTGCCTTATTTCCGAAGCAAAAGAGACAGGTGATGGTGCATGACCTTCAGAAAACCGCCGGAACTCCAGAGAGCCTCACTGCCAAATGTCGTGGACGTGACGATGGCTTGACCATGTCCCCTAAGAAGCTAAAACTGAGTTTGGTTGTGGGTAAGAGAAACCTCATTTTGGATTCTGAAAAGCTTGGTTTGGATCCGGTCTTGCAGATAGAGCCCAATTCTGGTAGCAAGAAGAAGAAGAGAGGAAGACCTACGGGTAGTAAGAATAAGTCACCTTCTGGTGACCAGGCTATGACCTCAAAGCATGAGGAAGGCCATCCGCAGCACAAGTCTCCCAACAGGAAGCAGTTTGTGGGTAAACACTCCAACTCGAAAGGGAAGGAGATAGTTATTGCTTAATTTCTGCTATTGGGGTGAAGCTTATGTGAGAGTGCATGGACTTCTATGAGTCTTCTATGACGTTTCTAGTTTTTTGCTTGTACCATAATTGCGTGATTGGTAAGGGAGGGCTAGTTGAATGATTTCCTTTCCGTAGAAGGCGAGGTTCTTACATTCTTAGATAGGTTTGCTTAAAAGTGAGCGTCCCAGAGATTTTAATGATCTATTTTAGCTTAGATAGTTAGTTCGGTCTTTTCTGCCGAGTTCTGCTTATGTAAGTTTTGGTAGACTCTAGACTTTGGCTGTTGATCTAATGAATTCAACTTCTATTTCAAAAAAAAGTCATATTGCAATGTGACATTTACATATTTATTCAGGATATTGATTTTTTTTTTCCTTTCGTAAAGTATTGATTGAACTCATTTGGTTTTATGTTATGAAATCTTTACCTAGAAACTCATGTCCGCTATTTTATGAACAAAACCATTTCAGTCTATTACTTGGGCCACAATTAACATGTGTCGTCTCAAACAAATGTAAATAATGGAACCATTATGGTTCCAACAATATGACATTACGAATATATATGTATAAGATACTGATACAAACATCAGCAGGTTCAAATCCCTTGTTCAAACCAACATAACTGATATTCACACATCAATCTAAATTCTACCAATTTCAATAGTCTAACTGTGCAAGTTACTATACATATATCATACTAATTGAGCCTCTATCTTCGTCCTTGAACAGCCACACTATAATCCAAGACGCTGTAAAGATCTTTGGAAACTTCTCTACTCACATCCTCATAACTTGCTGAAGTAGCTGCTGAATTGGCACCGGCGTTCCAATTAGTAGCAGAAATCTGTATTATATTCTCTATCTCTTTTACCACTGCACCCATACTAGGCCTCTTAGCCCGTAATTCGTCTACACACAACATTGCCAAATTGACAAACATTTCTAAACCTTTCAGCTGATCATTTTCTAAATCAATGGCTGGATCAAGTACTTCATGAAGGTTATACAAATCTTTTGACTTATCCATTGCCGACTGTACCACTCTCACAATGTACTTCCCTCGCTCTATTGGCCTTCTCGCAGTTATCAGCTCCAACATTACCACACCGAAGCTATATACATCACTCTTCTCAGTTAACTGTTGAGTCATGTAATACTCAGGATCCAAGTAGCCCTGTAATCATGAAAATCAACACTCGGTTAAAATGAAGATGGTATTGCGGTATTTTGAATTTTCCGAACCCATGCCTGAATAAAAGAGATGTTTCATGTTTATTGTCTTAATTTGCGGCAGGTCAGAGAGCATAAAATCATGGAATTTAAGGCCAAAAATTCCGACGAAGTCTTTAGTATACCACATACTGTTTCTATGAGAACCTGAAGGTATCTCAACAGTGAATATTCTCTTTCATTTTATTGCTAGAGAAGGATATTTTCATTCTAATCTTTGAAGTCACAAGGTCGATCAGGCTTGTATTATTTCACTAAGAGTGATTAGAAAAATAGAGGTCGACTCATTTGACACTATTAACTATGGAAATACTTCACTAACTATCACACTACCAATCATGAAAAGTTGGAGTTTTGTATACTGACCATTGTCCCTTTGACTTGAGTAGTAACATAATCCTTTCCACTGTCAGCCATAGACTTGGAGAGACCAAAGTCAGCAACTTTTGCTTCCAGATCTTTATCTAGTAGGATGTTGTTTGATTTGATGTCACGGTGAATAATGGTAGGGTTTGCATGTTCATGAAGATATGCTAGACCTTTTGCCGCACCAAGAGCAACTTTCAGTCTCCTCATCCAGTCTAACCTGATTCCTGACTTTCCTGCATGGACAAAGTAGCCATATGTATTGATCAACAATTAACCAATTAAAGCCTCAAAGTCCTACAATTCATAAATGAAGGTAAAGAACTGCATGAAATACCTAAAAGACTATCCAGTAGATCACCATTTTGAACATACTCATATACCAACATTTGTTCTCCTTGGTCCAAACAAAAACCAACAAGGCTGACAAGATTCTTATGGTGTACTCTTGATAGAAGCTCAACCTCGGCCTTGAACTCAGGCGCACCTTGCATAGATTCCCGTTTAGCTCTTTTAATGGCAACCGTTTGGCCCATAGGAAGAGTTCCCCGATACACCTGAGAAATGTTGCCAAATTATACCTAGTATAATTATCTAGCAGTTACCAATGGGATGACCTGTTTGCCATGTATTGTGGCAATCTTTGGCTTCACCATTGATAGCATCCACGAGAACATTAGGGAGTACTATCTTCGAAATAATAGGAAATAGGGTTTGGGCATAATCTAATATTTACTTCTATATTTTTTTGTTGTGAATTTATAATATAGGACAGGAACTAGAGCAACTTTTGTAAAACATAAAAACAAAACAGTGGTATATGATTTCCGGCAGTAATTAAGATCGCCATCTTATAGAGTGGGCAAAACAAAGCAATGATGTGTCCTTAGGTCAACTAGCATGGTGGAATCATACATTTAGAAAATAATCTCCATCACAATGAAAGACAGTTGAGGCTAACCTGGCCATAACCCCCAGATCCAATATCATTTTCTTCTGAAAAACCGTTTGTATATTTCTTCAGCTCTTCAAAAGAGAACAACCTTGCTCCTTTTAACTGTGGACCACTGACATTTGAAACCCCTGTCTGCTGCATGTATATGGCATGAAATTAAACGTCATGTAAATTAAGGGCTAGTGCTGTATTTTTTCAGCTGCATATGGTCTTACCATGAGGATTGATCCACGTGATGGCGAGTCTCCTCTCCTCTTTTGGTAGAGAGCATAAAACCCTACAAGGACTATTAATAACAGAAGCACAGAACCACCAATGGATGCACCAATTATCAGTCCCTTATTTGATCCTGCAGGCTCCTCAAAATGATGCAACCAATGGTATTGAGTAAGTTAGCATTCCCTCTTTCTGAAGTGGAAATGCATGCAACTAGTATTTTTAGGTTCAATGCAGAATACCTCCAGAGCTACCGGAAGGATAAAACACAGAGTAGGGTCCAAAAAATATTGGACGCCCTTCGAGAGTCTGGTTGCTTAAAACAGAAGCAATAGCTGAAGCTCCTGTTTGGTTGAAGCGCACTTGATCACCAGATGGGAAGACTTCTATGACTAGCTCAAGATGAAAAGATGAACCCCAGGAAGGACGGCCCAGAGAAACTGAATCCACGGGGAGGTTAAAGGACTGACAACTTTTCATGATAGCTTTCTCAAGCTCTCTGTAATAACTAAAGTTTCCCAAATTTGAGAAAGAAACAAATATGAAGACTAGAGTTCCTCTGTAGGGAGATGCACATTTACAGTTGGGGGAAGAAACCTGGCCTGAAGGACAAGCAACAGCTGTACAGTTACTTAAAGTTGGTGACATTTCGTTTGGTGCATTAGTTGGAGAAACAATGCAGTAATTATTAGTCTGACTCCCCTCACAAATTGGATTATTAACCAGTCTGCAAAAAGATAATGGATAATTAAGCTCAACAATTTGATAAAACACATAACTAGGTACATCTTTTGGCAGTTAATCTTCCATTTCTCTCTGACACCCTAAAAAGATGCGAGTGACAAATATGTAATATCTCATGTAATTTGCTTACATCAATGTGTAGTTTGATCCTTCCTTGCTTGGTGCAAGTTCAGTAATGAAGTTCCGCTGCAGATCAATTAGTTGCAACTGGTTGCTGGAGTTGCCAACATCCAATAAGCCACTGAGAAGGTTGTTCCGCAGTACCCTGCCTCATGTCAGATATAATTATTTTCATAACTGTCGGACATGATATTTAGTAAATGGAGTGCTAGATTCCTTTGATGTGTTCTCTTCTTTGGAGCAGAGTCCTATGTTCAAAACTAACATTGTTTATATTCATGTAACTTCTATTACATTCAATGTGGTGGTGGTGCTATAAAGATGAGTACGATACTCACACTGTCTCCAAATTCCCAAAGCCAAAGAGGGCACGAGGAACTTCTCCCTGAAGCCCCGTGTTTTCCATCATTCTGCAATACAGGGTTGCTGTCAATCTCAAGAACTTAATCTTTCTTAATTTTTTGATGATATTTCAAATGCAAATGCAGGCACTCAAACTCAACGTGCAAGCATGTGTGCCTGAAAACATGTTACCATTAGCTTCTCTAATGATGTATGGAAGAAGAATGAAAACATACAATGTTGTCAAAAGCTTCAAGGTAGAAAACCAGGTAGGAACCTCCGACACAGCAAAAGTATTGTTGCTCAAATCCCTGCAGATTAAATTTGGTCGAGGGCCAAGAAATGATATCGATAATATTGAATATGGTTTTGAAATTTTCACAGAATGATTCTGTAAAATTATTCTCCATGGGAAAGAAGTGATGGACAGCATATTATCTTCTTACACATAGTTGAGGGAATTCATGCCAGTAAGGTTGGGCATAGGGCCAGTCAGCATATTATTGGACAAGTGCCTGAAACATTAGCCTCTCTAAGTAAAGTGAAATCCAAACAAAATGTTCAAAGATTTCCTGAAAGAGATGCTGATTATTTATTTGGTTATGCCTCCCATGCTTACAGTTCAGACACATTAGTAAGGTTGTTGAGGCTCGAAGGCACACTCCCACTTAATGAATTTCCATCCAGGCGTCTGCACCAGAAAAAGAAAAATATTCAGTACAAATAACTGTATGTATGCAGGCCACATCTCTAATAGTAGTATAACTACACTTGTGAATATTAGGGAGATACTCACACCGCCAGCAATGTCTGAACAAGTCCAACAGTTGAAGGGATGCTACCACTTAGATTGTTTCTGTCAAAAATTCTGCACACATAAAAGTAAATTGTGTCCTTTAACATCTGCATTTCCAAATGATGAAAGCTCAGGATTCGGAGACATTATATCCAATATTCCATTACAAAAAGATGAAGCTAGCAGAGGCAATGCCCTTTAAGATACGAAATGTGTGCAAAAGTAGAGACAATTAGACACATGTTTTTTTCTAACAAATAGCTCCTATTTCCTATTTGTCGGTAGCCAAATGGTATTGATTTTTACTAGATCCTCAAGCCATAGTTATTAAGTTTAACAAAACTTACAAATGTATCATGGCCATCGTTGAGCTGAAAAGTCGAGGTGGAATTGGGCCCGAGAGCTGATTGTTCCCAAAATGACTGTATTTGAAAAAGATCAGAGGAAAAATATGGACAGAACAAATACAAGGTAAAGAAATTAAACTAGTCAGCTAAGAATTATAAGTACTGTTGACATACAAGTGTCTCGCCTTAAGTAACTTATCAAGACCAAGTGTAGTCCCATTAGAGACTGGGATGGATCCCTGAAGCTTGTTGTCAGATAGGTCTATAAAAGTAAGATTGGCCAGATTACCAATGGAAGGCGGAATTGGCCCACTGAAACTATTGTTTTTCAGAGATCTGCAGTAGAAAACCAATGAAGATTGCCATACTTTGCATATTAGCCAAAAAAAGCAATAGGGAATAGAAAGACCAGACATCTTACAGGTAAGACAGCTTCGTTAGAGATCCTATAGCGTCTGGAATAGGACCAAAGAAACTGCAACCAACCAGGTTTCTGATGTGCAAACAAGAAAGCAAGTTAGTTGGATAGGCAATTGCATAAGAAACCAACGAGTGGTGAAACCAGTAATTTTCATTTACAAGTGTACTAGTTTCGTCAATTTTCCAATTGAAGCTCGAAGTTGTCCTGTCAGGCCCTTGTTGAAAGATAAATTCCTATATGAAACATGACCAGAAATGAGTTCCACAAGACTAATTGACATGTCTATTAACCATAATTTTAATGCATCAGATAATTGGGACTGAAATGTAGTAAACAGAATTCTAGTAATGATGATAAATTCTTCAAAGAAGCGAGCGCTTATGAAACACTGAGCACTGAACTGTGTTCCTGGAATTTGGTCTCACATATTATAACTAAAGTAAGATGCCAATTGCAAATAGAAGACCTACAGAATTTGTAGCTCAGATAACAACTCGATATCAGTCGGTAGCTGGCCTTTCAAACCCATGTCTGCCAACACTCTGCAATTAAAGAAACGGAATATCCTCATAAAATATGAAGCTAGTAACTTCCAGGAGCACTAAAAAGGTGAAGACCAAGAACTTACAAGGCAGTGATGCGTGAATTGGTGCACTTAATACCTTCCCAGCCGTCACAAGGATCGGCACTCACCCAACTAGGAGGTTTTATATTCCACTCATCCATGAGAATCTGCATGTAACCATCTGCATCCAAAATTCAAATCATGTTTAATGCTTCAATCCACAGTCAGTGACTTACCAGAAGCTTAGAGAGCAGAAACAGTTACATAAAGATTTTTGTACAACTAGGGAATGCAAAAAGGTGCTTATTAACAAAGCTAAAGAAGAAAAACCAATGTCTGCTGCCATACCATCAAGGAAAACTGATTAGCTTCACTTTGAGAAAGAACATAACAATTGAAGAGAACTTACATTCCTGAGTGTTTGCCTCTGCTGCAATAACAAAGAACTGGACTAACACAAGCACCGCAAACGCACCAATGGCTCGAGCACGACCCATTACAGAAAACTGGAACCAAAGCCCTGTAAGTCCTTTCACTTGTCTTGTTGTGCATAAGAACTTATGAACAACTAATTCAGATTAAACCAAATCAAAATCTTAAACTATTGAGCTTAAACTATTAGGCTACCTACTTTTAGGAAGTCGGTCAGATTCCAAAACTTTTAATAAAAGCAATTGGTCCGATAATTTTGGATTATGAAGTCAACATTCATATATTAATTGATCATGATCAAAAACAAAGGAATGATTATTGTGAACTTTATCTTGGTTAAAAAGGATGATCTGAATAAGTCTTCCCCAGAAAATCGAGGCAAAAAGTGTTAAACTAAAGTTTCCAGTATATTCATTGGCTGAAGGTCATTATCTGTACCTAGTAGCATGGATTGAGTCTCATCCCCGTACAGAAATATTCAGATGATCACAAGGACAACCCAAAACTGGCATATACTATTCCAAGTGTATGTAGGACAAAATCATATAATACGAATTCAACAACTGCAACAAGGAGAAATATTAATTTGTTATTCACAAGAAAAAAGAGTACGCGTACGTTATTAGTTTATTACTGGGATGGAGCCCAGTGAACACGACAAGGCTCAAAACAAATTAAGCCAAGCAAAGTTGTCGTTGACAAAAGATTGGGCGGATGTTGCAACCATTTTGTTTGATGCCAGAAATTTTGGCGCCAAGACGATCAAGTTAACTCTGACTACTTGCTTGAGTCCAAAACCAGCACCCTTGAACTCCATGTACTTATTAACTTGTAATTTGTAAGCCATTTCTCATTTCTCTGTTTCTTAGGGAGCATAAGTAACATGTCAAATGCGCTACCAAGTTGGGCTAAATCCCTTTCGATTCCACTTTAAAAGTGAGCAAGTGTCAATTGGGGAAAGCTGAGTGATGATTTGTGCCTAAAATATATACATCATAGTGATCATACCCTATTTACTTGCTGACAAAGGTTTCCAAGACTACAGACTGTTTCTTGATCAGATGATTGTATTGTGATACAAACATCAAAAGGTTCAAGACAATCCCTACCTTCTAACTGAGGTAACAATACTAACTAACATACAACTAACCAAATTCTGCCAAGTTTAGTCATTCTAAATGCATGTGATTCACCCTGTGCCTATATTTTTTCTAGATAAAAACCCCACACTACTCAAGGACATGCCCGCTAGCTGTAAGGATCCTCGGCACCAGCCTTACTCACATCCTCATACCTGCTTAAGTCGATGCTGAATTATGCACTGCCATTCCAAGTACCAGCATCTGTATAATGTTCTGTATCTCTTTCACCACTCCCCCCTTTTAGGCCTTTTTGCGTGTAACTCTTGAACAGACGACATTGTCAAATTGACAAACATTTCTGAAGTGTTCAGCTCTGTTACTAAACAAATGGCTGGTCAAGAATGTACTTCGCCTGCTCTATTGGCCTTCTAGCAGCTATCACTTCAAACACTGTCATGCCCAATCTGTACACATCACTCTTCTCAGTCAACTGTTCGATCTGTCATCTAATATCCAGGAATCAGGATCCAAGTTGCCCTATATATATATATATATATATATATATATATATATATATATATATATATATATATATAAAGAAAATCAATACTCAGTCATAACTTTAAATTATAATGAGATCTTTTCTAAACTCATGAGGCCGGTCAACTACATTAAATTGAAACCGAATGAAAACCTCTGTTGACCAAGGTAATCTACAGTTTAGGAAGTGCAGAGGCATTATTTTGCTAAACAAGTTCCCAAAAGAAATTTTTCTGAAAGGTCTCTCCTCATTAACATTTCAACCATGAGTTTAACTCCAATTATCACTTTAGCTTTCCAATTGATGGAGAACTGCACTATTTTGACAGAGGAGAGATTTGAAGATTATAATACTAACCATTGTTCCTTTAACTTGAGTAGTTGCATGATCCGTACTATTAAGTTTCGCATCCATTTTAACCTAAATCCAGTGCAGATTGAAATGGATGCAAAACTTAATAGTAGCATCTTTATCCATAATTTTGTATGTATGCATAAAGGGGTAATCAATTTTTTTTTTTTTGAAATCTGAAAGCAACATTAATGCATCAAACTTGAAGGGGTAATCAATTAAGGCATCAAACTTGAAGGTGATCAATCCTTTGGGATGAAATCAGCTGTCCCAAATACACTATCCCTATTCCTCATGCATTCATTGGTTCACAAAGATTAAGAAAATATTTTCTTAATCTTTTGTTCCATTTTTTATTTTTTGTGGACCAATGAATGCATTGGGACAGAATGGAGATAGTGTAATTCGGGACAACTGATTTCATGCCCAATCCTTTAGGAATGAACATTAATTGTGTGACGTCCCGAACCCGAATTCACCGGTTTACTAGTCACTTAGACGGTGAACGATCTTTACTTTCACTTTTACTATCGTTTTAGTGCTTTTAGTGGCCCTAAAAGTTGGCTTTTTGTTTGGGTCAAAATTTGAGAAAATGTTCTTTATGAAAGTTGTAGATGACATTAAACCGAGTCCGTGGACATATGGTACGTAAAAATCGGAGTTTGTATGCGAAAGTTATAAGCGAAAAGGTAAAGTTACTGTTCATAGTAAGTTTCTATAAAAGATGGAAACTGCTGTGGTAAGTTTCCATTTTCGGAAACTTACCGAGTTTTCTCTCTCCTCTCCCCCGATCCTTTCCTCCTCTTCGACCCGATTTTTCCTCCACCGATTTCTTCCTCCTCCGGCCACCCCACGACCGAATCCGGGCACAGGCAAGTTCTCCTCCTCCTCCTTGTCACACTTGCGGTGGTGTTTTTCGATGACTCGGCCGGAGGAGCTCGGATTTGAGCCGTGAAACTCACTGTAGCAATTTGGAAGTTTCGTCAATTTCCGGCGATTCCGACCGTTTCCGGCCACCAAACTGACGTCGAAGGTGCGGTTTTTGCCAAGCATCATTTTCCCCCTAGCCTTGAGCCACGATTTGCAGTGTAGAGGGAGAATCGATCAAAACCCGATCCTAGGGTTCTTGGATTTTTTGGGTTTTCTTCACCGGCCAATTTCGAGCACTTAAAGGTAAAATTGGAATGTGCTGTAGTTGAGAAACTTGTTGGGTCTGTTGTGATGTTGCTGCTGCCAAAATTTGGTGGCCATCGGAGGTGGTGGCAGCCGGCGCGTGGGGCCACTGTAGGTGGCGCGTGGACGCACGTAGGGCAGTTTTCTAACTTCGATTTTTTAGCCTATTAAATCCTATAATTGATATAGAGCTAGTAAATGTGAATTTGGTTAGAATTGAAGAAAAGTTGTGTTGATAATGAAATTTCCGGAATTTAGAATTCTATTACTGATTTACGAGAATCCGACCGTCGGATATCTCTCGGTTCTGCCTTGGAACCTTTAAATTAACGAATTGGTATTAGTGGTATAATTTGGGTTGAATCCGAGAAGAAGTGAAGATATGATTATGAGGATTTGATTTTAAGAATCGTATTTAATTGCCGAATCGATATTCACGAATTATAATTGTGTACAGGGCGATATACTGAGTTATTACTCGATGAAGGAACTCGTATGCGTGATCGCCAAAATTGTACTATGAGTGGACATTTATTTTAAATTAATTGTGCATGCAGTATATTAATATTTTCTGATTGAGATTTAATTTATTATTTGAATTATTGAGTTTTATGGTTTTATGAGATTTAGTTTATTGATTTGAGCTTTATGAATTACAAGGTTAGTATTGAAATTCCTTCCCGAGGGCTTTTTTAGTAGATTTTCGAGATAGTTATTTATGAGTTATTGAGTTGGGAAATGATTTTCGGGAAGTGATTGATTAAGAAAATATTATGAGAATTATTGATTTCAAATATCGGTTTTTATGAGGATTCACGAGTACGAATGTTTCATCGAATATTTGAGCATGATTGAATTATCGAGATTTATTGAGCTTTGAGCTCCGCACTTATCAGCCTTGAAGTTAGATTGAGATTTCTTTCCGAAAGCATTTATTGATTTACAGAGTATTTTATGCTTTCGAGGATTTATTGAGATATTGAGGTTTGAGTTAGCGAGTTAATCATGAGTTATGCTTTCGGTGAATTATTAATGATTTATTGAAGTAATATCGAGTTTCTTTCCGAAAGCAAGTAATTGAAAGAGGTTGTTTCCAGTTTATTGAGGAGGCTATCAGTCAGTGCATGCATGCATTACCTAGTTGGCAGTCCCTTCTAGGTAATAGTCTGGTTGGTAGTCCCTTCCAGACTACATCCCAGTTGGCAGTCCATTCCGATGCATCACCTGGTTGGCAGTCCCTTCCAGATGACATGAGGTAGTTAGTTAGCAGACCCTTCTAACTACCTGTGGTTAGTTGGCAGTCCCTTCTATCCACGGCCTCCTATGCCGGTTGGCAGTCCCTTCCGATGCGTCATCTGGGTGGCAGTCCCTCCCAGATGGTGTGAGATGACTAGACAGTAGTCCTTTCTAGTCATCAAACGAACCTCTTGAAAAAGGATGTTTTAAAAAGAATTGAGGATAAGATCTTAAGAGATTGCAGTAAAGGTGATGATTTAAAGTATTTCCAAGATTGTTATTGCATGCGAGGTTTTAGAGAATAACTTGGGAAAGCATTAAGTTTTACTTATTCATTCGAAATTACTTATTTTTCGTCCACTCACTCTAACTGATTTTAAATGTTTTCCCCTGGGCCCTTCGGTTTTAAATGCTCAGTTTGCAGGCCAGTTTAGCTTGAGGTCGAGCGTACTTGGGGTTGAGACATAGCTGTCATAGCTTCCGCATTATAAAAGTATTGGTCGTTTATCTTGTATTCTATTCTCTTGTATGCCTGTACATTAGATTGCTCTGATAACCTATGAGATTAATATTCTTCAGTTCAGAATTGTTTGTGAAATGGGAGATGTTGTGATATAGGGAGCAGGGTGGCTCTAGTGAGAAGAATAAGGGTGGATTATTTTAGAAGTGTAATTGTTTTTCTACAGGTTTTTTGGGTAATCTACTTTTAGAGGGAGTTCCGCCAAATTTTTGATAGAATTTCTTCTGAGGTGGGCCCCGCAGAGCCACTTTGGATTTTCAAGGTGAAATCCGGGGTGGGTCCTGTCAAATTGTACCAATGGGATTGGTCTTCTCCATGACTCATTTGCTCCTCCTCTTTTAGTTGTGAAGCAGAAATCATAAATCCCTATAACTAACACAAGCATTAGCACGGTATGCACCAATTATCAAGGCCCTTTTGATCCCATTGGCACTCCAAAACTACAAAAATAAAATAGAAATGTGGCATCAAATAATCAATAATAAATTTGAATTTTCCATTGCACACCTTCGGCAAGCAAGATGTGCAACTAATGTTTTTAAGTTCAATGATATATCCTGGTCAGAGCAGGACCTGACATGAGACCCGTGGGTCAGTCGTCTCAGGCCCAATATCTCGTTGGTGCCTAATTTTTTTTTTTTTTCTAGGGGTATTTAAAAAAATTATTAAGTAAATAAAATGTAAGCATTTTACTAAAAAATGAAATTGGTAACCACTAGGGATAGTGGGGTGGTAGAAGGTCCCAGTCTGGAACCCCCAGGTCTGGCTTTCGAATCCCCATGAGGCCTTAATGCCCCGTGGCATTCAGAAGGGATTAGTCCGACTCTGCTGAGATACCCCCCAAAGGATGTGTGTGTTGCTAACTACCTAATGCTAACCTCCCCGAATCAAAAAAAAAAAATTTGGTTTAGTTGGCAAGTTGCATTCCTTTCTTTTATGTTACTCCTAGCCTAGGTTTGAATCCCCTTTCTATTGTGTATTTATTTTTCTTTTCAATTTTTTTTTTTGTAAATATTTTTTGGCTATTTTTTTTCTTCTCTATAAAAAATGTAGGCTCATTTTTATTTTTCGCATCAAGCCTCAAAATCTCGAGTCCGGACCTGATCCTGGTTTACCTCCAAAGTTGGCAAAATTTACAACATAGCAATACTTTTCATGAATCATCATTTTTATTTTTATCCAAGAGTACAGTGCTATAACAACTGATACAGTTCACAAAAGTCAGTACTAGTTATTCATACATAGTTGACGCGATGCATGCCAGCAAGGTATGTTAAATCAGATTATAAATCCCCTCTATCCAAACAAGATATTCAAAACTATTACATGCACAACTTTTTTAATTCCCCTTCTTTTCAACCTCTTTTCTTCCGCCTTTCTTTTTCATATCTTAGCTCTTATTAAATGAAAAGTTCTGTGATACATCAAATAGATTTAGTTAATCTACCAATATATGCAGCTAGTCTACCATCCCGTACACAGAATTCTTTATTAAAAGTATATAGGAAGTAAAATTCAAATAAAAGCAAACATATGAAAAGAAAAAAAAAATCAAAGACAATAATTTGGGGAAAAAAAAAAAAGAAATTAGATCAATTTATTATTGAATTTGTGAATTTTGTACAATTTGAATAACTTGAAGAAAAAAAAATCAGCCTAATCCTAAATGCCGTTACTATTGACTCTAGCTCGCCCAAAGCAGTGCTTCGTACTCCTCGAGTGGCAACCCAGTTTCGTTTTTCACCGTCACCGTTACATCCAGCTTCTCCTTTGGTCGCCCAGACCGAAAAGCTTCATCGACGACACGCCGTATTCGGTGCACCATCTCATTAACCTCATCAAACGGCACGCCTCCATAAACAACACGCCCAATTCGGGTTATCATGTTGTCTACGACGCCGACGTCGTCGTCGTCGATGACGGTGAAGAGCCGATATTCCAGATCGCGAAAAGTGGCGGTTTCGAAATCGAGATCAACGATCGGCCTGGTGGGATCGTCGGAGCAGTAGCAGGTTCGCATCACGTCCCAGGACACCGTGACCCTCATGTGATAATCCTCCCGGACCTTTCTTTTCCGGCTGGGCTCGGCCGGATCTTTGTCGGAGACGGAAATGCGGTAGTGAAAATTGTTCAAGGGTCGCGAAGCTTGCATCTTGAAAGATCGAGAGCGATGACGGAACTAGGGTTTTCGACGGATTGCGAAATCGGAAGGAGAGAGAAGATTTAGAGATGGAGAGCGATGGAAGTGTGAGAGCGAGTAAATGAAGCCAAGTGAGAAGAGAGTAATGTGCTTCTACTATTTTATAGGCGATACTGGATTACTAGGTATTTCTACGCGTATTTTTGACGCGTATTTTTTTTACGCGTATTTGCAACGGATACTTTTTTAAGCCTACTCCTTGTGAAATTAGGATATGACAAAAATGAATAAAAAAATGAATTTTTTAAAATGAAAACCAAAATTTGTTCGTTTGCAACTTGCTTTCTCAAAAATAAAAAAAATAAATACTTATTTTTGATTTAGAACAGAAGTCATAAGTTTTGCCGAGTGGACTGCGGTACTCTTCTCAATTTTGAGTGATTTAGTTGTTAAGCTTAACAAGGTCACTATTTACCCTACTACAAATTTATATCAAGTTGAATGAAGCTTTATTTTGATTAAAAAAGTGTTCCTAATAATGGTTTTGAATTTTAAATTTGATTTTACCATTCCTCATTCCTTAAGAAGTTCTATGACGATCCCCATCTTTTTTTTTTTTTTTGTTTAATATCTAAGCAATTAAGTTTCTAAATCATCATGATGTTTTGTTATGATTTTGGTAGTGGAATAGTGTACGTGGTTTCATTAGTCACTCAAACAAGATCATATTCTTTCGACCATGAAACAAAAAAAAAACAAAAAAATCCCTCATTTTAGTTTTGATACAAGCATTCCAGATTCTTCGAACCAGCTTGAATATTAAAATATGAAATCCAAATCAAACCAAGATTGGGAAACCATATAGGGCTCTAGCTAGTTAATTGGTCTTCTTCTTTATTTATGGCACAAAACACAATGTAGATGAATATACAAAATTCACCCTAAACTTTTCAATCTCTCTCACAATTTGGATCAGTTTCTTATGGGTGCAGCTATTGCCACCCTATCATTTTCTTAGTTCACCCTACAAACATTTGAATTATTGAAATACTATATTACCCAAGTGCAAAATGACTAATAAATACACTAATTTTCTAAAATCCAAATATGTATGAAAAAATAAATATATAAGTAATTAATTAAATACAAAGACTACTTAATTTCTCATTGGATTACATTAATTTTTATCTTCTCAATCCAAATTTGAATTTTTTTTTTTGTCTCTTTGTTGCCCCCTCATCTTTAATTTGTTATTCAATTCACAAAATTATTACCTTTAACTTCATCAAAATATTTGCAATATTCTTTATGACCATCGAAAGTAAAAATTTAAAACACGAATTTCTTCATTGATCATAGTTGTAAATTTACTAATCTTTTTACATAGATTGAAATAGAGAACATGGGAGATTCTAGTTTGACCTCCAAATTTGTTATTTGGACCTCACATACTTAGTATACCTCTAATTTACTTTTTAGAATACTTGAAACGCTAAGTAGACCTCATTATTTTTACCAAAACGCTCTTAAACATGAGATATAACAATTTGTTACTCTATCTTTTTTCTCTCTTCAACCATGAGAAGAAGAATGAATCAAAATCACATTATATTGCTCTCTTATGAGTAAGTCTCTCCTCCATAAAAATTAATTAGAGGGTTGGTTCTCGATCTTCATATGATATGTTGTTGGAATCTCTTTGAATTTGCTAAAAGAAAGATTTCAACGGTTTTTGGGTCAGAAGATCGAAAAATAACTATATCATAATATTCAATTAATTTAGTTTAAAAAAATTTCAAATCAGATTGTTTTGAATTTATTTTTGTATTAAATGATGAGCCATGTATAGAAATTATTATTTTTACTTAATTATTTTAGGTAAATTGTAAAACTACATAGGCAATATAAGGAAATTTTGAAAAAAAAAAAACAAATTAATTAAATGTTATATTTGATTGGAGGAGGTAAGATGAGTATTTATTTATTTATTCATTTTTCTCTCTTTGTCCATATTTATCTTTTCATATAAGTTGACAAAGTCTATTAATAATTGAAAAAAGTTGGAGGTCCAACTAGAATCACCCCATTGAAATTGAAAGAAAAAATTTAAAAAATGGGAGTAAATCTGATTATGATTTTATTAGGAAACTTTAATAAATTTTAATTTTTTGTGAGTATAAATTAAATGAGAGATGTTCGTTAAAAATATTTATTTTTTAATTAGATATATCATATAAGGATATTCTTGGAAAGAGAAATGGGTTAAATAAGTAAATTTAATAATTGATATTAAAATGTAGGGCGTAATAAGTAAGTAGGGTGAACAAAAAAAATAGTAGGGTGGCAATAGCTGTACTCAATAATCTTAATTTCGTGCTTGCAGTAGATTGATGATCATTGGGTTCCGCCCCCAAGCACATGCAGTGCGACCAAGGTTCTAAAAAACGCTAGGCGCTAGTCGGGCGGTGACCCGGGGACTAGCGCCTAGGGGCCTAGGCGGGAGTCTAGGCGGGGACTAGGCGGTTTTTATTATTTTATTATTTTATGACATAAAATTAATTAATAATAATATTTAAAGTCCAATAATTAAATAAAAATAATCAAATATGTAAAAAAAAAGAAGGTACATGAACTTGTGAGCCTCATGATAGAAGCAGCACGTGTTGTTAACGTGGCCAGATGAATCTGATGAAGACTCTCCGACTATTTTAGCTTATCTAAGAGGCTGAGACCAATTTTCAAGAAAAGAAAGACCAAGAGCAGTAAACCCATAGCTCTCGTTCTTCTTTCTCTGAAACACACAGTGAGATGGAGGAGAAAACAATCAAATGGTGGAAACCCAGCATCACTGCCATCCTCACCATAACCCAAATAACCCATCAACACCGAGCTTGAAGCCTTGAACCCATAAATCAACACCGAGCTTGAAGCCTTGAAACCCAGAAATTCAATTGAAAGACAAAAACCCAGAGAGAGACAAAATCGATCGAGCTGGAGAGCTAGAGAGCTGGCGGGAGACTCGGAGAGAGACTGAGAGTCGACTGATCGAGGGATGAAGGAGCGACGAAGTGGCGTTCCTTCTTGATTTCAAACCCAGAAAATGAAACCCGATTTCATGATTTCGTCCCGTTTTGGTTTTCCTTAAAAAAAAAAAAAAAAAAGACAGAAAGAGCCTAGGCGCCGACCGCCCAGAGCCACCCAAAGACGCCCAGCCCCGCCTAGGCGGCCGACTTTACTCCCAGCGCCCAGCTCGCTCGACTAGGGGAGAATCGGAACGGTGTTGCTGCGCCTAGCGCCTAGGCGGAGCTAGGCGCCGATTTTTAGAACATTGAGTGCGACTACTGTAAGGATATTGGCGAGCTTGAAGTCCGGCTGAGACTGCTTAAATGTAAGCTAGAGGAATTACGTAAGGGAAAAGGGGCCATTCAAGAGCTTGAAGATTATAATTCCTTGGAGCCCAAGAATCCCCCGGTAGCAACAACAATGGACAATTTAAGAGGACTAATGGATGACAGTGAAAAGCTAACAGAAGAGTTATTGAAAACAACAACGCTTCCTCCTCCTGCTGAACACTCTTCCATAGTTTCTTACAACAAGCAACTCGAGTGCTTCAATCGTGAACTAGAATTCTTGTTTGGCTCTATAAAGAGCAGACTTCAGCTTATAAAACAAAAAGAAAAAGAAGAAAGAATAAGAAAACAACTTTGGGTTTCCTTTATTACTGCTCGACAGATTAGGTATCATTGTATATACAAGAATTATGTGTATAATGATTGGGGTAAAGCTATGGTATATTAACATTTTTCATATATCAACTATTTTTATCCCTTTAAAGACTCATGTTACCACTTTGAGGACTCACTACTAGCAAAAATAGCTATACACACTGATTGAAATCAGTGTGTATAAAACCTAATAGCTACTGAAATATGTGTGGGAAGCCCAATGGCTACCCTACTGTCCCTACACTCACAATTGCTACGTCTATTCCATTTGGTGGGGTGGTCTTTGGTCTTCCCCCACTGATAGAAAAATCAATGTGAGATTTTTGGTGGGACCCATTAACATTTCACATTACACAATTAAAATTATAATTATAACGTTAATATCAAAATCTGTGTGAATGATGAACAAAAAATCTGTGTGAATTTGATGAACCAAGAAACCGTGTGAAAGAATGAAAACGAATTCAACCTGGCAATAATATATCATCCTCCTACTGCAGTAAAAAATAAATTTCAACCACAATAAAAATTGCATTCTCTTGTGGCACAATAATAAAATCCTTTACACACATCCATTGATCCAAACTAACAGAGCTACGGAAAATATATACAAAGGAAAGAAAATTCTTCATTCCAAAATATAATTGTTAACATACAGACTACAATTCATATTGTTCTAGCTAGAGTTAACTTAGAAAGCATGAAGAGTTCTTGAAATTCAAAACAAGCTAGGTAATTGTTGAGTCATAATTAGTGTAATAATTTCTTGTGTCAAATCTATCTTTTAGTCATAATTTCCAGATTCACCGTCCCGGCCACCACCTCCACCACCGTTTCCATAGCTACCACCACCACGGCTGTATCACCGCCTCTAACCTCACGAAGGCCACCACCGCCACCACCTCCGCCTTCACGATGGCCACCGTAACCACCGCCTCCCAGGCTGCTACCTTTTATGTTGCTGAAGGTGACGAATCCAGTCTCACGGTCATTGATGATCTGAAGAACAAACAAACCAAAATCGAATCAGATCTGAGCAAACACAGAAATCAGAATCACAAAAAGAGATCAAACAAAAAGAAATAATAAAGGAACCGATCGATCTTCAATCTAGAAAGATGCAAATGAACTACCCGATTTTGAGATAGTAAAACATAAGAATCACAGTGGTATATAGTAACAGAGGGAATAGTATCATAGATCAAGTAACATAGAAACACAGATCACAGAGATGAGAGAACAGATCCGATCCATCTGATCTCTGCGACTAACAGACCTTCGATTCGATGATCTCCTTTCGAGCGCATCGTTGTCGGTGGCGCAGGCGATCCCTCCGACGAAGCAACGAAACTCGATGTCGGCAGAGGCCATAGCGAGGAAAACAAAAACCCTATAGAAAAGATGAGTCTCAAACTTAAGAGGAAGAAGTGAGAAACTGAGAGAGCAGAGGAAGTGGCTGTTGCAACCTCTACTTATTAAACTAATACAAAGATACAGATATTATGACAGCCGCAGCACATTTTACAACAATTCTATTATAAATTAATACATCATTTAGCCACAGCCATCGCATATCTGTGTGTGCGATGTGTTTCTAATCGTCTTAATTTGCTATACACACTGACATCTATGTGAGATGAATTTTTTTCTTTTTTTAGTCAAAACTACCTCTTAAACAAATATTGCCATAAATGTTTGTGGGAAAAGTAGAACTTGCTACAAAAAAAATGAGGGAAACTTCATACTGATATCAGTGTGAAAAATCAATTGTTACAGATGGCCATGTGAATGAAAATTATTTTTAAAAATGATTTTTTTAATAGTGATGAATATCTGTGTGTAAAATAATTTTCACAGATATTAGTATAGGTTAAATATTTGCTACATACAGACATCTGTGAGAAAGTTAAGCCACACTGATTTCAGTGAGTAATAGTATGAGCATATGCTTAGGCGGGACCCATTCTTCATTTCACACGGATATCAGTATAGGTTAAATATTTGCTACATACAAACATCTGTAAGAAAGTTTAGCCACACTAATTTCAGTGAGTGATAGAGTGAGCATGTGTTTATCTGGGACCCACTTTTCAGTTCACACGGATATCAGTGTATGTTAAATATTTGGTACATACAGATATCTATAAAAAAAAAGTCTAGATACACTGATTTCAGTGAGTGATAGAGTGAGTATGTGTTTATATGGGACCCAGTTTTCAGTTCACACAGATAACAATATATGTTAAACATTTGGTACATATAGATATCTGTGAGAAAGTCTATCCACACTGATTTTAGTGAGTGATAGTGTGAGCATGTGCTTATGTGTGACCCAGTCTTCAGTTCACACGGATATTTGTATCTACAAGCTCAAAACCACTGATTTTTTATCAGTGTGAAAGTCAATATGTATAAAATCTGTGCGTATTGCTCATTTTGCTAGTAGTGGTACTAAGAGCAACCCCAACAGATTCCCTATATTTTGATTTTTCTCTACTTTAGGGAAAAATAAGCCTCTTTTGCTCTAACAGATTCCCTATAATTACCTCTATTTTAGGGAAAGTGAGGAGAGAGAAAACCAAATTCCCTATATTTACAGCAAATTCCAAAATTTTAAAGAAGAATATGGAGATTTTATAGATTACTGTAAACTAGGGAATCTGTTGGAGTTGGAGAAGAAAAATAGGCTAAAGGTTTGACTTTTGTTTCTCTATAATACAACAATTATAGGGAAGCTGTTGGAGTTGCTCTAATATTACTATTTTGAGGACTCATATGGTAAACTAAGAAAATTTGCCACTTTAAGGACTCATGTTACCACTTTGAGGACTAATATTACTATTTTGAGGACTCATGTGGTAACTAAGAAAATTTACCACTTTAAGGACTCATGTTACTACTTTAAAGATTAATATTATTATTTTGAGGACTCATTTTACCACTTTTAAGGCAATTATATGTATGTCATACGTTAACACATTGTAGAATTTTCCTAATGATTGATATGTCAAGATTCAATACCCTTTTTTAATTCCATGTGCGACTTAATTTGATCCAAAGGTAGAGCAAATACTCTTGTATTTCTTGTACATGTTGAATTAGTAAATATTTGAAGTTTTACGACCTAAATCTGAAGGGTTTCGGTCAATTCGCCCTGGATTATTCATACGTACATAATCTTTAGAAATAATTCAACTACAAAAATGGAACAGATCTAGAAAAAGAATCACTTTTTTTTCAAATTGCTGGATCTCCTAATCATTCCCGAAGCAATTCTCAAATGATAAAAATCGAAACCGTTGCACAAAAAACTAGGCCAACCGCCATGGCCAAATGACTTTCACGCGCGCTTACGGTAAAATGGTAATCACAACCTTTGAAAGGAGCTTCCAGTTGGATTAGTTAACTCTCGATCACTTAATAGTTAATACACATTTTAAAATAAATTCAAAAGGCTCCATTGGACCTGACAAAATGAAGTTATGCAAGGTTCACTTCTTACCTACTGATAATCTAACTCCGTCTGCAATACGGACTATTTCTTGCTCACAGGATACTGATACTGCGATCCAAAACATAGATCATCAAGTAGGTTGAATAGAAATCCTACCTTCCATAGACTCTGCATGTGTGTGTGTATTAGTATATATAACATTCTAGCTAACTGTCTCCCTGTGCCGCTGTATAATAGTCTCTAGAAGATTCATTCATTTGATTTTGCTGATGTAATCATGGAAATATTGGAGCTTACCTCAACTAGGAAACTACTAACCCTGATCAAATAAGGACTAGCTATTATTTCAAAAAAAAAGAAAAAGGACTAGCTATAGCAAACATTGCTCTAACTTTGAAATAGGAAATATTACAATTATAAATCCTAATAATATTAGGAAGGCATATCGGATGGTTCTTCTTCTTCATATATATATATATATAGCAGAATAGATCGACGATGGGGATGAATATACAAAATTCACCAAAAAAATCTCTCTTTCTCTGTATTAGATCATGTGCTTCCGCCGCAAGCAGCGGCGGTGCAATATTGCAGAGCTTGAATCCCACCTGAGACAACTTCTTTGGGAGCTAGAGGACTTGTATAATGGACAAGAGACCAGGGCCGCCATTGACGAGCTAAAAAGACCCGATCAGATAGCTAAAATGAAAGACAATTTAAGACGACTAATGGACGATGGCGCAAAGCTGGCTGAGGAGTTGTCGTCGTTGCCTCCTCCTCGTAAACACCTCTCCATAAATTTTTACAAAATACGAATTGAGTGGTTGAACAATCAAGTAGAATTGTGGTCCAGATTTGTAAAGAGCGAACTTGCCTATATAGAACGAAAAGACAAAAAAGAAAGAAGAAAGAAGAAAGGGTCATTATCAAATAATATAGTTTGTTTCATCTTGCCTATCGCGATTAGGTGGAATTCTTGACTATTAAATTGATTCATTAACAGCTTGCTAGAATCCTTGTTCAATGGAGATCTATAACAATGATTAATTCAATATTAACTTCGGAGGAGTTCTCGAAGACGCAGACAAAGAATTTCGCATGAGAATATATGAAATTCATTGCAGAAAGCATTAGCGGTTGATTTGGTTGCTATTCCGAATGTGAGTTGTGAGTGAATGATTATTTATGGAGGTAGCAAACGGATTGCTAGGTCCGAGCACGGCACAAGCCCGGCAAGTTTAAAAGCGGCTCATATGGTCCAAGCACGTTATTCTAACGGGTGGGGCTGGACCAAGAAATATTGGCCTAATGGCCTGACCTAAGCCAATTATGGGCCCGACACGGCCCGAGCACGACATATTGCCGGCCACAGCCTGACTCATTTCTATAAGGATGTAGTTTTTTTTAATAATATATAATTTATAAACAATATAAATTAATTTCTTTATATGAGTTACAACTTATATATTTTTTACAATATAAAGATAATATATAATTTATAATTATAGTTTTCGGTGGTACATGAGTTGCAACTACATGAATAGTTTTCGTTTCTGTAATAAAATATATTTCTTTATATGAGTTACAACTTATATATTTTTTACAATATAAAGATAATATATAATTTATAATTATAGTTTTTGGTGGTACATGAGTTGCAACTACATGAATAGTTTTCGTTTCTGTAATACAATATTTATTAGATAATATATAATTTATAAATAATAAACTATAGCATTAAATTTTAATGAATAGTTTCGGTGGTACATGAGTTGCAACCAGGGGCGGATTCACATATAGGCGAGCTTAGGCACTTGCCTAGGCTGGTTTTTTTTTGTTTATCTTGGATTATATAGGTTGGTTGTAGGCAAGCCATGTAAAAATGGCAGAAAAGGGCAAAACCAAATGAATGTGGGGAGAAGATGACTACAACGCGATCATTTTTTTTTTCTTTGATAGCAACTCAAAACAACGTCGTTTTGAGCTTTTCATTCAATATTAATGATAGGTCAAAATGACGTCGTTTTAAAACTAAATATGGAAAAAAGAAAAAAAAAACCAAACGCACAGTTCAAATAGGACTTGGAGTTAAGAGACGTCGATTTGTCTGCTACTTACATCGTTCTCCCAAAATTCCCAATTTTGTAGAACTTCCATAGCTCTCTTTAGCCATATTCTTTGGATTCGTTTAGCAATTGAAGAATTGAAGATTGAAATTGATCCATTGACAATCAAGTAAGTTTTCTTCTTTTTTTTTTTTTTTTTGGATCGTGACGTCTGATGATGATGCTTTGAAACTTTTCAATGTCTCAAAGTCCAAGGCGTATTACGGTCCTTCACATTGACAGCTTGACCCGTTATGCTATGATGATGATGCTTTGATTTGTATAATTACATAGCTACTGACCATATTTATGCTATTGGATTTCATCAAACTATGCTTTTGTACTTCATCAAATTAGAATTAGTTTATCCATTTGTATGCATTTTATTATTTTATGGCAATATCTTTTATGTGTAAAATTCAATGAAAACAGTTATGAAGAGATATTTTAAAGAAGTATCGAAACCAGAGGAGACTTCATCTTCTACAAAGAAAAATGTTGATAGTGAAAGCTCAAAGAAAGATGAACTTGAAGCAATTTTGGATAATCTTCCTTCAAACCCTGCACGATGAAAGCGTATCTTGGATTATGATCCAAATATTCGTGATCAAGTTTGACGGCATTATTTGCTCAAGGGTCCTTGTCAACCTCGAAACCATGAGTTTCCCCAAACGTTAATAAGTGGAACACAACGATGTTTTGTTCCTTCTTAGTTTGATGAAAATCCTGAATGGTTAGAGTATAGCATAGAAAACGAGGATGTGTTTTGTCTCTGTTGTTATCTCTTTAAACCACGTCATGGTGACCAAGGAGGTATCCTTGGTTTTAAGAATGAGATATCCTGGTTTACCTCCAAAGTTGGCAAGATTTACAACATAGCAATAGTTTTTTTTTTGGTTCAAATAGCAATAGTTTTCATGAATCATCTTTTTTATCCAAGAGTACAGTGCTAAAACAACTGATACAGTTCACAAATGTCAGTGCTAGTTATTCACAGAGCTTCTTCTACCCACCCAGGTGGGTGCTCACTTAGGGTCTCCAACGGTGCGTGTAATATACGCGCTGTTAGGATCCTAAGCCAAAAAAACGTCTAGGTCGCAGTAAAACAAGTTTTACCACACTCACCCTTGCTCGTGATATATGAGATAACGTAAAACAAAAAGAGATAAGAGAATTTTCAGCCGCATAGAACGGTTAGAACCCAAATGAGAAGAGGAGACGCAGAAATTGGGAAGGAGAGATCGAATCAAGCTGATTAAACCTCAGCATCGGTGCTTTATGCCGATTCTCCTCTTTCTTGAAGTTGACGCCGCCGTTCCCGAATCAGGACCTCCCCTTTCCGGCTACTTCGGTGCCTTCCGCCGATTCCCCTGTTTCTTGAAGTCGACGCCGTCCCGGAATCAGGTCCTCCCCCTTCCCCTCGTTTTAAAACTGTCCCGCTGATTCCCCTCTGTCGGTCTGGTGTGATCCTATGTCAATGGTATAGTCGTCGGCAACAATCGCAAGTTGGCGTAAATTGAATCCGAGTGAGTTCGAGTCACTGGAATTGTGAAGGATTCCATTATTTGGGTTACTGGGTTTTGGCGATTTGATCTTTGGGGCTGCGCTTTCAGGACCAGAACAACATTAGCAGGTTATTCATCTGTGATTTTTGTATAGTCAATTGTTTTTGTTTATATTTGTTCCTGCGTATCATAAATATTGAATAGTGAATTAGAGTTTTAGCAGAATGTATCACCGGAATTACTGAACAGGTGATGGGCTTCATGATGGAGGAGCATAATCAGAAGAATTTTGAAGAGTCCAACTCAGGACCAAAAGGGGTACATTTGGTGGATTCAGCTAATTTGGATGTCGCATGTTTAGAAACAGAAATTGGGAGGTTGACATACACAGTTGATTGCATGGAACCCAAGCTGGAGGATTTAAGATTACATGTATATAACTTAGAACATGCGATGCTTGAAATATTGAAGGGTGATTGTATTGAGGAAATTGTTTCTGAGGTTGTCGAAATTGTGAGTTTAAAGGCCAATCAGACTCATAACCTGTTGAGTCGAACTGTTGGTACAACCTTTGTGGAGCAAATGGATGAGGATTTGTTTGGTGAACATGGGAGAAGCAGTGAAGACCCACTAAAAAAATTGACCAAGTCACCAGTGCTGGATGGCTATGCTGATGAGGGACCCCATGAGGAACTCATACATGATGAGGTAGCTTCGTGAACACTCCCACCCCCTTGATAAACTGATTAATGTACATAATGCTATATTCTTTTTAAGCCATTTTTCAACTAAAATTATGTGATACTATTAGAAAATTATATTGTCACCGCTCTCATATCAACGCCGCTCTAACTTGCAAACTCTATTTGTTGGTGAACACAGCACAAACCTGACCACGTTACGAGGGTTAAACAGCAGCCCCAAAAGACTCTTCGTTCTCGGAAGCAACAAAGGAGTAAACCCAAAGCCCCAATTTTTGCAATAAGCGGTCTCATCACACCTGAGAATGCACATCTCATGAAATTTTTATTTAGGAAGAATGGAATTGGAGAAGACAAGTGGAGGTAAAAAATCATGCTATTATTTTGTGTAATTACTTATCATTATAATTGTAGGCTCTGATATATGTTCCTAAGTTATTGTAATTGTAGTTTAGTCTGATATGAACCTGGTTATCTCTTTATTCATGAAATTTTATCCACTGTTGTCAAACTAATATTGGATTTAATAGCATAAAACTATATCTAAGTTCATCTGTGTATGTTGGAACCCGGTCATGTTATTATACTGAAAGTAGGAGTAGGGGCCTTCAGTTAATCAATACAGGGTCAGATTTATATTCCTAACTAAACACTCTTAAATATTCGTGCAGTGAAGTAGTAGCTAGTTATGGTGACTACGCCGTTACTAGAAAGGAATTTCAGTGTCTCTCTCCAGCAACTCCACTATCTTGCAAGGCTAGACTCTCATCTATTTCCCATTGTACATATAATTGATTAGATATTTATTTTCACACTCATTTAATGTCCAGTTATTATAACCAGGTCATAAACATATCTGCGGCGTATTTGAATGAGCCGGAGTCAGAACATTGGTTTCTCCCTTCCTTTTTTGGGGTATGAACATCTGTTGCCCAAAACATTGCTAGAAAATTTGAAATTATTGCATCCTCATGGTTTGGCTAACAAATCATTTCATATCGCAGGAACGAGCGAGGGTAAAAGATGAATCATGTAGCTATGCTAAGTGGCTCACATCAACCATTGAGATGTGTGGTCTGAAGAGGTTTCATCGCCGTCTCCAACAATGCTCCAAGGTAAATTTCTGCAGCCATAGTTCCATTATACTTGAATTTTTATTGAATGTATATTCTTTACCGTATTGAGGACTATGATGTAGATATTCATTCCCTTGCACGACAATATGGAAGACCACTGGATTCTGTTGGTCATGCACCTCCCTGAAAAAAAGGCAGAGGTGCTGGACAGCTTCCCTGATGTAAGGTCACGTGAGAGGCGAATGGATCATGCAAGAGATGTGGTTAGTTCCACATAGACAATGCCCCTTTTTATTAATTGCATTATTTGTCTATGATTATGATGTGATATCAATGTGGGCAGATGGCAATGTTGCAGAAGGTATTTGGTACTGAAACAACATGGTCAAACTCCAAATTTTATCATTTTCCATCATTCACTCTTAACTTTTCGGACTTTAACCCAACGCATGAACAAAAATCTGAGAGCGGGGTATTTGTTATAAGGCACATGCAGTACTACCGTGGCATGTGGTCAACAACGGTTAGTACTGCAACTTACCTAACGACTTTTTTGATGCAATAGACTGATTAAATATTTACTTTTTGTACTTTGGTGTCAGTTTCATTCGGAGGACCAGCGTACTCGATTGGCACTTGAAATTGTTCTTCATCCAAGGAATGAACACCGTCAAATATTGATTGGAGCAGCAGCAGGAGCTTCGATGCCGCCAATAGGTGAAAGTGAGCTATTCAAAAATATTCCTCTTCCACCAACCGGAAGAAAGTTTCGTAGCCACCGTAAGCGGCGAGATCATGTGTCGAAGGACGTCTAGGTTATATCTTGGTCTTAAGTATTAATTAAATGACAGTTTGAGTAATTTATTGTGAGAGCCCATACCCAAAACAAGGTCGTTTTTATTTTGTTTTTGTTTGGTTGTTGTGGTAGTCATATTTTCAGTTTTGGCATCACTTTATCAGTTTATCTAGTGCTACTGTTTTCATAGACTTTGTGGTATCCTTGTGTATTATTTTTGTTTCCATGGTCTAGTGTTTGTAATTTTTGTTTGTTTGTTTGGCAGCAATTTGTCTAGTCTTCGTAATTTTTATTTTAGATGCATTACTTATAGTTATATACTGTGTTAGCTTTTTTATTTGAATCCTTTTCTTTTTATTTCTTGAAGCATCCAAACTAAGTTTGAAATTTTGGCCTGGAACAATTTTGAAAGAGTGAAGAAATTTTTGGTGGCTGTGTATGTTTATGTGTTTTTGATTTAGAGCTTTCAAATATTGAGATATATTTTGAAATGGATACACAACTGCTCGGTACTATATATAGCTATTGAAGTTTCGAGAAGTATGAGTCAAGGTTAGCACTACTACAAAGCTTTAAGACGATGTAAATAGTAATATAGGAATTCCGTCAGAAGTTAAGGTTTCCAGTTTTTAAGGTGATGCTAATCTGCATATAATCTTGCAATTTTTACAACTTCATTAGTATTCCCTGTTTCCATTTTAATTTAGGTTGATAAGGTGGTCTGGGTTGGAGCTTTTTCACTGTTTTGTTTGTTTGGACTTTGGAAATTGATATTGACTCTTACTTTACGCAATTGTCTTGAAACTCTTACTATAATTTTATAAATGTATATCACTTCTCTTGATAATGACAAGGATTATTTTTTTGAGATCTCTAGACGATTAATTTCTTTGAAGTTGTAAGTTATGAAACAGGGTTTTGGTTAGATTGCTCTATGGTCTCTTACCGCTGGATCTCACCGGGAAAATGCAGGTATATCGATAGGTATAGATTTTCAACTGCTATTTTTGTTGTTGTTGAAGAAAGACAAGTTGATTTGTACCAATTATGGCAGACTTTCTGATTTTGTTCATAGTTTTCTGTCCTGAAGCTTATTGATTTATGTATCTGCTATGATTCTCATATTGGTAAGGTGATTTTGTACTTTGCACACAGTGTTTTGAAAATGGAAACTATGGGAAGAACAAATTGAAGTTAGATTTCAACTATAACAACCAGTACGTTGAAAAGAGTGGTAATACTGGAGTTGAGTGGATTGAATCAGAAACTTCCTTTAACACCTAGAAAACTATACTTCTGTCCAAAATTTGTGTGCGATATTATTTGCTTTCTATGACATAGTGAGAAAACCTAGAATTGGAATTTGAAGTTTTTTGATAGATTGTGTTCCCTTGGGGTTCAATTCTCCAGGTGGTTTTGGATGCCACACCTAAATTGAAGAAATTTTTGCATTCATTTTCTTTATGGCATTGATATTCGAATAATTGTTGATTTGCTTTTTGTGTTGTTTCCGGGAATTCTTATTAGTGTGTTATTGTTTAGGGTTTGATCTTGGAATTTCAAGATGCTGGCCAATTTTGTTCATAGAATGAATGGACCAACACCTTTTTGAGTGTAGAGTGTAGTACTCTTGCTGCCTGCCAGGTTTGTTTACATTAGTATGTTCTTTCTGATACCATGAGTGGCATGTTGTTTATATTAGAATGAATGGACCAACACTTTGTGGGTGTAGTACTCTATGATTACATAGATAATGTCCTCTTCTTATCCTTTTCGTTGACAGTTCTTACTTGATCAATGCTCTCATCAGGGAATTTGACTGAAGTTTCAGGCGCATCTGACATTGTTTCATCAAACTTGTTGCAGGTACTTTAACATTATCACTACCGAAATGTGTCACTGTTATAACTGAACGAAACTTTGAAATTTTGATTTTGATGAGGCAGGTAATCCTGTTGAATGACAATACTGAAGTCCGCACTATTAGATTAGGACTTCAGTTGCCTGAGCCTTGCATCGACATGGAGATTATTGTTCAAAGCGTTAGACTAATGAAGGTTGATGGTTATGTACTTTCTCTGAACATAAATCACAGCTCAAGACATGTTGCTGTGGGATCTAGTAAAGGACATGTAAGCTTAGTATCTAATGTGATCATTTCCTTTCTCAACCAGTCTTCTCCTATTCCCCTTAATTGATTGTGAATATCTTCTCCTCACAGGTTTCAGTTATTGATATAGAAGGGCCCACTCTATTATATAAAATCCACATTGCAAGTGAAATTTCTACCCGCATCATCTCTCTGCAGTTTGAAACCTGCAGTTTTAATGGTTTCGACAAGAATGTCTTAGCTGTTGCAACAGAGGACTCATCTGTTTTGGCTCTTGATAGTGATAATGGAAACACATTGAGCACTAGTCTGGTTCATCCCAAGAAACCCACTAGAGCACTTTTAATGCAGATATTGGGTAAGTTTTTCTCAGGATGGAATCTTGTCATTTTGACAACATTAAACAATCTCACAGAAATTTTCTTTTAAATGTATTAATGGTCTAGACTCCAGCAAAGGGAGTAGTGTTGAGGATGCCATGCAAAAGCAGTCTTTGCTACTGCTATGTTCCGAAAAAGCAGCATACATATATTCCTTCACACATGTCATGCTGGTAATTAGTACTTCATCTTATGTAGGCCCTACAAATCTGATTATGTCCTCTTATCTTTCTTTCTTTCAACTCAGGGAGTTAAGAAGGTAATATACAAGAAGAAATTTCAATCATCTTGTTGCTGGGCATCGACATTCTACACCTCTGATGTTGGCCTTATACTCGTTTTTACAACTGGAAAAATTGAGATAAGGTGGTGACATGTCATAGTTTTTTTCTTTTGTTTTTCTTTATTTGAATATATTCACAAGTAAATTACATAGCCTAAAAACCTGTCTATGAAATGTTAGGTCCTTGCATGACTTATCTTTGATAAAGGAGACTTCAATAAGGGCCTTCACATATTCCACATCAAAACTAAGTTCACATGCTGGCAATTCGATATGCTCTTCATCCGAAGGAGAACTTGTTATGGTATAGTATTAGATTCCAACCTTTTGATAACAGTTGCTTTAGGGGTGATTTAGTAAAATCTTTATCATATGATTTTCTCATCCTTGCACAGGTGAACAGTGATCAAGAAATCTTTCTCTTCTCTCTCATTTTCCAGAAGCAAAGCTTTTGGTAAATGTATATTTGAAAGTTTCTATAATGATTTTGAGTGACTAATTGCTATTGTAATTTGTAAAGGAAAGCTCTTCTAGGCCATAGTTTTCTTACTTTTCAGTGTCTTTCCTCATTCAAGGCTTTTAGACTCATTCAACTTGACGTACCAGAAAGATCTGATGGTTTCACAAGAAGAGCTTACATCAGGACGCATCATTCAAAAGGAAAAGAAAAAGGTATTATGTATGGTAATGATGATCACATGATTTCATCTGTCTACGCAACCTATTTGTTGTAGAATGAAAAATTGCACAAGTATTTAAATTTATTTTCTTGGCAGGGTATGTTTAGTTCTGTTCTTAAAGATATTGTGGGAAGTAAAGGGAAGAATGTCCCTGAGATGGAAAATGAAGATACTAAAGAAAGTATTGAAGAACTTTCAACAATCTTTTCGACTGCTAATTTCCAATTTGATGCTGAGAACACGGACAACCAGGCCATGGGTGTAGATGATCAGTTAGATATAGGTATTGTAAACATAAAAGTTTTCTTGCAACCAGGCCATGGGTGAGAACAATTGGTGTGAGTTCTCTTGCAAGAAAATTAATCAAGTTTCAATGTACAGTTTCGATGTAAATTCACTTATATCAATAGTGTACCCGCAGCACCGCGCGGGCTATTTGCTTGGTGTCAATTTACTAAATCCCCAAAAACGTTGAACCTTTAATTTTTTTTTTTTTTTTGTAAGTAATTGAGAAGTATTTAATATGAACTCCATGATTGCATGACAATCCTGATAGAACGCCAGCAAACGGAACAGAAGGATCACAAAAGGAACACCATGAATGGAATAATATTGGATCACACCAGCAAACGACAGAAGGAACACCATGGAATTAATGAAATAGATAAGATATATCGTTATCCAATATCATTCAAAAATGAATGATTATCCAATGAGATACCTTGTTCAAATGATATTCAAAAATCAATAGTTATCCCATCCTTCAACAAATCTTTATACATTATCAGTTTCTATTAGTTATGGAGACGTCACAGTTAGTCCCATGCTGCAACAGATCTTTATACAAACTCAGCTTTCCCTTCTAACAAAGAGCAGGTGAAGAAGAATTATAAGACTGTGAGCCATGCAGGATAGTAATATATCTCTGATATTAATATCAGATTCTATGTCAACGGGCGACGCCATTAATCTAGTGAAGAAGAACGAAATACAAGATGAAGAAGTGTGTACGTTTATGTTAACGCCAACGCAATTCATTGAAACCACTCAGGGTCTGACAATGGACCAAGCAAATGTCGTCTCCAGTATCGGCTTCGGGGAGTTACATCACCTGGGATGCAGCACAATATTTGACACGGTATGTGAGATGATGCTTAATAGCATTGATCCTCTAAATGAGATTGTGTTGATACATGGCAAGGAAATACCCTTTGGACCCGCAGATTTTGCACGTGTCATGGGCATAAAGGATGGTGGATTAGACATTCAGAACATGGGAGATACGAACGAAAGTCTTGTTAGGTTAATTAGGAAACACTTGGGGGGTGGAGAAGGTGGACTACACATTGCAAGTTTGAAGAAATGTATCATGGAAAGTACACGGGCTGATGAAATATTCAAGATAGCTTATGCACTTTATGCGGTCGCATGCATTTTATGTCCCAACGGAACCAATTTGGTCGACCAATCATTGATTTCTACTCTAGTAGAGACGAACTTGATAAAGGATCTGAATTGGGCAACGTTCTGCTATTATAAGATGCAGGAATCAATTATATCGATGCAATCGAAAGGGTTCCGCAACCAAGCAATTTGTGTGCTATTCCCAATGTTCTAAAAATCGGCCTAGGCGGCCGACTAGGCGGCGCCTAGGCGTTGGGCGTGGCTTCACCGTTCCGATTAGAGGCTAGGCGATGCTTCTGGGCGTTTGGCTTCTCGGCGGCCGCCTAGGCGGTATTAGGCGGCATTAGGCGGGCTTTAGGCGCTGGGCGTTCGACGTTGGGCGCTGGGCGCTTTGCCTTTTTTTTTTTTTTTCCTCAGACTTCGGCTTCGACTTCGTATAGGAATCTCAGACTTCTCTCTCAGACTCTCAGTTTCAAAGTTTCTCACTCTCTCAGGCAACGACATGGTAGGCCAAAACTCAGAAAATAAAATTGAAGAAGCAATGAAGAAGAAAGGTACTGTCCTGATCGGAGTCATCGGATGGTGGTGGTTCCGTCAATCAACCAATGAGAGAGAGAGAGAGAGAGATTACAAACATTCTTGGAGCTTACAGCTTGAGCTTGATGGTGCTGGGTTTGATTGATAATCTTCAGAAGCGAAGAGCCCAGGCTAAAGTGGTTTGGTTTTTCTGTATAGTTTATCTAAATAGTAAATAGTTTAAATATGCTTTGCAGATAAGGTCAACACTAATGGATTAAGATCACGCTGGTTTCAAATACAAAGAATAAAAAAATATATTATCTTATAGTATATAAGATAAGAAGTATCTGACATTTGCTTTAAAGTTTAAACCAAAAGAAAGACTGATTCGGTAGGGAGAGAGAGTGGAGATAATTAAGACCAAAGAAAAAAGAAATGTTTTAAAAGGAAAAAAAAACACACACACACACACACATTAATTAACACTTATTTATTTATATGTGTTATAAAAATAAAATTAATAAAAAAAAGAAAACCGCCTAGTCCCCGCCTAGGCTTCCGCCTAGGCTCCTGGGCGCTAGGCCCCGAACTACCGCCCGACTAGCGCCTAGCGTTTTTTAGAACCTTGGCTATTCCTACAAAACTTTTACTTTGACGTCGTTGATAATGAATCCAGATGGGTTGACAAAGGAATCACTCCAATCGCTGCATGGAACACTACTTTAGTGAAGAAATTGATTAGGTGGGTGGAACAAAATGGGGGAGTCACCAACACAAACCAGAATGTTTGGAGGAGACAACCTATAATCCATGAGAAGGAGTCTGATGCAAATGGGAAAATATATGATGCAAAACAAATATTGTTGAGTGTAGAAGGCCTGCATAAAAGGGTTTCTAATATGGAACAAAAAGAAAGTCGGCTGACAGAATCAATGGAGAGAATGGAGAGGATGCTAGGCTCATTCCAAGGGGCAACAATTAAACATATTGTTGGAGAGGTGTTGGCTCCTTTAGAACAGCGAGATGAAGGCAAGCATGGGGAGTGCCAAGATCAATTTAAGTTCAGAGCGGACCTTAATGTGCATGAATTCAGAGGCTCAGAGGCACAGTCTAATGATCCATCAAGGCTATTGAAGGGCAAAAATATTTGCATGAACCCCCTGCCAGACGAGGTCATATGCTTTATTCTTTATATAACTCATTTCCTAGGCATGCATTAATTAATTAATTTCATTGTATAATTTTATCATATCATGAAGAAACAAGGTCGTGACTTGGTGGCCAACTTATATATTTCTCATGGAATAATTCATATGTGTAGGTTTGCATGGGTAGAAAGATGAATCCCCCGCTCAAAGTCCAATCAAAATGTTCATTTAGCCCAGATGGTCCTCCGAAGCCGGCTAAGCGATCAATAAAGGAAAAGAAACTAAGGGGTGTCGGGGTGCAGTCAATGCATATACGGAAGGCTCTTTTCAAAACACGAGGAAGAACATATGGCAAGCAAACAAGAGTGGAACTGAAGGATGATGAAAAACAAGAGGAACAAGGTCTTCGTTGCCTATTCAACGTCAAAGCAAATACTCCAAAGGAGGACATCGAGTTGTTGACTTTCATTGGGTTTAGTAAGAAGCCACTTACAAATCTTCAAATGAGGTGTGTACAATTTACCAATTGCTATATATAATTCAAATTATATATTGTAATATTTAACAATGTTTGCTTTGATTAACAGATATTACAATGTCACAGTAGCTAAACATGGGGGAGTGATTGTATCAAGAGCCGACATGCAATGCCTACTGCTTGGTCAACTTTTGAGCGACTATGTACGTCCTCTATTTCCCATACAATTAGCATTGCATGCACAAACGTACATTTTCTTATTAGGACTACCATTTTTTTATTAGGAAGATATTTTTCATTAGAATGGTATATTAGGAATGCATGGGTTGGTGCTTAATATTAATAGTTTGGCAGCCCCTATGTTTAATATTAAACTCTGATAATGGAAAACGGATTGTGCAGGTCATCAACATGTTTGCAAGCTACCTTAATGAAGATGGGTTTGGGGATTGGTACTTCCCAACCTATTTTGGTGTAAGGAGTTTAATTTGTCAATGATTTTCAGATTAAATTAACTATTCCATTAGAGGCCTTGTTCTAACATGGTGTATAAATTGTAGGCAAGCTCTAATGTGAAAAATATTCAGATGACCAGAATGGAATGGATTGAACACACCTGTCGCGTTAGCATGTTGGATAGATTCAAGGGGAAATTCAGGATGTGCAGAAGGGTATTCAAACATGTTTTTTAGTTCAAATGTTAAGAGATGGCACAATCGAACAAGAAACATTATTCAATCCCATTTGCTGAAATTGTGTCTTCTATGCAGATATACATTCCTTTGCGCGATCCTGCATCTGAGGGGCATTGGTATTTGTTGGTGGTGCACAAAGACTCCAGATTTGGGGAAATCGTTGACAGTGCACCTGATGATGATAGGACTTCATTCCGTGAGGAAGTTGCAAGAATGGCGGTAATACTAAACAATAACGTTTATGTTAACTATTGTCATATTGAATTGAGCTGTCAGCAACCACATATCTTAATCAGTCAAAAATGAATTATTGGTGGAAATACTTTTTTGTTACAAAAACAAAATGGATAATAGCTGCTTCTAATATGTGATGCTGCCATCTCCGCAGATGAAGATGCTAGACAGTGTTTTTGGTGATGATATTAGGGAGGAAATGGGAGTGCTACCTCATTTTACTGATCTTCCATTCATGGATAAGCACAACCACCCGGTTCAAAGAAACTCGTTCGACTGTGGTGTGTTTGTAATAAGAAACATGCAGCATTATGGCACACAATGGAATGAGGATGTGAGCGGCCTCAAAACAAGAATCTAATGTTGCATAAGGTATTACTAATTATACAAAACAAATATACTTATACACTGTTTGTGGATGCAGTATGTTTCAGATGAGCACCGCGCAAATTTGGTCCTTGAGTGTGTCAATCACCCTCGCAATAAGGTGGAAAATGTAAGAGAAATGGTGGCAGATTGTTTGTCGCAACGAGGGGGGGATGTGGTAGATGGAAACAAGCATGAATTTTGTAATCTGTGTTCAAGTTGCACATCTGACCTGCAGTGAAAACTGGGTGAAATAGGTCATGGAACTGTTTTTATTTATTTATTTATGCATGAATTACCATTGGGTATCCAAGGTGATGACCAGTGAACCATATTGAATGATTGTGATTTAAATTTGAACCTAAAGTTATGGACAAAAATAATAATGACATGGCTCGTCTTTGCTTGAATGCATCTTTTTTTTTTTTTTTTTGATGGTTGTGAGGACCCTGTTCAATTTATCGTGCCAAGTCTGGCTACAGTTAGATTATGGTATCAGTCATATCGATGCTTATCAGCCAGTACTTTACACAGTAACTTGAAAAATTACATATCAAGTACTGAAAACTTTTTGATCAGTTGGAGCACTGGCCTTGTTCATCCTCAATGGAGAAGGAGTAGCATAAATATATGTTACATGCTTATCAGCTAGTACTTTACAAAGACAGTAACTTGGAAAGTTACATATCAGGTACTGAAAACTTTTTAATCAGTAGAAGCACTAGCCTTGTTGATCCTCAATGGTGAAGAAGATGGTTGCTTGATGGCTAGGACTCTGCAATTCATGAAGTTGTTTGCAGTATTGCTGCCTTGGGCCATTGCCAACCTATATAAACCAGATGATGAACAAAAACACTGTCGTTAGCATGTTGGATAGATTGAACACACTACTTTAGTGAAGAAATTGCAGTCACAGTAGAGCTTGCCTCAAATGAGATTCCCAATATTTTCTTAATTAGCTGCAAATAAAAGAAACTCCTCCTACCTCTATCTGTAAATAGCTGCATTTAATATAAAGAATCATGAAAAATGAGAATGGCACTATGAAATATGGGATCTGCCTCACATTTTCTAGAATCAATTGATCTATGAGTCATTGTCAACAGCCAAAAGAGGTATTTTTATTCATTGAAGATGCTATATTTTACAGAGTCACCCAACAATACTACGTTTATTTCTCAAATTATTTGCTAGATGGAGCCCTCAAATTATTTCTCAACCCTATATCACCAACATGTCACATGCACAGTGACTCCGATGAACCATATAGGGTCTCCATTTCCCACCAAGACCATGCTATTAACAGAAATTTTCCTCAAAACTTATTAAGTAAAAAGTACATTCTAACCACTAATTAGTTCTTTCTTGTAAAGCAGGACTTTCCTAGGAAGCTCACCTTATCTCTGACTGTTTCATTATGCATTGAATTCTTATCCCAATATCAACAACCCCAAACATCTCAACCATAATGATGAAAATCAAACACATAATTAGTCACCTAATCAATGATTCTAATCAAATTTGCTAACCAATGTCCATTCAAAACTTACTTGTATAGAAAGCTGTGATCATGGAGTCCAAGAACAAGCTCAGAAGCCCCAATCTCCCTCACCATTGCTGCAATCTTCTTCCCTTCTTCATCTCCTTCTGTCACAACCATTTTGCACCAATTTCTGTATTGGCACCAATCATCACATACACTGGTTTGATCATAAAAACTAATCAAATGGGCGACTATATATCTGAATCCTGAATAACACATAAAGTTTGCAACTTTGAATCCAAACTTTTTGAATTAATACCTTTCCTTAAATTGAGATTGAAAGCCCTATTCAGTCTCCTCCGTAGGTAAGAACCAAAATCAAACCCCTAGATCTCTTTTACTGAAAGAACCCAGAAAAACCCCAACTTGGAAATGAGGCTGTTCCCACACACCCAAATCAACCCCATTGCCAAAATCTCCAAAAACAAAACATAGACTAGCAAACATATATACAACAACAACCTTATAAAGTACCAGTAGTTACCTCACAAAAACAACAACAAATCTGCGACTAGGTAAAAAGATTACAAAAGACTCACCTTAACTGTTCCAATGGTTATGCAGATAATCCATTGATAATGTAAGTTTCTTATCTTCTTCGTTTTTGGTCTAGTCCCTTAAACGAACTTAAACCAGAATGTTTGTCATAAACTGTTTCGCCGAAATTAAAACACAAGTAAATACTCATGATGACCAGCGAATAATGTCTGAACAAAAACAAGTACATAGACAAAATACTCATGCTTTTCTGACTATAAAGTTTCACACTACTGATCTATAAATATATCAGTACCACAACTATTTCATTGCCTGTCAGTCCTGCAAACTTCTGGTAATGAATTGATGCTCAGAAAGGCTGCACGAATGTGTTCCCACCATTTAGATTTGCAGATGGAGCACTCAAGGAAGCCAAAAAGGTGTCGTGACGGGTAAAAAAGTCAAACGTCCTAGATTCTTCAACATGATGCAACATATGTTGACTGCTAGTTTGATTGAGGAAAGCATCATCCTCATCAATCTGACCAATGTTTGTGAAACCAGCTGGACCCTTATATCTATTGGAACCCGAAGTAGACTGCAAGCTAGCATCAATGGAGCTGTTCCGTGCTCTTTGGAGACAAGGTTCATCCTTCCCCCCCCCCCCCCCCCCCCCCCCAATTTTGTGCAGCTAGCAGTGCACAAGTGCGTACATTATGACCTGGCCGACTGCAAAATCCACAACCCCTCCCTCCTGGCTGATCCCTCTCAACCTCAACACTGGTGGAATGCCTGGAATGAGTGCCCTTGGTTTTGCACACGTTCGGATCCCTAATCACATTAGGGTGTAGACCATCAACAGTTTCTGGTGGTTGACTATCATTGCATCTCTTGAATGTTTTGGACCTAACCATTAGTCGACTAAGACAGTTAGTGATTTCTTCATATGCCTCATCTGAGAATGAAGCTGAATGACAGATTTGAGCACAATCACCCATCATTTGCCCATAACGGGCAAGCTGCAAATCCTTGGCGGGCATTATTCCACTACTAAGGGTGCTGGTATCTTTGGTACAAGCCTGTTTTGTCCACCTCTGATTAACCAAAGAATCTGGAAGGGTAGTCATATTCATTGTCATGACTGTGAAGATGTGGCAGCAAGGAATACCATCCGACTCAAAGAGGTGACATGAGCATACAAAAGAAAGGTCGGGCTTACCTTGATAATGTGTCACATGCCATGTCCTTTCAGGTTTACCATATTGGGTTACAAGATGAAGTGTTGATCCTTGATTCTCATAACGAACACGGTCAGCAACGAGAAACTTTGACTCAAAAAGAATTTGATCTTTTATGAGGAGGAATACGTCGTGGGTAAACCTTACACTAACCTGCTGTTGAATACACCGCATGTGGCTGCCAATAACCGGGTGCGAGTTCATTGATTTGAAGTCATCGTTAAGCCCATTAAACCTGATGCGTTCAATTATCTTGTCCATGCGTGGCAACACCTCACACAACCTCATGTAACGACTAACCCCACCTTTTAAATTTCTATGCATTGCCTCGCATCTTTGAGTGGTACACATACCACCGAAGAAATGGTTCCTAAAGAAAGCTTCTGCCCACCTCTCCCTCTTGTTGTACATTGCAGCAACCCATTTGTTGTCTTGAAGCCCATTCATTGTCACCATGTAATGCCACGACTTTTCCCACTCATCAACTCCGAGTCCGGCAAAAATTAGGTGGCAAAAATCCCTTTGGACATCCGCATCCCTAACATTTGTTACAACATTCTTAGCAATGTGCCATGCACACAATCGATGTCGGGCCTCCGGAATGAGATTCACAACTGCATTTCTCAATGCCTCGTCCCCGTCAGTGAGGACCGATATTGGTTTTTTCCCCCTCATGGAAGTCAAAAAGGCTGTAACCACCCAATTGTAGGTGTCCTCACTCTCATCAGCCAACAATGCACACCCAAATAGTACTGTCGCCCTGTGGTTATTTGCACCAACAAAGACGGCTAATGGTATGCCGTATATGTTGGTCTTGTAGGTGCTATCAATAATCAAAACATCCCCAAAATTATTGTAATCTGCTAGAGACTTCGTATCTCTCCAAAACATATTACCCAGCCGGCCTTCGGCATCAACACTGAACAAACAGAAAAACTCTGCCTCTTTAGATGCTTTCAAATTCATGAAACTAATTGTGGACTGGGCGTCACCATCAACCATGAGTTCCTTCCTTCAGAGTCCATCTTGTTATACAAATCTTTTATGAGGAAACCAAAAAATTCATGGCCACCGGCTTGGTGGACCAACAACTCATAAGCCCGGCAAGTACCAACAGAGACTTTCTTAAGTGCTGTTACCTGAGCAACGTCATGGTCTCGAACCTTGCGGTGGGATCGGAGGAAGGGAACAAACTCTGTTGTAGCAAGGTCGTGGTTATGTTCGGTGATGAATTGGACCACACGGAAGACACCATTTTCCTTGCATCGGCGTGCTGTGATACGGGCTTGACAATTACCTCTGGTAATATTTCTTTGTGGAGGGCGCTGCCTTTTTTTTTCATGTTCACCATCACCAAACTGCTTCCCAGAACGTTTCATACTTCTTGTATCAGCATCTTCCACGATTGGTTTCTGGTTAACTGTCTTCCTCTTGCAGACCGGTTTTGTCCCATGAGGTGGACTAGTATTTTTGGCGCATGAAATGATTTCTGATGCAAAACTAGGATCAGACTTGCCCCTTTTTTTTCTCTCACCCTCCTTTGAACACACTAACTGTCTTCTCACCACCACTTGTGCTGCATTTCGACACAACTTTTCCTTTCGGAAACTGAAGCCCATGGCAAGTGAATAGTAAGCATAGAATGTGTCCACTTCCTTGACGCTGCTAAACTCAACACCAATCATATCAGAGGATCTAAGATCTTCATACTTCTTGCCATTGAAGTGTAGACAATCCAGATTCTCATCCATATTTGCACTCTGCGAAGCTTCCTCATCCGAGAATAACTCTTCGTACTCATCTGAAAAGTCATCCTCATCTACAGACCAACCATGGTAATTCGGTTCACTGAATCGCATGCCGCTCCCATCCATGATTTCTCTCCCTATCTGCAGTGCAAAGAAAGTAGAATTTTACAAGTGGGCAAGATTCGTATAATCACATGCTTTCAAATTGAAATTTTTTTATTTAATCACAGAAAGCATAATCACAGAAAGTATAATCACAGATTATAGCCTTTGTGCTCTCTGTACGTAGAGGGAGTGAGGGACGAACATCAAGAAGCCAAGAACGGTTTTGTCAGATAGCATAATTGCATATCCAACTTCGAAGCTTACCTTGGTGTTAAAGGTTTAACCTTTTTATCCCTAATCTATAACAAACATTTAAAACTCTAAATCAACCGCAGTAATATATCTAAACGCAACTCAAAACATTACAATCTGTCAAGGAAAAGACCAATTCTCTCTTACTCCTCCTTCACTCTCAGTTTCATAGCATACTAGAGCAATTGATTTTGTCCGCAATGTTCATTTGACCACGAAATCTTCAATCCATTGCTAAATCAAAACCCACGAAATTGAATTACATATCAATCCTTAACCCTTAAAATTGCCCCAAATTGAATTGATTAAATTGAAATCATACTTACATTGAATTGATTGATTGCCTGGAATTGAAGAGGGAGGCTGACAGAAGTAGAGAGGGTAAAAGTCTGAAAGACTGAGAGGAAGTGAAAGGATTCGTCCGGCGAACAGGTCATACACTCGGCCACACGGGGTTCCAGTTCGCCACTTCGACAGTTTATTGCTTCGGGTGGGCTTGACAATCCTACACCAAATTGGTAAAACCAAACATAAAAAAAATATATACCAAATTCTTCCGGTGGGCTTCAGTCCTCCCAAGCCAATACCACTAAGTTACCTCATATTTTTTTTTTTATTGAAATCTTTTTAGTAAGTTATACCTCAAAATTTATGTCAATAATTAACATTAGTCACATAAACATTTGCACGTCAAAAAAAAGACCAATTAACCCAAAAAAAAATTGTGAAAATATATTGTTAAGTTATTTTTCAAGTGGACGTAATAATCATTTGAATAATGTATTAATATAGTAAATGAATAACTCAAGTTGATAATTTTACACAATACCTACTAAGACGCTATAAATATATGTGTAATCTCAAATTTATCAATTTATACATCTCATAACCAAAAAGGCTGAGGAAATAGAATTCATGAAATTCAACTGTTGGATGTTTACATGACATGAAGAAATGGTTATGATCAAAATTTCAACTATTTTCGTCTTCGTTTGGGTCTCGATCTTTGTGGTCAACGGTAAACCCTAAACCCTATTTATATTTTTCAAATTAAATCCATTTGATTTTCATGTCACTAATTGCCACCAAATTTGAGATAATAAATTCAGTTTATTATAAATTGAACCAAAAAACAAAACAAAGTGAAAACCAAAAGGGGGTGAGATTTCTCCAACCGCACTTTTCTATTTTTTTTTAATCAATTTTTATAATTTTAAGTTTCATAAATTCATTAAAAATATTTTATGTGTTTCCAAAAATTCCCATGAGCTCATCACACAATTTATTTTCAAACTTTTAAATTTGAGATTTCTCCTCAATAAAAATTTTGAAAAATTTAAAATGTCACTATTAGGTTTGTAACCGATGTAAGTTTTGTAACTATTATGTTGATTAATGATGTATCCACCAACAACCATGCCATTAATTTCACACGACATATGTAACTACTTGATGGATACATCTAAAGAGTTGAAAATAAACTTTATCAACTGATTTGGTTATTAGAAAATAATATCAAGACGCCTAGTACTGTTGTATATATAACTTGTTCATTACATATAGGAATATGACTTTCAAAATCGATTGCGTGGTGAAAACTTAATTTCAAGAAGCCGACCATTGGATGAGTGGATTACATTTTTTTGATTCCCAATTTTGATTATATGGATTGCACAAAATCCTTATATGCATACTAATGTGATCTAACTTGTTTAGTAGTTATATCGAGAAGTAAACCTTCCATGAGCAACAAGGTGGACTGGTGGAGTAAATAGAAATGATCAAAATCGACCGTTAGATGTTACCATGATAAGAAGAAATGGTTATGGTCAAAATTTCATCAATTTTCTTCATCGTTTGGGCCTCGATCTTCTAGGTCAACTCTAAACCATAAATACTACATAAAATTAATATGCTCATAACTAGTCATTCGCAATTTCTTTTTTCGATCTGTCAGCTATCACACTCTCGTGGATATGAGATATATCAACCAATGTAAAACTTTTCAGGAAGTTTATCTCTTCGTGGTATAGCTCCCCTTAGGGATGTATAAGTGTATAAAGAGTTGATCGCTTTAAGGAGATATCGAAATGACGGTGGATCGGATTAAATTTTTTTACTCAGTACCTATTGATACGCTATAAATAGATAGGTAATGTCACATTTATCGATTCCTAGTTTTGATTTTTTGGATCGCACAAAATCCTTATATGACTTCTAATGTGGTCCAACTTGTTTATTATGTGTATAAAAATATAAACCTTTCACAAGAAACAAGGTGGAGGAAATAGAATTTATTAAAATAGACCGTTAGATTTTATCATGATAAGAAGAAAAGGATATGGTCAAAATTTCAGTTATTTTCGTCATCATTTGGGTCTCGATCTACTAGGTCAACTTTAAACCAGAAATACCACATAAAACTAATATACTTATAACCGGTCATTCGCAGTTTTTTTTCTTCAATCTACCAGCTCTCACACTCTCGTGGGCATGAAATATATCAACCAATGTAAAACTTTCGAGAAATTTATCTTCTCGTGGTATACCTCCCCTTATGGAAGTGTAAGTGTGTAAAGAGTTCACTGCTTTGTTTGATGTCAAAATGACAGTGGATCGGGATACTTTTCTTACATAATACCTATTCATATACTATAAATTATAGATGGGTAATGTCACATTTATCGATTTTCTAGTTTAGATTTTTTGGATCGCACAAAATCCTTATATATGCCTACTAATGTGGTCTAACATGTTTATTATGTGTATAAAAATATAAACCTTTCACAAGCAACAAGGTGGAGGAAATCAACTTTATTAAAATCGACCATCGGATTTTATCATGATAAGAAGAAATGGGTATCGTCAAAATTTCAGCTATTTTCGTTATCGTTTGGATCTCGATTTACTAGGTCAACCCTAAACCATAAATACCACATAAAACTAATATGCCCATAACCAGTCATTCACAATTTTTACTTTTTTTTTATCTATCAGCTCTCACACTCTTCTGGGTTTCAGCTATATCAATTAATGTAAAAATTTTGGAAAGTTTATCTCCTCGTGGTATTGTTTCCCTTAGGGAAGTATAAGTGTTTAAAGGGTTGATGGTTTTGTTTGATGCCGAAATAACGGCGGATCAGGTTAATTTTACACACAGGACGTACTAATACATTATAAATAGATGGATAATGTCAAATTTATTAATTTCATTTTTTAAGAATGAAATTGAAAATCGATAAATTTAACAAAAAGTTTATTACTACTAGGAAAAATTTAAGGTGGAATACATGAGTAAGGTAATATCAAATATTACTACTGTCAAATAATGGGTACATATCACTACTCGAAAAAAAATTAACGAATTAAAGAGGAATTATTAGAAATTGAGTATATGGTTTCGGTGATTGTTTAGAGATCTTGGAAATATTTTCTAAATTTTTCTTGATGTAAAATCTCCATTTTATAGGTTCGATAATAAAAGACGTGACGTGACGAATCCGTGAGAATTTTCTGAAAATTTTTCAGAACTTGAGCTATTTATTACAATTTTTAAAAATTATATAAAAATATTTAAAGAAAAGGAAATCAACACGGTGCAATCTGAGCCGTCTATAAACTCACCGCTTGACATGAGCCGTTGACCAAAATATAATTCTTGGCTGTATATACCCAATTCAGATCGAAGAGCCAAGAAGCATCGAGACTGTTGACCCGTTTTCTTGACCCGCGAAGCAACAACTATATCTCCCAGGTTAGGCCGCGTCCCTTCCGACCTGCCTCTTGATCGCCAATGTCTCTATGGTCTTTAGTTTGTCCATCAGTCGATTCATCAGTCGAGATTGGAGGGAGAATCGAAGGCTGAAAGCTTCGGCAGCTCCGGTGGTTCTACGATTCAGTTTTCCGGCGACTCAGTCACCATTGGCAGTGCTCTTTGGCTCCGGTAACGGCCATGTTTTCCTCTTTTTCCTTACTTTTCATAGATACAGCAATCGAAATGAAGTAGTAAAGCTCATTAGCTAATTATTTCACTCTAAACATTTATATCCTCTCGCTTTGTCTCTGTTCCCCCTCTCTGCAGCTCTTCTCATTCTCAGACCCAAACTCCACAACAAAAGAAAATCAATTCCACCTTGGGATTATGAATGAAAAAGGAGGTTGAAAAACTATAACTTCCAGGTCAATCTCATCTAATTAGGTGCAGACAAATTCAAAACAGTTGAATCTAATGATTGAAAGTTTGAAACGCTAAATTGCTTGGCTGCACAAGAAATTTTTGGTTAGGTTTGCAGGCGGCAATGGTGATTATATGTTGACTTCCCTATCAATTAACACCATTGAAATTTAGTTCCTAAACCATATATTCTAAATCAAACACGATTTGTTTCTTGTTTGGCTACTTCTTGATTCCGGCTATGAGGCAGTGTAGTCGACGTCCTCGACGATGAAGGCCTTGCGGCCGGCTTAGCGACTGTGGAGGAGGATCACCGCATTGGTTGGCCTCAGACACTTCACCGTGCTGGCAGCCTCTCTCCTGGGTTCTTTCAAAGCTCTCGCTGCTCCTGCTTGAAATCACCCAAAACAAGGAAGAAGAAACAGAGACCCGAATTAATCGTGACCCATTCATTGATTTTTTACCGCATATATTGAAGAGTTTTTTGGCCAACAATATTCGAAACCGTGAACATATCTCCGTCTATTCACTAACGACTGATCCAATGGCCTACATTGGCTAGTCGCGTAAGGAGGCCAGATCTCTTGACACCACACGAGGTGACCACCCACCTAGGTGGGTGGAAGAATTTTCGAGTTATTCATGCATAGTTGACGCGATACATGCCAGCAAGATTTGTTAAATCAGATTATCAATCCCTTCTATGCATCAATTGGATTATTCCTAACAAGATCTTCGGATCTATTACATGCACAACTTTTTTAATTCACCTTCTTTTCAATCTTCTTTCTTCCGCTTCTCTTTTTCATATCTTATCTCTCATTAAATGAAAAATTCTATAATACATCAAATAAATTTAATTTGAGTCTCAAACTAATCTTCCAATATATGCAGTTAGTCTACCAATATATGCATCTGACCTATACACAAAAGTCTTTATTAAAAGTATATAGGAAGTAAAATTCAAATAAAAGCAAACGAAAAGAAAAAAATCAAAGACAATAATTTGGGAAAAAAAAAATTAAATCAATTTGTTATTGAATTTGTGAATTTTGTACAATTTGGATAACTTGAAGAAAAAAAAATCAGCCTAATCCTAAATGACGTTGACTCTTGCTTGCCCAAAGCAGTGCTTCGTACTCCTCGAGTGGCAACCCAGTTTCGTTTTTCACCGTCACCGTTACATCCAGCTTCTCCTTTGGTCGCCCAGACCGAAAAGCTTCATCGACGACACGCCGTATTCGGTGCACCATCTCATTAACCTCATCAAACGGCACGCCTCCATAAACAACACGCCCAATTCGGGTTATCATGTTGTCTACGACGCCGACGTCGTCGTCGTCGATGACGGTGAAGAGCCGATATTCCAGATCGCGAAAAGTGGCGGTTTCGAAATCGAGATCAACGATCGGCCTGGTGGGATCGTCGGAGCAGTAGCAGGTTCGCATCACGTCCCAGGACACCGTGACCCTCATGTGATAATCCTCCCGGACCTTTCTTTTCCGGCTGGGCTCGGCCGGATCTTTGTCGGAGACGGAAATGCGGTAGTGAAAATTGTTCAAGGGTCGCGAAGCTTGCATCTTGAAAGATCGAGAGCGATGACGGAACTAGGGTTTTCGACGGATTGCGAAATCGGAAGGAGAGAGAAGATTTAGAGATGGAGAGCGATGGAAGTGTGAGAGCGAGTAAATGAAGCCAAGTGAGAAGAGAGTAATGTGCTTCTACTATTTTATAGGCGATACTGGATTACCGGGTATTTCTACGCGTATTTTTGACGCGTATTTTTTTTACGCGTATTTGTAACGGATACTTTTTTAAGCCTACTCCTTGTGAAATTAGGATATGACAAAAATGAATAAAAAAATGAAAATGAAAACAATTTTTTTTTTAAATGAAAACCAAAATTTGTTCATTTGCAACTTGCTTTCTGAAAAATAAAAAAATAAATACTTATTTTTTATTTAGAACAGAAGTCATAAGTTTTGCCTAGTGGACTGCGGTACTCTTCTCAATTTTGAGTGATTTGGTTGTTAAGCTTAACAAGGTCACTATTTACCCTACTACAAATTTATATCAAGTTGAATGAAGCTTTACTTTGATTAAAAAAAAGTGTTCCTAATAATGGTTCTGAATTTTAAATTTGATCTTACCATTCCTCATTCCTCAAGAAGTTCTATGACGATCCCCGTCTCTCTTTTTTTTGTTTTTTTTTTGTTTAATATCTAAGCAATTAAGTTTCTAAATCATCATGATGTTTTGTTATGATTTTGGTAGTGGAATAGTGTACGTGGTTTCATTAGTCACTCAAACAAGATCATATTCTTTCGACCATGAAACAAAAAAAAAACAAAAAAATCCCTCATTTTAGTTTTGATACAAGCATTCCAAATTCTTCGAACCGGCCTGAATATTAAAATATGAAATCCAAATCAAACCAAGATTGGGAAACCATATAGGGCTCTAGCTAGTTAATTGGTCTTCTTCTTTATTTATGGCACAAAACACAATGTAGATGAATATACAAAATTCACCCTAAACTTTTCAATCTCTCTCACAATTTGGATCAGTTTCTTATTCTTAATTTCGTGCTTGCAGTAGATCGATTATCATTGGGTTCCGCCCCAAGCACATGCAGTGCGACTACTGTAAGGATATTGGCGAGCTTGAAGTCCGGCTGGGACGGCTCCAATTGGACCTGACAAAATGAAGTTATGCAAGGTTCACTTCTTACGTACCTACTCATAATCCAACTCTGTCTCCAATACGGACTATTTCTTTCTCACAGGATACTGATACCGCGATACAAAACATAGATCAACAGGTAGGTTGAACAGAAATCCTACCTTCCATGGACTCTGCATGTGTGTGTGTATTAGTATATACAACAATATATATTCTATCTAGCTGTCTCCTTGTGCCGCTGTATAATAGTCTCTAGAAGATTCATTCATTTGATTTTGCTGATGAAATCATGGAAATATTGAAACTTACCTCAACTAGGAAACTACAACAGTGTAACCCTGATCAAATAAGGACTAGCTATAGCAATTAGCAAGCATTGCTCTAACTTTGAAATAGGAAATATTACAAGACCAGGAATATAAATCCTAATAATATTAGAAAGGCTTATCGGATGGTTCTTCTTCTTCATATATATAGCAGAATAGATCGACGATGGGGATGAATATACAAAATTCACTAGAAAATCTCTCTTTCTCTGTGTTAGATAATGTGCTTCCGCCGCAAGCAGCGGCGGTGCAATATTGCAGAGCTTGAATCCCACCTGAGACAGCTTAGTTGGGAGATAGAGGACTTGTATAATGGAAAAGAAACCAGGGCTGCCATTGAAGAGCTAAAAAGACCCGATCAGAGAGCAAAAATGAAAGACAATTTAAGACGACTAATAGACGACGGCGCAAAGCTGGCTGAGGAGTTGTCGTCGTTGCCTCCTCCTCGTGAACACCTCTCCATAAATTTTTACAAAATACGAATTGAGTGGTTGAACAATCAAGTAGAATTGTGGTCCAGATTTGTAAAGAGCGAACTTGCCTATATAGAACGAAAAGACAAAAAAGAAAGAAGAAAGAAGAAAGGGTCATTATCAAATATAGTTTGTTTCATCTTGCCTATCGCGATTAGGTGGAATTCTTGACTATTAAATTGATTCATTAACAGCTTGCTAGAATCCTTGTTCAATGGAGATCTATAACAATGATTAATTCAATATTAACTTCGGAGGAGTTCTCGAAGACGCAGACAAAGAATTTCGCATGAGAATATATGAAATTCATTGCAGAAAGCATTAGCGGTTGATTTGGTTGCTATTCCGAATGTGAGTTGTGAGTGAATGATTATTTATGGAGGTAGCAAACGGATCGCTAGGTCCGAGCACGGCATGAGTCCGGCATGTTTAAAAGCAGATCATATGGTCCAAGCACGTTATTCTAACAGGTGGGGCTAGACCCATAAATATTGGCTTAATGGCCTGGCCCAAACCAGTTATGGGTCCGACACAGCCTGAGCATGACATATTACGGGCCATAGCCTGGCTCATTTCTATAATGTAGTTTTTTTAAATAATGTATAATTTATAAACAATATAAATTAATTTCTTTATATGAGTTACAACTTATATATTTTTTATAATATAAAGATAATATATAATTTATAATATTAAATTTTAACAAATAGTTTTCAGTGAAACATGAGACATGAATAGTTTCACATCTATAATACAATATTTAATAGATAATATATAATTTATAAATAATAAACTTATAACATTAAATTTTAATGAGTTGTTTCGGTGGTACATGAGTTCCAACTTATATTTATAATATTAGCCTGGGCTAATTTTAATTTTCGATACAAATCGAGCACGTTACGACCCGCCTATTACCCTAACACGGTCACGGCTCAACACGTTGTGGGCTTAGACCGTGGGCCACGTTGGGCCTAATGTTTGAGTATATGGGCTGGCCCGAGCCCGATAAGAAACGGGCTTGTAGGCGTATCCATACACTTGAGTGTGAACACCAGGCTCGCGCGGAGCGAGTAGCTCTAGCATGGGACCTATCCAGACCCCATGCGCTTCCCAGGCGAAGACTTCTAGAAGGATGAGGTGTAGACGTACACGTGTGGGGACATAATCCTCTAGGCGAGAATCGGTGCAACAGCTGGCACGAACTCCTATTGACCCCCGACATCTATAAATAGAAGCTCCCCTGGCCTCCTCATTTCTGCGGTATTGATTTCTTGAGCTCCAACCTCTCCTAATTTCCCACATAAAATGTATCCTGACTTGAGCGTCGAAGGAGTGAAACTTCTTCCTTTCCTTGCAGCTATTAGCGAACAAGAGGAACGGTGGGACATCGCCGGTCTAGTTCTAGCGAATCCCATTTTCAGTGAAAACATCCCATAACAGGGCTGACTCAGGCCTGCCTGAACACAGCCTGAAGCCCGATTAAGTCAGCCAAGCCGGCAGGGCCGACCCGTTTGCCACCTCTAATTATTTAGCAAGAGTGCAAGACAGTAGAAAATGTTAGGATTGGTAGGTGTGTCTTAATGGGGAAGAAGAATGAAGGCAAAGGCAAATGGGTCATTTGACTATGAACATAGATTCACACTCCCACATGAATCATTTTTCAAGGGAGCTCTAATTGAAGTTGGTCATAGGTACCATTTTAAATAAGATTGAAAACTTTAAGTATTGGCTATATATGACAAAAATTAAAGTTTGGTCGGGTATCATCAATAAAATGGGGGTAGACTTCAGGTACTATTGATAACCTAAGAGGACATACTTTGTGTGTGTGTGTGTGTGTGTTTTTTTTTTTTTTTGGAATCAAGATATAGTAGTTTCTCATTCATCTCAAGCCAGAACGACACGAATACATACCTTCCACTGCCAACACAACAAGCAAGTAAGAAAGTAGCATGCTAGCACCACTCATTAGACGACCAGTGCACACGTATTAAAAGCGAGCCTATAAATCTATGAAAATAAACATAGTACATAGACACACCCCAAAACATAGATAACAAAATGGCGATTAGCTGAGCCAATCCTCCTAGATCCCAAATGCAAAATCCCATAGAATTAAAGTCTATCAATTTGGTCCATGAAAGAACTCAAGTCCAGAAAACATTCATATATGTTGTGGGTACCCAAAGCTCTTTGGACTTCAGCATCCACATCAATTTGGGCAGCTAATTTTTGGGCCTCTAGTTGGGGCTCAACAATGATCTGGGCACCCAAGTCAGATTGGGCACACCCTCTCTTGCACCAATCTCCGTCGCAGCTACCATCGCCGCAGCACATACGAGATGCAGGCAATCTCATCTCCCCCTGGATCTTGAGACATTTCTCTCCATGTTAGCATAGGCCTTATCCAACGCCGAGAATCACCAAGAATTCCAACTTTGAAATGCCCCCGACGTGGTCGGGTTCGACCAAACTCATCTTCCCCTACAGGCTTACTTTGGCAATGAATCACCGATCTCACCATCTTTCTTAGGTCCTAGAGTTTGACCAATGCAGGACGAGGCCAAGAGAAGCCTCTTATCGACCACCTACATGAGGTAGATCGAAGACCCGACTCAAGAGAAGCACCGGATGCATAATCTCCACACCGTCGATTGCTAGAGACCGTACTCGCTCCTAAGAGCAAGCCGCCACTACCGCTAGGAGGAAAGTGCTTGAGAATCGCCCCTGGAGGTCCGCCGCGATCTAGATCTAACTCGATTGGGCAAGAATCAGAAACCCTGAAAGTTTCAAAAACCTTGGATTTGTTGGGTGGTTCTCGGGTAAAAACAGCATTGGAGGGCTGAGATTGGATTGTAGGATGTGAAACGGGTTTCTCCACTTAGAATAAAGACTAGTTGTCACGTCCTGAATTTTGAATAAAGAAAATTCAAAATCTTAAATGCAATAACTCAACCGTTCGCTCATAATACATAGAAACTTTTTCAATTTAAACTAAGTAACAAAATAACCAAGCTCACAAATGTCAATACCGACTCGTTCTCTAGAGTCACATATTACATCATCAAGTGTTTACACAACACGAAAGTATCAAGTAAATGTAAACGCTCACCAGGAGAATACTACAAACAGCAGTAAATAAAATAAACAAAATAGGTTCTATACCTAATACTATTGAGACAATTAATGAGCTGCGGCCTCAACCCTGGTTACCCTGACCTGCAGGAAGAACCCCTACACCATGGAATAGTACACCACGTTGCAGCAACAAACCCGGTAAGCTTTTTAAGCTCGTATGAATAAACTGAACTAGAAAAACTCAAACAACACATGCTTATAATTTCTCAACTTATGAGCTAGATTAAAGCAACAACATTTAACTCCAAAAAACATAACCGAACTTACAATCACACAAGGTAAAAATTAGTAATCCCTTCATAGAAAATTAGTTCAGGAGATCACCAAAAAGCACACAAAACAAAACCACAGTAATCCTTGCAAGTAATTTAGTTCTGGAGATTACATTAAAATCAAACAAAAGAAATCATAGTAATCCCTATATAAAGTTTAGTTTAGGAGATTTCATTAAAATCAAGCAATAGAAATGAAAAAGTAAATAATAAGGAAATCAAACGACTCACGTTGAATTCAAGAAACCACTCTTCCAATTCCAAATAAATGATCCCACAAAATGACTCATTTTCAAACTCGACATCCTTACCTCTCAAGGTAACACACATCACTAAAGTGATAAAATCATATTATTTCAACTCACACTATAATATGAAATGAGGTCCCTTGTCGGACATTTTAAAAGAAAGAATACACCCCAGACTCTCTTTTAAAAACAAGTACTCATGAGTTGCAAGTAACCTGCTTATTACCCACCATGACATATAATGGTGGACATACTAGAGCTCTAACTGAGTCGTGACCATACCCCAGCCAAGGGCATATATGGTTCCGATAACCAACCTCGGTCACTAATGTGACCCTTGGTACAAAGACCCTCGGTACAAACACCAAAACCTTTAAAATAAACCCCGTGAGATTTACTCACCTCAAAATCCCATTGTGTCTTCTCTTACAGCCAAGATAAAGTACAAAACACACTCCGTCAAGCACTAATCACAATTCTAATACACTTCTATGATCAATTACTCAAAATAAAATCATGATCCAACAGTCAGATCCTCACAGATCGCATTTAGGATCATCTTTTCAAAATTATATGACGACCAAAGGTCGGATCCTCATCCGAGATCACTCAAAGTCTCTGGAACACTTCTACGGTCAATACTTCAAAACTACAAGTTGATTGGACGGCCGGATCCTCATGCATAAAAAATCGAGACGATCGAAATTTTAAAACCCTAACATATTCATACGATCTCAAAAAATTACTTATTATTTATCAAAATGCTCGTATCGATATATAGAACTAGAAATTGCCCCTAACATAGCTGGAAACGCCGCCAAGTGTCGCCGCTAGCGACCTCCAAAATTGGACCATAATACCTATGCCAAAATCTTCCTCACAACATGTACAACAACTTTCACAACTACACTGAAGTCAAGTTGTAAGCCAATTGGTCGGAATTTACCTTGGAAGGAAGAAGGCCGATTGAAACCCTAGAATTTCAATTCCAAAATTTGATCTCCATACTTCAATTCATTGCAAGCTGCTTTGAGGGAAGCATCTACATCCTCTGGGCTCTAAAAGCCCTCAAGAATTGTTGCCTGAAGTGGCCGGAATCTAGAGTTCCGACGAGCCCCCCGACGCAGCGCCGCCGTGGATCTTCTCCTTCTTGATGCGCCTTCCATAGCTTGATTCATGCTCCGATGCTACCACAGACTTGGAGAGGAAGGTGAGGCAAAGCTTTTGGGATCGGTGGCGCAGCCAACGGTGGCCGGACAAAGGAGAAATCGTCTGACTAATGTATTAAGGTGACCCCGGATCGGGGAGAGAGAGAGAGGGGCTCGGGTCTCGGGTTTTCAATTTTGGAATTCTGTCCTTCTTTGCAATTTTTGCAGACTTTTGGGCTTTATACAAAAATGACAACTTTTTTTCGGAAGTCATAACTTCTTCATATGAACTCTGATTTTCGCATTCCACATATCCACCAAATCATATCAATGGGCTCTACGACTTTCATGAAGAAAGTTTCCATAGAATCCTAATGTATAAAAAATCAACCCTTGAATTGAAGCATTCCGAGCGAGTTCGAAATAATTTCGCTCACCCTCGAACCACAAAATTGTACAAACGACCAACTTAATAATTTTTTAAAGATCGTCAGAAATTAATAACGAATTTTTAGGGTATTACACTGGCAGCGGTCGCCATGTTTGGATCACCGAGCACAGGCAGCTAGATAAAGAAACTGAAAGATTGATGGTGACTTTATTTTGTGTTTTTATTGATCATGAGGTAGATCATTATACGTACAATGTGTTTCATTGAAGAACAACACTATTGAGAAAATTGTAGGAGTGAAATGCTCTCGATATCCTTCTCTTTTCATCAACAAAGGCTAGGTTTCTCCTTAGTTCCCCTATACAATCTTTCAGTTTTCAGAGATTGCAATTTGCTTGGTGTGCTTTGCTTGCTCATGGTGGGGTTAGGGCATTTCTAGTTGGTTCCAATGCCACATTTGGTATCTTAGGTCAAATCTAGATTTGGATTTGGATTTGGATTCCAAGTAGAGTTTACATCTTGAATTCAAGTCGGACTCGAGTCTTGATTCTATATTCAAGTTGTTTACCATTCAAGTGTCACTTGAAGTCATTTTTTCTCGTGGCAGTATCTAATTTAGTTTATTTGGTGGAGGAATAACCTCCAGTGTTTGTTCTGAGCTGTCAATTTTCATGTTGGAACTGAAGGGTCAGCTTTAACTCAGGCATCTCCTAGTTTTTTACACAAGGATATTGTGGCACATTTACTTACTTGGAATGAAAAAAGTCATGAATCAGAGACAACTGGAATGGAAGAGGTCATGAATCGAAGACAACTGGAATAGGAGAAGAAAAAAATTAGTATGGGAATCATTCCTAAACTCATACCCCTCTTGGTTATTAAACTAAAAGGAGGTGGGACCCACATCTATTCTAATACCTATATATGTTAGTAAACGCATGAAATTTCATACACCAGAATCACTCCTTTTATTTCCATTCTCATTCCAGATATGTAAACGTGTCATAAATGTTTATAATTTACATATTAGGAATTGCCTTTGGGAACTTACTAAACTTTCATTTCATCTTGTTCTTAATTGCTTCTAGTCAACAAATTCTCTAGAGTTCGTCTATAACACTTATTCGGTTAATGTACGTTCTTTAACCTTATTTTTAATACATAACTAATCAAGATTTTCTAAGAAAACAAAAAATTTATAAATTTTTAACAAATGGCTAAAAAGATCCTGCGCACAACTTTGTATTGGACTACCAAGCTTTTAATGATCGAAGACTACTTGGGTCAGTCAATCTTGTTTTCTGACTTTGTTTTTCCAAGTATCTGAAGGTCGTCATCCAGATTCAATTCTAGGTCGGCCAAAAACATATTTGTCAATTCTTTTGTTTTTGTAATATTTTGTTTACCAATTCTATTTTTTATTTTTAGAATATATTGCTTATCAGAATGCTAATACACCCCCACTACCACTAGTCCACTACATATCTACTTTTCTTACTTTGAAATTATGATGTACAATTTTTAGTAATTACTAGCGGTTATTACCCTAACTTTCGCATCTCAGTGTTACTGTCAGCCCAGCAGAGTGTGTGTAGTAACACTGTTCGTTTCTATAGTCATGAGGGTTTCCGGCCAATTTGCCGGTTATCATACACGCATAATCTTATGAGGGCAACTTAGAACAATATGGTGGCATATCGAAAAGAGTTCAATTACTTAAACAGCAATCATTTCGATCATCACATGACACTGATACTATGATAACTATGACTCCAATACTACAGGTTAACCATGTAGCAGATAGGTTCTTTACTTCTTTTCTTACTTAATCACAAGCTGACTGTGTCTCCAATAGCCGTACAATTTCTACATCACATGATACTGATACTATGATATAAACACCAAAAGATTCAAGAAAAATTCTACAATTAATATATACAATAGAGCTATCCGACTTCTACCGAGTTCAACATTCTAAATGCATATCATTCTCCCTGTGCCTCTATCTTTGTAGGTTGAAAACCCGACTATGATCAAGGACATGACCGCTGTAGGGATCCTCGCTACTATCCTTACTCACATCCTCATAACCTGCTGAAGTGGATGCTGAATTTGCTCCGGCGTTCAAACTTGCAATCTGTATAATGTTCTCTATCTCTTTCACCACTTCCCCCATTCTAGGCCTTCTAGCTCGTAATTCTTTTACACACGACATTGCCAGATCGACAAACATTTCTAAACCTTTCAGCTGTGTTACTAAACCGATGGCTGGATCAAGAATTTCTTGCAGGTTGTACAAATCTTTTTTCCTATCCATTGTCATCTGTACCACTCTCACAATATACCTCCCACGCTCTATTGGCCTTCTAGCAGTTATCAGCTCCAACATTACCACGCCAAAGCTATACACGTCGCTCTTCTCAGTCAACTGTTGAGTCATATAATATTCAGGATCCAGGTACCCCTACACCGATAAACAAAATCATTACTCGATCAGTTATGACTTGCAAGTTACAATGATATACTCTGGTATTTTCTAAACTACAGAAATTTGGTCTTCATTGCTTGGATGAAATATATGCTTGTGATCTAAAGATTGATTAGGGGCATGCTTTTCCAATTTGTGTCTATTTGGTAGCAGTCAACTATACGATAAACTAAAATCTAATGAAAACCCTAGTTGACTATGGTAAACCATAATTCCCAAAAGAAGAAAAAGTTATGAAAATGCTGTGCTCGATCAGTTAACTCGATGAACGACCATGACTCCGATTATCGTTTTAGCCTTCATTTATGAAAACAAAAAGAACTTGCATGCCCTATTTTGATGTCGGAGGTGTCCGAAGATTACTGACCATTGTCCCCTTAACTTGAGTAGTCACGTGATCCCTTCCACTACCAGCCATAGACTTGGAGAGACCAAAATCGGCAACTTTTGCATTTAAATCTTTATCTAGTAGGATATTGTTTGGTTTAACATCCCGGTGTATAATAGATGGGGTTGCATGCTCATGAAGATAGGCCAGTCCTCTCGCTGCGCCAAGGGCTACTTTAAGTCTTCTCATCCAGTTCAACCTAAATCCTGACTTCCCTGTACAGAAAACTTTCTAATATATCACATAAGAACAGACTGAAACAATAATTAATCCTGGTAATTAAAATTGGATTCCGTTCCAGGCTTTTCTTCTCTGGTAGAATAGCTAGAGCTAACAAAGCTTAATTTTTAATTTCCGGATTCCAAGGATGCCAGACCAGGACTAGGGTGGATCTCTTATATACACTCCTAATTGGATGACACTGCTGAATTCTGCTGATTATTTTCATATTTGCTAATTCTCAGATCATCGGAGATTCTATTCTATTACAGGTCAATATAAGCTAGATACTTGGACCAGTGTATGTATGCATAAAAAGCATTAAGGTCCTAATTTCTTATTTATATTGAAGAACAATACCGTATATGGATTACCTGAAAGACTATCCATCAAGTTACCATTTGGAACATACTCGTATACCAACATTTGTTCATCTTGCTCCAAACAAAAACCAACAAGGCTCACAAGATTCTTATGATGTACCCTTGAAAGCAGCTCAACCTCAGCTTTGAACTCAATCCCTTCCAGGATAGATTCCCTTTTAGCTCGTTTAATGGCAACCATTTCGCCTGTTGGAAGTACTCCCTGATACACCTGTAAAATATTGACCACATGCATTTGTAAGTTTACAATTATTTAGTGTGGGGATATGAGACATTGAAGATTTAAAAATAGTAAAAGCTAACATTTCCATAACCCCCGGAACCAATATCATTTGCTTCTGAAAAACTATTGGTGCAATCCTTAAGCTCTTTAAAAGAAAACAATCTTGCTCCTTTTAACTGAGGAAGACTGCTTTTTGATATCCAAGCGTGCTGCATTTGATGACATGAAGGAAAGTAATCAACCAATACTATTGTGCATTCAGGTGATTAAGCTCAATTAAAACATAGGGTTTTATTTACCCCAAAAATAATATATAAGAAAATCTATATAAAAATTTTCTCGGCATTACTTTTGTAGGGATGAACAACATACCAAAGGGGCTCTGCTCCGTTGATCATTTGCTCTCCTCTTTCGTTGGAGAGCATAAACCCCTACAAGTGCTATTGATAGCAGCAGCACAGAACAGCCAACTGCTGCACCAATTATCAAGGCCTTGTTTGATCCTGTAGGAACCCCAAATGATAGAAATGGAAATAGACTTGGGTCATTAACATTTGATGATATGATTGAGTTTAACATTGCAAATATTTTTAAGCAGTATGTAAGTTCAAATTTCTCATCGAGTTTAATGTGAGATCCTCACTTACCTCCGAAGTGAGCATAATTTAATGCAACAGAGAAGGGTCCAAAATACGGGGGACGTGGGAGAGTCTGGTTACTAAGCACAGAAGCAAGTGCTGAAGCTTCTGATTTGTTGAAGTGATCTTGATCAGATGGGAAAACCTCTAGGATCAGGTGAAAGTTATAAAATAAGTCGAAGAAAGGAGAACCCAGAGAAACTGAATCCACAGGAATGTTGTAAGTCCGAAAAGATTGGATGAGAGAGATCTCTAGCTCTGTGTAATAAGTTGAGTTTCCAAAGTCTGAGAAACTGACATATAAGAAGACTAGAGTTACTGTGTAAGGATGTGCACATTTACAATTCGGGCTGGATACTTTTCCCGAACTACAGCCAATGGGCGCACAGTTATTTGGTGGTGTTGAGTATAAGGAATCTGATGAAGAAACAATGCAATAATTCTTGGCCATGTTTGTCTGATTACAAATTGGATTACCAACAAGTCTGCAAAAAGATAATCGAAAAATAGTTCTGACATATAGAGGTAAAAATTAATCACTAAAGCTTTTCACAATTAAGCTAATAAGTAACTAAATTATTTAGTTATTCAACAGTACCCAAGGAAATTACAGACAAAGTTCGGAAGCTATTGCTTACATCAATGTATAGTTGGATTCTCCACTTTGTGTAAGATTAGTAATGGAGTTATTTTCCAAATCAATTAGTCGCAGTTGGTTGCCGTAATTGGTTTCAATATCCAAGAAGCCATTGAGACTGTTGTTCCTTAGTACCCTGTACTAGGTCAGAACAATCACTTTAAATTTATCACAGCAAATCTACCATGGCATATAGCTACAGTGTTAGACGACTATGTTACATTATCTTCTTTGGAACAGAGTCCACATTTAAAACTAAAGCCATTAAAATTGGTGCAGCATTCATTATAGTGAGTGTGGTGTGCTTCTAGGCATCGATCAGTTTGATACTTACACTGTCTGCAAATTGTAAAAGCCAAATAGGGCTTGAGGAACTTGTCCCTGAAGCCGTGTGTTTTCCATTATTCTGCCATCAATGATAGATACATACATTAATACCGAGCACTTAAGCTTTTCTGATTTCTTTTCGTTTGATGATATTTCAAATACATTATGCATGTTAAACTCAAAACACATACAGATACACACAGAGGTAAATGGAGGAGGAATGAGACATACAATGTCGTCAAGAACTGCAAGGTTGAAAACCAATCAGGAACTTCTGACACATCAAAAGTATTATTACTCATATCCCTGCGCATCAAATTTAGAGAGTATATATGATGACTAGTAGTGAATATAGTTTTCAACTCTCACAAAAGCATGACTATCCAGATAAGTATTCTCCTAAAGGGGAAAACAAATGCATAACTTATCATATTGTTTTTTTTTTTTTTCTTCTTCTTCTTTTTTAAAAAGGATAAAAGAATTTCACTCATACCCCCATGGTGACTCGAACGAAGTACATAGGTAGTGGGTGTTCTAACCACTGAGCTAACCACTTATCATATTGACTAGTGTATAATGCTAAACAACTGATACAAAACATAATTTCAGTAATATTGTTGATACTTACACATAGTTGAGAGGATTCATGCCGGTAAGGTTTGGTACTGGGCCAATCAACTGATTGTTAGACAAGTACCTAAAAACAGATCGATGATCAATAGTATAACCTAAATTGGATTCAAACAAGATATCAAAACTTTGTTTGGCATTCCATGTGAGCTTACAGTACAGTCATGTTTGAAAGATTGTTGAGGCTTGAAGGCACCAGCCCACTTAATGAATTCCAATCAAGGCGCCTGTAACAGAACAAGTTATATCCAGTGCAACCAAGTCTACAGAGGCATGAGCCTTCACTAAACTTGGTATAAAGCCAGTTGAGGAGATAGCACAGATACTCACACTGTCACCAGAGTCTGTACAAGTCCGAGTGTGGAAGGGATCTCGCCAGTTAGATTATTTCTATCCAAGAGCCTGCCACAAAAAAGTGATCAAGAAGATAAACTTAATCTGTTTTCAGAATTGGAGATTCCGAAATGAAAAGGCTTCAATTACTCAATTACACATCAAAAATATTTCATCCAGTATTCCATACCGAAAGATGCAGAAAAGGTGATACTCTTTGAAAAAGAAATGTGCACTAAGGAGAGACATGCATGTAGATATAAACTTCCCCATACAAATGAACAAAGCGAACACCTTCTAGCAATTAGGTGATTTAACAAAACTTACAAGTGCACCAGAACCATCTTTGAGCTGAAAAGTTGAGTTGGAATTTCGCCTGAGAGCTGATTGTCTCCTAAATGACTGCATTTAAAGGAAAAAAAAATTATCAGATGGGAAAAAATTGACTAAGCAGCTCTAAACTACTAAGAGTTGACATACAAATGCTGCGCCTTGTGTAACATATCAAGACCCGGTGTAACCTCACTACTGACTGGGATGTATCCTTGAAGTTTGTTGCTAGTTAGGTCCAGATAGAAAAGATTTGAAAGAGCACCAATTGAAGGCGGAATTTGCCCACTCAGTCTATTGTTATTCAGATCTCTGCAGAAGTGTGTATATATATGAAGGAGCTTCCGGAGGTTAGAGCATAATAGCCCAGACATAACATCATTAAAACCAAAAATAGTTAATAATAAAAAAATAAAAGTATTGCAGCTTTAGAGATCCTTACAGATAATATAGATTCTTCAAAGTTCCTATAGTGTGAGGAATAGGCTCAGAGAAACTGCAGCCAGCAAGGTTTCTAGCATGCAAACAAGTATTTAGTAGGATAATGGTCAGGTACCGAATATTTAGCTATAGAAGATGAGAAAAAAGTTTATTTTTATGTTTTGGGTACAAGTTCACTAGTTTTTTCAAGTTTCCAATTGATGTTGGAATTGGTCCGGTCAGGTCCTTATTCAAAGATAGGTCCCTGTATGAAAAATCATGAGACAGGAGTTACATAAAAGCAGTAATTGAGGCCTTTTTTCTGACCCAAAAAAAAAAAAAACAGTAATTGAGGAACCGATTATCAGAAATAATTTCAAATGAATAACTGAGGAGTTGATCAACATCAGTTAAAATAATCTATCAATATGACATGATTTTCAATAACTGCTGTAAAATGCAATATAATGTGGAAATAAAAGACCTACAGAGTCTCTAGCTCGGACAACAACTGGATATCGCTGGGTAGCTGACCTCTCAAACCCATGCCTGCCAATATTCTGAAACCAAAGCAGCCATTTCATTGTCCAAAAATGGAAGGAAGCAACTTTCGGAAGCATCAGAAGGTCGAAACAGACCAACAACTTACATCGACGTAACACGTGCATTCGTGCAGTCAATACCTTTCCAGCCATCACAAGGATCTGAGCCCACCCAACTTATGTCCCACGCTTGCATCAGAATCTTCAGGGAAATATCTGCATGTGAGCATGTCAGAAACTTTAGTTTAACACTCCAGATGGATTTATGATTTATGAAGCTGAGATATGATACTAGCAGAATGCATCGACTAATTTCATCAGAGAATACATAAAGATAACAATACACTAATCGGGGTGCAGCATTGAACACAACTTACAATCCATGTTGTTTGCCTCCGCTGCAATACCAACAAATTTGGTTAACACAAGCAGCATAAAGACATGAGTGGCAAGGGTTCGACCCATTACTTTACAGGCAATGAGCATCAAAACCTTATTAGCCATTTCATTTGCCATTTTCTGTACACAAAATTAGCTCTCAAGGAATGAAGCCTTTTATAATTGAGAAACCTACTTGACTAAGTCCATGGTCAGATTTTCCAAACCTTGCAACAAAAGTAAACACTCTTCCACAGTTTAACCGATTGGTGAGACAATTTATTGGATTAAAAATGAAAACAGTACAACTCTAAGGTGGTACCGGGAAAGAAGTCAATAGCCAATATATATATCAAAATGCCAAGCGTCAAGGTTTCATCAAATTTCAAAATGCCCGAATTAAACAAAGAAACAAGAACTATATGAGAAATTTACATGATGGAACCTGCAAAAGGCGACCCTGAATAAGTTCTTCCCCAGAAACATATGGATAAAAAGGGTTTCAATAAATTATGAGTAATTCAATGGCATTGGATTGGTGGGAAGTCGAAATCTTTACGTAGTAGTAGTAACTTGATTTGTAGTTGTTGTAAAGAAACATTCATCTGAAGAAACTCAACAATCAAATATGTTATGTCTCATTTTCAAAATATGTCTGATAAAATCAACAAGGACAAAAGCATTGACTTCATTGTTGTCAGAATTGTGGAGGCCGGCAAATTAACATGGCCCAATCCAGCTCCAGTTCTCTTGTTGTCCCACGTGAAGTCTTGCTTAATCCCACAAAGGACCCTTGGCCTCCCTTTTCAAACCCACAAAGAACCGTGGCATCTCTGTGGTGTGCATTTTAAAGAGAAATTAAGTAACTTTTCAGGGTGGAAGAGTGAACCGCTAATGGTATGCCCCCTTTTCCTTTTTCTCTTTTTGCTTGATAGTCGTCTCACATACAAAATGTCACGGGATCATTTACTTGTCCATGCAGAATACGTGCCTTCCTCGGTGGATTCTGTCCTCGACGAGACAGGCACCACTTTAATTAAAAAGGCACGTGTTGTGTCGAGGATGAAGTGCTGCTCAATTTGCATCTGGGGCTGACCTCGAAGACATTTCCAAATCTCGAATAGGAGTGATGTACTCTTCATGCCTTCAGTCGCTGGAGCCTATTCTTTCTGGGGAAGAATTGTTTCGCCGAGTCGTTGATCTAGAAAATAAATTTCTGACCTCTGAACATACTCCCACTTTGTTTTGCCTCGAGGTCGGAGATTCCTTCAAGGAGCCGGAGAAAACAGAGAAGTGGAGATGAACATCAGACGCGTCAAGGTTCCATGCCAGAAGGGAGGAAAACCAGAAGCAGAAATTGTCTCGAGCTGACACTGAAACTGTTCGAGGTGAGAAAGAGCTGTCGGAACTGTCTCCCCCACCTGTTGAGTAAAAATAGTAAATAAATGTACCGAACACAATCTGTTTTATTTCATTAACGAAAGTAGAGCTTTTATTATGTTAAGTTCTGTCCATTCAAGATAAAAGAATATCTCTTATACTCTTAATAAAGACTCAAACACTCGAGTTGAACGTATGATGTAGGACGAGAATGGGCCTGATTTAGTCAAAAAACCATAAAAGCAAAGAAGCGGCGTAGAATCAAGAAGAGTGATTGGAAAATAGGTAACTCACGCGTAATGAGATTATTAGCTGCCGGAATATTCAAGAAGATTTGGTTTTGGACCTTTCGAGTTACTCGTACAAAAAGTAAGGTTTTGATTGAGAACTAGATTTGATCAATTTTTGGCCAAAATGTCCGTTTGAGATGCATGATACCTTTCCAGAATGGGAACTACAAGATAAGTGAGCCCTAACGGATTTAAGCCAAAATATGTAGTTTTAATCATCCGATTCGGGATATAGTTAATTAGTTAATTAGTTAACTCTTAATATAGTTAACTCTAATATAGTTAATTAGTTATAAGTCCAAAAACCATGACCTGTTTTGATTGTAATCCAGACGAAAAGTTTTGTTAATTGCGGTCCAGTGACTAAGCATCCACATCAACTTACTTTCCTATATTAGCATGATGAGTCAACTTCTAATTTTTCACATACCAAATTTACCCAGCACAATATTACTCAAAACAATCAATAATTTATGTATCAATAAATTGAGAGTTAATGTTGTTTTTCAATCAATTTGGTATTCATAAAAACCATATCAATTATAATATGTCATCAGCACAACAATACCCTTAATTGATGCATCGTCATTAAAAAAAATTATAACATATGATCATTTTACATACCTTACCATCATTTTTCTACACCCTATATAAAATGATCATACCTTACCATGGATTTAGATGACAGTTCCACTACTTTGGGTTGGGAAGACAGACTTCGAATAGCAGTAGACGATGCACAAGGTCAGCAACTTAATGATTTTGGTCCATGTTTTTACCTTTTTTTGTTGAAAGTTTTTGTGATCAATTTTGAAATGCAGGATTGGAGTATCTGCATTATGGTGGTAAGCCACCTATAATTCACAGGGATGTGAAATCAGCAAACATCTTGCTGATTGAAAACTTCCAAGCCAAAGTAGTATCTGATTTTGGCCTATCCAGAAATTTCCCTACAGACCTTGTGACTCATATAACAACTAGCGTTACTGGTACTCCCGGGTATCTTGACCCTGAGTAAGTAGTACTTCTAGATTAATTTTAGTTTACTGATCATCATTAGTTTTCAAATCTTTATTTTTCAAACTTAAATCCAACGTTGTAATTTTGCGAAATCATTGTGATTCGAGTTGCATGGTTTGGCTTTGCTGCAGGTACTACCTAACAAGCAGGTTAAATGAGAAAAGTGATGTTTATAGCTTTGGGATTGTGCTGTTGGAAATTATCACAAACCGACCTGTTATATCAGGAACTATAGAGAGAATTCACATTAGTCAATGGGTTGCTTCCATGCTTGCGCAAGGAGACATTTACAGTATTGTTGATCCAAGAGTAGAGAGAATTCGTAGCTACCTTTATTATAGATTTGGTAAGAAGTTTTTGCTTACCTTTAAAATAGAATCAATTATGATGTTATAGGTATGATTTGTCCTAGAATTTGATTAGACATTTTTATTTCACATTTACATGCCTTATTTATAGGTAAGATTTCACAAGTTTTAAAAAAAATCAAGTTTCTCTATATCTCTATATCAAAGGTTCCATCATTGTCTCACATTTTCTCTTTCAAACATTTTATCTTTTAATTAGGTATAAGTTCTATATATACATATTTGTACCTTTTGATTTATATTCTATGTGTTTTTTTTCCTACTTCGTATGTCTAGATAGATTAAATCTCTACGATACAACTTTAAATACCTACTATCTAGATACAAATGAAGCAATAATGTTTGAATTTTTGTTCTAATGTTTTTCATCCTATAATGTAGGTATATAAGTATTAGACCTACATCTTAGGTATATTGAGTTTATATGAATGCATTTAGTCTTCTTTGTCTAAAAATTATTTATTGATGAATTGTCAATTTTGGAATTTGAATTTAAAATTTAAAATTGAGCTAAAATTGTGATCTAATTAGTGAATTTGAAATTATATACCTTATTTGGTTCTAAGGGCAAATTGGACTATTAAAAAAAGCAATGGACCGCAATTAACAAGAAAATATGCGCGGACTAAATCTAATTTTTATATAACAAAAAGGACTTGAATCGAATTAACTCTTAATATTTTTAGGCTAGTTTACATTTGTTTTAGAATTCTTTTATTTTAGGTTTTTAGTTTTCTTTTAAATTTGGATTTTTTAGGATTTCTTGTTAGATTATGATTTTAGGTCTTGGATGCCTATATAAGCACCATCATGTTTTGTATTAGAATCAGTTTATCATATCAAATTAATAAAAATTAGAGATTTTTCTCTCTCTCTTTGGTGGATTCCAGAATTATGTCCGTTAGGGTTTATTCCTTGTAAACATCGTTACTTCCGACTGCGTCAACGTATAACAACAAGTCTTTACAAACCCAAATGAAATGAAACATGAATGTGAACGCTCACTAGAGCATAATACAACCAGCAGTAATAACAAAAATAGGTTACGAACCTAAACTGCTGCAACTACACCTCGAACTCAGCCCTGATGATTCTAACCTGCAGGAGTAACTGCTACACCATGGAATAGTGCACCAGGATTGCAAACAACAAATCCGGTAAGCTTGTGAAGCTCGTATGAGTAAACTCAAATAACTACAATTGTACTCACAAATAAACTAGATAAAACAGTAATCCCTGCATAGAAAATTAGTTCAGGAGATCACCCAAAAGCACTCAATCCAAAGTCATAGTAATCCCTGCGTGTATTTTAGTTCAGGAGATTACAATTAAATCAAACAATAGAATTCATGGAAATCCAAATCTCACATAAACACTAAAGAAAGAACCCCAGAAACCTTCCCTGAACTACGACATACTAGAGCTCTAACTGTATCGTAACCTGCCACCTTGGCCAAGGTGCAAGCATCCGATATCTTTACACCCAGGTTTACCACTGTAACCTTCGAACGTCAGACCACTTGGCCCTTAGAAAAAAAAACCCCAGATTATCATTGTAACCTTCGGACTTCAGACCACTTGGCCCTCAAAATAAGATATTTAAGGAAATCTCACACGACTCACAAATATCACATCACAACTTCAAATCACTCTTTCAACAATATAATCATCAAATATATACATATCACAATGCCACACCATCCAAATATATATATTCCATGTAACTATATATATACATAGTCATTCACACATGAATAACCACTAATACCAACTATAGTTCATACGTATTAAAACCAAGAAATTCATTTTTTTTACCTGTGAACCGTAGCCTTATGAACCGAAGTCGATCGAGTTCATATTATTTCAAACAAATCTTTATTTTCGAAAAAGATTTACAATTATCAATCAATTCCGACAATTAAATAACTCGGTTCGTAAATGAACCACGTGAGATTTACTCACCTCTAATCTAGTTGCGTCTTCTATACAATTCAAAATCACAATCGCAACCGTCCGCCCAAACAAAACCGTCAATCACCTGGAGCTAAGTGAGATTCAGTCTAGATCGTCCTAGATCAAGCTTGGAAGTTGAATTAATCTCGGCCCCCTTATCAGATTCCAGATTCGTTGTGGACCGTCGATATATTCAAACCTTGATCTTTTGCTCCACTCTCCAAATCGTGATGCAAGGCCTATATGGGGATGATCAAGAGGATGAGGAGATTCTAAAACCGGGAAGAAGTAGGCCGGGAAGTCACCGGATACCGGAAAACCAGTCGGATCCCGATCGTGCTACTGAAGGTGGTTTCGATCTCCTTCTGGGGTGCTCGGTCGGTGAAGCTGACACCAGGGATCGACGGAGGGAAGCAAGACTCGTCGATCTGGGCCTGGTCCTCGGTCGTCCGCCACCGGGAAGGGTAGTTTCCAGCTGGGTCGGGTCGAGAAAGACCAGTCAGGTCTGAGGAGAGAGAGCATAGCGTTTCTGGGGAGGAAAATGAGATTTTCGGAATTTTTGGGATTTATGAAAAAATCCAGAATTTTCTTATATTTATAGAATTTTTCCAATTTTCTATCGCTCATAACTTCTTCATGCGAATTCTGATTTTCGCGTTCCGCGTATCCACAAACTCGTATCGACACTCTCTACGATTTCTGCGAATGAAGTTTTCACAAAATCATAACGTATAAAAAGTCAAAGTTCGTAACCCCCTAAAACGTACATTTCGGATAATTAATCTTCCGAAACAATTTCGCTCTATCATTGAACCACGAAATTGTACTAACAAACACTTTATTAATTCCAGGAAATTTTGAGAAATTAATAATGAATTTTCGAGGTATTACATTCTACCCTCCTTAAAGAAATTTCGTCTCTAAATGTAAGCGTACTACCAACAATCAGGTATGGCCAACCTAAATAGTCGAATCTCCACCATTACCGAAATTGCTACAAGTCTGTAAAACTACAGTTCTATGCACAGACTACACAAGAGTCATGGATCTTGTTATCACAACAGTATTCTCATCATTTCACCAATCATGTAACTCCAACATTACAAGAATTGGAAATAAAACCTTCATTTCATCTCAAGCAAACCTAGAGCATGCATCACACAATAACACCTACTCAACCATAGGAAGTCACACGCAAAAGTCTAACTGTAAACATCATGCAAAACCCAACCCAACACTACATTTAGGAAGAAGCACTCATCATCACACATCACTCAAGCGAGCTAAACAAAATTTGTTAGAGTACCTTCTGCCCCAGCACCTCGCTGACCGATAGCGAACACTCTAGCCTGACCAGGTGGCAACAGTCTCTGCTGGTTCCCCTGCCCGTCATTCTGAGGCCGGGTACACTCTTTGGCGAAATGCCCTGCCTGTCCACATCTAAAGCATGCCATGTTCCTCAGCTTCATGCACGCTCCTAAAGCATGGCCCATCTCGCCACAGTTGTAACATCTCAGAGATGCGGCAGGTGCTACATGCCTGATCGGTACAGCCCTAACAGGTGCAGTTGCCACTCTAGCTAGAGCCTGATGATGAGTCCGCTGTCTCTTCCGGGACCCACCCCGACTGTCCATCTCATCACTGCTCCAGGCAACTGCCTTCCCCTTTCCATGGGAATCTCTTGAAGCCAAGGTCTCACTCTCATGCATTTTGGCCACCTGCTCACGGGCCATAGCACTAGAGAAGATGAGTGCCTTCGTAGGCAGCATAAGGGGGTACACAATCTGCCTGATCTCATGCTTCAGTCCCCACAGAAACTTCTTGGCCAGGTCCTCTGCGTCTATCTGTGGGACGAACTGATACAACTGGGAGAACCGTGCCTCATAGTCTCTGACGCTTATATTCCCCTGAACTATAGCAATGAACTCGAGCTCTAACTGCTCCCTCACTGCAGGCGGAAAGTAATGGTACCGGAAGAGCACCACAAAACCCTCCCATGTCAAGGTGGACACATCCATAGCCCTCTGTGTACCGATCCACCACACTCGTGCCTCACCCTGAAGAAAATGCGCAGCTATCTTCCTCTTCTCGATCTCAGTGCAGATGACCATCTAGAAGTACGCCTCCATATTCTCAATCCAGTCATCGGCCAACATGTGGTCCGTACCTCCCTTAAATGGGGTCGCTCCCAACTTAGAAACCTCCTTAGCCAAACTAGCTTAGCGAATGGCCTCGCCTACATCAACGACAGGTGGAACAGGCACCACGTATGGTACCTCCACCTCCTCCTCATAGAACTCCTCTACAGGAGGGACCCTGCCTCTACCCCTAGCTCTACCCCCTCCTCAGGGCCTACCTTGGCCTCTAGCTCTGCCTCTCGGAGGATCCATCGCCTGAGAAGCATAGCAACACTTGGTTAGTACTTGTATAAAACTTAAACACGAGTATAAGTTGAATACAAGACCAGGTAGACCAAGACACTACATAAGGAGGGCACACAAAGCTTCTAAGATAACCTAACGTTCAATACGACACTTAACACTCTCACATACCCAATGACAATATCAATACCGAAGAGTATATGATGGAGATCCGCTGCAGATGAGCCATCACTCGAGTAGTATTGATTATCACTAAATATGTACCCTACGCTCTGATACCAAACTGACACTGCTAGCAAAATATCAATTACCCACATATTTAAATCTGTGTCAAATAAGACTATTTCACACGGATTTCAGTGTATAAAGGGCTTTACCTATGGTGCAACCATGGATTGTTTTTCGGTTGCCTTCGGAGGAGGCGCTAATGCTCTATTCACACGGTTTTAGGAATTGTTCTCTCAAAAATTGCCTCGACCACGTGTCACCTAGCCGAGGGCTTCTTTGGCTTATACGTGTCCTTCTAGAGTGGTGACGTGTGCATGGGCGTGCCAACTAGTGGCCGGTAGGCCAAACGAGGTTTTGTTCTAGATTGTAGATCTTGCGCCTATCTAACTTCTTATCAGTTGATTATGGGCCGAGGAAGGATCACTACTAGAATTCTGTTCATTTACATCAGTCCAGAACCGATGTAAAACTAAATTCTGACCGATGTCTTTGTGGCTGATGTAAAAGATATAGACATCAGTATAAGCGCGTTTTTAACTGATGTCTCAAACAACAACCAACATCGATTCTTAAAAACAAATCGATGTATAATCATCATAATCATCATAATATTATATGTTAACTTTATTTAATTCTTCAAATTTTCACATTTTATGCTTTATAAAGTATATCTCGAACAATACCTAAGTGAACATTTAAATCGATTACAATTTCAGAATTGATGTCTAATACACTCGTAGACATCAGTCTCCAAAAAATTTTGTTTGTTCGTGTCCATTTTTCCGTGCGTCTTGCCGCTTTATTCTCCTAATAACGATGTATGTACCTTTAGGCAACATCAGTTAATCTATTAAGAGTGATGTTTTATGTTACTAGGAACATCGCTTTTCGTTTGTTGAAATGATGTCTAGTAGTTTTGTAGACATCATTTTTGGGTGACATTTCGATATGTTCATAATCATGAGACATCAGTCCAGTTTTAGGTATTGATTTATAATCTTTGAATTGACATCGTTTTCTTTGACATTAGTGTTTTGTTGCCCATTTATATACATTAGTTCATATATATAAGAATGATGTGCAAATAATCATCTAGCTAGTGGTGGTTGGAAAAGATCTAGAAATACATTTCTCATCATCCAAAAATTGGGGCTTTCCATTAATTTTCTCATCTTCATTCATGATTCTACATAATTCACAAAATAAAACCCCAAAACCTACAAAGGCTAGCCCATAAACATAATAGCAACCAACTATATCAGTTCTACATATATACACCAAACTTTCCTTCAAAGAAAAAACTAGCTAGCCTTACTCAAAAATTTCTTCGTAGCCACAAGTCCTACACCCAACTCTGTATATAATCAGCCACTTCAATGCGCACCTCGTCAATTTGAGCTTGGCTATATGATTTGCGCGTCTTTACCGCCCACTAGAAATGTATTAAAGAACATAAGTCACAATGGGGCTAAACAAGCTAATATTAATTAAACCAAAATGTTCTTCATAATAATGCATATGCCACTAAACTATCAAAGGAAAGCTAATAAGCACGACAATATAGCTAATTAGCAAATATACCCCCAGTTCAAAGTTTCAACTTCTCAGCCACAAGCAAGTTCCAAATGATTCAAAGGCTCACTAACATTAATAATCAAATTCTCAGCAATCTATATAATTTCCTAACTCGACAAAGCATTACCAGCTATATATTCAATCCAAAATGCATGAACATCACCTACAAATTCTTATTTTCATACTCCTAGATGCAGGTAACCATCAATATTTCCAAAGGTAACGAGTATATAGTACCTACCGAGAAGATGTTGCATTAGCCTCCGTGCTTTCAGTTTTCCGTCTGCTGTTCCCCACGTTTAAGAGTTCAAGGATCTTATCAGCTGACTGAACCTGAATTAGTGGCACATGTCATAAAGGATCAGCGAAAATTCTGCCCATAGTACAGACATAGTTGCCCTTGAATTAACACATACTGTTGCTTACTGTAATATAAAAACCAAATTATTTTAAGAAAAACATTTGATATATAAGGCAGAATGGCAGATTGACAACACTTGTGGAAAGTTAAATGGGATGCAACTAAGTGGCCAAGTGTGGACCTTTATACACCTGAGGCCAGCAACAATGATTCCTTGCTCTGGATCCTCTCTGAGTTACAAATGGCCGGATGACTTTTCAAGCAAATCATAGATAACCTATATTTGATGAAATTAGAATATTTAAACATTTTTCTACGAGAATAGAGGTAAAGCATACGCATAAAGATGAAAATTAAACACAAGAATACATGTTCTTAGTACCTTCCGGTAGAACCATACGCAAACACAGTTGCATTGAGACCATGAACAACCCCAGAGATCACGGACGATATGCATTTTGTGTAGACATCCTGTATACATATATAAAACACAGTCAGACGAATAACTCCAATCACAGCTACTAGAAATCAACAACTACATCTTCTGTGGTTTACGCTAAATTTCAAGAATCAATTTACCAAATTAGTATAGTCAGGATCGAATGCATGATCAAAGCAATACTTCTTCTCCTTGGTTCGATTATGTATCCTCTCCAGAATTGATAACGTTAGGCCATGCAAGCTGTACAGTCATGTAAACTAATTGCAAAAGTTCTTTCTACTGAGTCAAAAGTTGAAAGGAAAAGATTAAAACTTGCCTGAAGCACAACAGAATTGATAACGTCTGCATATCTGACAGCTAAGTTCCATGAAATTAAACAATATCACCAAATACACACACACACACACACACACACATATAAACAAACCTTTGCTTGAGAAAGCTCATATATTTCCAGGAATAGCTGCTTTGGAAGCTCTTCTAACGATTGCACCTCTGCTACCATGTTATATATATATATATATATATATATATATATATATATATATAGAGAGAGAGAGAGAGAGAGAGAGAGAGAGAGAGTATCAGGGAGATAAACTGAATAAAACAACTATGGAAATTCATTATATAGAAATGAAATAATGATGATCCTCTGAAAACTTAATAATACAACAACATATTTTGATTGTTTTAGATGCATGCAAGTAACTTGGCTATAAAAGTATAAAAATTAGAAACGATCAAATTCTACAAGAAAAATATGCAGTACGTATTCTATTCTAAGGAAAAACATAAAGATACCAACCTTGCTCCTTTTGATCCGCTTGCATAGATCGCACAACAGTGCCAATAATTCTTTTAAAGAAAATTCTAGCCTTTAATTTTTGCAACATATAAATTTAATAAGGCAAAACCAGGACTTGGGTTTATAAACAATGCTAGTGACTAGAAAGTTATAGCATATACTAGTAGAAATTGAACCAAGGGGCACAAGTACTAGAACTATTGAACCAGAGGATAAAACATCCAGTCATAAACAAACAGTCCAATTAGTCTATCATTCGTGGTGCCTGAATACAAATCCTGACCAGAAGTGAATGCCAGAAAAAAAAAACGATCGGAGTATCTAAAATTTTTTTCTATAAATTCATTACCATAATTTGTAAAACACAAGAACAGAAACTGAATAGCTAAAAATGAGTATCATACAACTAACATACCAATCTTCTCTGCTTGCCGCCACCATTTGACGCAAGTAGTCCGTCCACATGAGGATGATGATATGATCATTTCTGTCTCATTGTTTTGTATCTCACCTTTGTTTCTGTAGTTAATCAATGAATGATACATGAGCTACTTTAAAGCCAAATACCAACACTAAAGATTGAAACAAATTGGGAGGTGGCTAATAAACCCTCTGTCTATACAACACATGGATGAGATAAATAGATAAATTAAGTCTTTTGCCTTTTTTGCTTATGGTTGTCACTGCCATCTTTTCTTTCCCGTCTTCCTTTCTTGGGTCCCTGGCATTAGATTATAACAAATCAATTAGCAACTTCTGGTCTCTGCCTACCAACATGAAGTATAATCATGAAGAAATAAGTCCAAAAAGGAAGCTAAAGTATACCTGAGCACTGAGTGACTTAAGGGGGTCCTTATCTTTCTTGAATCCACGGCGACCAGGGTTGTTGTTACCCATTGCAGCTCTTGCAAGCTTAACTTTCTAGTTGGCTTCTTTAGTTGTTGCTTCATTTTTTTATTCTAATCTGGTGCTCTTTGAAGTGTAGGACTGAATGCATTACAAGAAATCCAAAGTGGCACAACATGATAAGAACCAAACATATGTTAGTGTGAGTCATCGTTTCCCTATTAGGAATGGACTATAAGGGAATATATTATTGTAACTACTTACCTTGTATATGTTGTGTAGTACAGTAGTACACAATAGTAGTAGTACGATTGTAATCTGTTTATATACACCACAGAATGGGTGTAATCTAATATTAGAAAATTCATTCTCTATATCTCGTCTTATTTGACTTGGTATCAGAGCAAAGATCCGAGAGGACTTTGTCTCTTATTTTCTACTTCCTAATTTCCTTGGTCGGGGAATTAATCCCATTGTTAGGGTTATTGTTTCTCCCATCGTTGTCTCTCATCCAAGAACGACTATATTGTCTTCTTCTTGGACTTCAACATCATCAGACCAGCCACCTTCCATCGATTCAACATCATCAGACCGGCTTCGTCTCCAGAACTAGACCGCCGTCGTATTCGTTGGTCAGATCCAGTCACCTTCTTCCTGCAACAGATCCGGCATCAGACCAGATTCATCGAGTCTAGTCGGCTTCGTCTTCAACCCGAAACCGCCGCCGTCATCTCTCATCAACCCAGATCGGCATCTTTCCCATCAAGTCCAGTCGGCTCCGTCTTCAGCCCGAAATCGCCGCTGTCACCCCTACCTAGATCGGCATCTCTCTTGGTTACCAGCCCAGAATCATCCATCTTCCTCGATTTCCAGATCGGCATCAACGCTTTCTGTCCAGATCAGCGCCTGCCACCAATCTCGACCCGATCTTCTACGACCCGGCCCGAGTTACAAGGTGACCCGTGCAACCAGTTGAACCCGGGTCAACCCGTGCAACAAGTCAACCCGACCCGACCCGTGTACAACAGATAAAAAAAATATAAAAAAAAATATAAAAAAAAAAGGTTATGCACGTTCTATCCTTATTCTTTTTAAGAATCTGTCTTTTTTCCACTGCATATTTTGTGTGATTCTGCTGCTGTATTGTTGTGATGGGTGGTGATCAAAGTGAAGGTCAGGGTTCTAAGACCAATGAGGTTCAGAAAGTTGAGGTCTCTGTTAAGAGCTCAAAAGGTGGTTCTTTTGGTGGTACCAAACTCACTGGTACCAATTTCCGAACATGGAAGAAGATTATGTCTGTTTATCTTCGCGGGATACACAAGATGGGACATGTGACAAGAACAATCAAGGTTCCTAGTGAAGATGACATAGAGGCCTATGCTAAGTGGGAAGATGATGATGGGTTAGTAATGTCTATTTTATTTAGAGCCATGAGTGATGATGTGCTACAGATGGTAGGGGAATGTGAAACTGCTGAGGCAATATGGAAGACATTGGGAGATCTATATAAAAATGAGTCTGATTTTATACAGGTTCATGAACTGATGTGCAAAGCTGCAGGAATGCAACAGAATGGGCAACCAGTGTCAGTGTTTTTCACCAAGCTAAAGAATGTATGGGCTGAAATTGATCAGAAGCGTCCTTGCAAGATCAAGAATCAGGAAGATCTTGTGTGGTACCAGAAGGAGAAGGAGCTAGAAAGGGTTCATGTCTTCCTGAGAGGGCTTGATGAGAAGCATAGCAGTGCCAAGGGAGAATTGGTCAGAATGACAGACCCTCCTAGTTTGAACACAGCTTTTACTTACATCCGCAAGGATGAGTCTCAGCAGGAAAGTGTCAAACATGCACAGGTCGAAGTATCTAGCCTAGCCATTCAGGCCAAGTCACCTGCACCTTTCCTTCAGCAACAGAGTTCAGCCCCACTTCATCAGCAAGGTTTTCCCCAAGGCTTCTCCAACCGTCCTCGTCCTCAATGCTCTTATTGCAACGATCTTGGGCATGTTCGGGAGACTTGTTGGAAGTTGAACCCACACCTTAAACCTAAAAAGCAAGGTTATCGCCTTAAGGGGAAAGCAGCTGCAGTTCACTTGGTCCAAGAACCGGATTTCTATGGAATGGCTGGCCAAGATCATCATACAGCAGGTGGAGCTACCCCTACAGCCTCTATAGCAGGTCGAGGTAAAATTGGTTTGGCTTTACAGATTTCTAACTTTGTTGGTTCTGATACATGGATTATTGATTCTGGTGCCTCCGATCATATGACTTATGACAACTCATATTTTACTGAATTGTCTTCCCCATCAGTGTCCTATGTAACCAATGCCAATGGTGAGGCTTTTCCTGTGTTAGGGTCAGGGTCAGTGCGTATTACTCCCACTTTAGAACTTCATAATGTGTTATATGTGCCTGACTCATCTCATCACTTGATATCTGTCCCACAATTGAACACTGAGTCTAAATGCTCTGTAACCTTTTATCCTATGTATGTGATTTTTCAGGATCTTCTCACCAGGGAGATAGTCGGTCGGGGGTATCTGAGGGGCAGGTTGTTCCATCTGGATCAGACATACGCAGGAGAGAAACCAGGAGCCCAGTCCCGAGCCACTTTGACTTCGACTTCTGATAAGCTAAGTGAGATTTGGTTGTGGCATCGCCGTTTAGGGCATCCATCTTTTAGTCTTATGAAGAAAACCATGCCTACTCTGTTTATTGGTGTGGATGAGTCAGTTTTACATTGTGAAACATGTGTTTTGGCCAAGAGTCATCGTGCTACTTATTCTCCTAGTATTTCTAATAAAAGTGTTATTCCTTTTGAGTTGATTCATTCTGATGTTTGGGGACCTTCTAGAGAGCCTACTGTATCGGGTATGCGATATTTTGTGTTGTTTATTGATGATTGTACAAGATTGTCATGGGTTGCTCTTCTTAAAACCAAAGATGAAGTCTTCCCCGCTTTTCAAACCTTTCGTAATCTTGTTCAGACACAATATCATAGCACCATTAAAGTCCTTCGTTCTGACAATGGGGGGAGTATGTTAATCATGTGTTCCAAGAGTTTTTTAAAATCCATGGGATTGTTCACCAAACCACGTGTCCACAAACACCAGAACAGAATGGAGTGTCCGAACGGAAAAACCGTCATTTACTTGATATGGCTCGTGCCCTTCTTTTTAGTGCTCATATGCCTAAGTATCTTTGGGGCGATGCTATACATGTTTCCTCTCATCTTATCAATCGTCTTCCATCCAGTGTCCTTCAGGGAAAAATTCCATTTGAGGTTCTCGCCTCCCATGTCTCCTTACCATCCTTTCACAATCTTCCAGCTCGTGTTTTTGGTTGTGTTGCCTTTGTCCATGTACCTAAAAATCAGAGGTCTAAGTTGGATGCCCGGGCCCTTAAGTGTGTGTTTGTTGGCTACGGAGGTCATCAGAAGGGGTACAAGTGCTATCATCCATCCACCAGAAAGTATTATGTCACTATGGATGTTAATTTCTTTGAAGACATGAGCTATTTCTCCTCTTCAGCTACAGCTCTTCAGGGGGAGAATTCATATTTTGAAGAGCTATATCATGGAGAGGGGGAAGAGTTAGAGGAAGAAGGAACAGCCACACAGCCAGGAGGGGTTTTGACGGATCCGATTGAAACTGTTAGCTCGCCGCCTCCAACAGCAGAAGCACCAGTTCCCATCACTCAAAATGAGGTTGGAGACACAACTGCCCCTCCTGCCATCGCTTCTACCCCTGACCCACAGCTTCCTGGTACTGAAGATCATCCATTTGAGGTATGTCCATCCACTGATACTAGTAGTAGTGAGTCTAATGTTGAGTCTAATGTTGAGCAATATGTGTTACCACATAGGACCACTCGAGGTCATTCAGCCAAAAGATATGAACCTACTCTTACTGCCAAATCAACATATCCAGTAGCCAACTATATGTCCACTAGGAGGTTGTCTAAGTCATATGAATCATTTGTGAACTAAATATTTGCTGTATCAGTACCTAACAAAGTGCAGGATGCATTGGGGGATCCAAAGTGGAGGAAGGCTATGGATGAAGAGATGGAGGCGTTGCAGAAGAACAGTACTTGGCAACTTGTGCCTCCACCACAAGGCAAGAAGGCTGTAGGCTGTCGTTGGGTGTTTACCGTGAAGCATAATGCAGATGGATCAGTGAATCGATACAAAGCACGTCTTGTAGCAAAGGGATTTACTCAGACGTATGGTATAGACTATGATGAAACTTTTGCTCATGTTGCCAAGATGAATACTATTCGGGTTCTGCTTTCATTCGCTGCTAGTTTAAACTGGCCACTCCGACAGTTTGATGTCAAGAATGCATTTCTTCATGGAGAGTTAGCCGAGGAAGTATACATGAGCCTCCCACCAGGGTATGTAGTTGCTTCTCCTGGTGAGTTTGTATGCAAATGAGAAAGTCTCTGTATGGTCTCAAACAGTCACCTCGTGCTTGGTTTGGAAGATTTTCACAGTTCATGCGGAAGATTGGTTATAGGCAGAGCAACTCAGACCATACCTTGTTTCTCAAGCATCAACAGGGGAAGGTAACAGCTCTAATTATCTATATGGATGATATGGTAATCACTGGTAATGACACTGTTGAGATGGATAGACTGCAGAGACAGCTAGCTTCTGAGTTTGAGATGAAGGACTTGGGTGAGCTTAAGTACTTCTTAGGAATTGAGGTAGCCAGGGGGAGAGAAGGAATCTATCTGTGCCAGAGGAAGTATGTTCTTGACTTGCTGACTGAAACAGGTTTGTTAGATTGCAGACCTATTGACACTCCTATTGAGCAGAATCATGGTTTAGCTGAGTATCCAGATCAGGTACCTACTGATCGAACTCGCTATCAAAGGTTAGTTGGGCGCTTGATTTATTTGGCTCATACCAGACCAGACGTTGCGTATGCAGTGAGCGTGGTGAGTCAGTTCATGCATAATCCGAGTGAGAGTCACATGGATGCTGTTATGCGAATTCTGAAATACTTGAAGTCAGCTCCAGGTAGGGGAGTACTATTTTCTAAACATAACAACATTCTTGAGGTTTATGGCTTCACAGATGCAGATTGGGCTGGAAATATCACAGACAGGAGGTCGACATCAGGTTACTTTACCTTTGTGGGAGGTAATTTGGTTACATGGAAGAGTAAGAAACAGAAAGTTGTGGCATGTTCTAGTGCTGAGGCCGAGTATAGAGGTATGGCTCATGGAGTGTGTGAATTGTTGTGGCTGAGGAATCTGTTACGTGATCTGGGTTTCATACTCAAAAATTCCATGCAGTTGTATTGTGACAACAAGGCAGCTATTGACATATCACAGAATCCAGTACAGCATGATCGTACTAAGCATGTGGAGGTTGATCGTCACTTTATAAAGGAGAAGCTAGATGCCAAGATCATTAGCTTTCCTTTTGTTCCAACTGAAGAGCAACTTGCAGATGTACTTACCAAAGGAGTTTCCAGGAAGGCGTTTTATGACTCACTAATCAAGTTGGGCATGGTTGATGTATATGCGCCAACTTGAGGGGGAGTGTTAGTGTGAGTCATCGTTTCCCTATTAGGAATGGACTATAAGGGAATATATTATTGTAATTACTTACCTTGTATATGTTGTGTAGTACAGTAGTATACAATAGTAGTAGTACGATTATAATCTGTTTATATACACCACAGAATGGGTGTAATCTAATATTAGAAAATTCATTCTCTATATCTCGTCTTATTTGACTACATATCAATCACTACTAAATAAATTAAACCCAGGGTGCATCAAGAATGACTTCATCCACCCACCTGCACAAGTAAAACTCACTGTTTATGGTCTTGACTACACAACTCTATGGTATGAAAATTTCATTGACACACACACACACACACACAGATACATATGTATGTGTGTATACATGTATTAAACTATAGTCCCAAGAATATCCACAAAACCAAAAATAAATTTTCTGGAAAAAGGACGTGAAATTTAAGAGGGGGGAGGAGGGAGAAGAAAGTAACAGAGAAATCATCATATTTGCAATGGCAAAGAGATTCATACAGTTCTGACTCCGTCATAACAGTTTTCCCTTTAAACTTGTGAGTGGTAGCATCATTGCAAACACCAACGAGCAAATAGGTGTTAGGAAACCTGAATTCAGAATTTCGACTTATAAGCAAAATGCAAACAAGGATGCCACATGGTATCAATTTCAAACATAGACATAGCAAGCACCCCATAAGGATATAGAATATCACATACAACAGCAAATCGCAAAAACAAGAGCAAAAGTAACAAACCAAACAAAACTTAATCCCTGCTTTTTTTTCTCTCTACTCTGCTTGTAGTCCGATATAATGCCTACAAACAGTATCTTACATGTTTCACCCTCAGAACCATCCCTATAATCTTACAAAAATAGCTTCAATGTTGTTTAAAATCCAGAAATTCATATGTAATATAAAAGCAATTCTGAAGTGTGAGAAATTGATTGCGAAAGATTAAAAACACATAAGGAGCACTAGCTCCAAACCCAGCAGAGCAAAACCCATCTGCCCTAACCCAGAATCAAGAAGGAAAGAGAAAAGCAAAATGATAATCACAAGGGCTTTATGTGAATACGGAGTTAAGAGTTCAAACAGATTGAGGATAGAGAGAAGCTTACCGAGCTGGTTGGAGTCGAGCACCCACCGAGTTGAATCAAACTCTTTCATTGAAGCTGACATTATAGAATCCTCCGGTCGTTCTCTGAAGCCACTCGCGCCGAATCGCCACCGCTCTCTTGTCCCCGAGCTTCGATTCAAGAGAGTAAAACGGAACGGCGCCGTCTAGAACTGCCTGGGTGATGTCCTCGTCCTCCTCAGAGCACAACACGGGGTCGGCGTCCACGAATTTGGGTTTGGCAAGGGGAGGGCAGCAGCGGGAGTCGATGAGGACGTCTTCGTTGTCGTCTTCCCAGGCGTCGTCGATGCCGAAGAGATGAAGGACTGGACCAACTCGATGCCGAAGAAGCCGATAAGGTAGATGCAGGAGGCGATCTATTTAACAATGGCAGCGAGTTCGAGTGAGGAGAGAGGAGCTCGAGTTTGGGAGGAGACAGGAGCTCGAACTTTAGAGTTCTATTTCAGTTTTGGGGTCGGGTGCTTTTTTTTTTTTTAAGTGTGAAAATTTTAAGTTTTAGAACCCGCTTCCATTCAATTCATTAAACACTTAGCGCGTTCACGAATTTGAGGTTCCCGCAAATTTTGAAACAAAAATTTTAACATCTGTCATTTTAAGAACTGATGTTAATGATACACATTTAAATCGGTATTTTTCAAAAGCGACGTTAGCTTACTTTTTTACATCGTGTGCAAGTCTGACCGATTTAAATGATGTGATGTAAATGAACAGATTTCTAGTAGTGGATCAATCTCGGCCACGGGGTTCTCTCTGCCTTGAATGCAAGGACTTTGGCACAGATTGGCCTTAACTAGCCACAGTCTTTGTGCTGTGTAACTCGGTGATTAAGGTGAAAGTGAACTGATGATAATTCTTTTTGTGATTTTGTATAAAGTAAATGATGTAAAGTAAATAACAACAAATAAATAGCGAAAGTGCAGGTAAAGGAAGTACAAGAATGTAAAGGTGCAGCAAATAAAGTGCAGGAAGATAAAGAACGAGAATGTAAATCGCGGGAAATAAAGTGCAGGAAGATAAACTGCTTGAATGTAAAGAGCAACAAAGTAAAGTGCAGGAAAGATAAATACCGGTAAAGAAAGTGATAAGATAAACACGTAAAGATTGATAAGTGTTGTTGAATTTTTGAAACGTATTGAGATAAAATTTGAGTAATAGCGTAGAGCGTTTGGTCGAGGACCCTAACAATGAATCCTATGGTCCTTTGTATAGTGAAGCTAAACTACTGAATGAAGGAAAAGAAGCAATCTCAGCAGTATTCATGTTTGTGATATTTTTGACGTTATCAATGATTGATTCTTTCATGAGCAATCAATCAGGTCTTGTAACTGATGATTGGGCAATAACACCTCCTGATGCTCATTTAAGTTAATTGCCTCAAACTTTAGTAATGTTTCTCCTGACAATCAATCTCTTTGATATACCGTGGCTAATTAGCCGCGGTCATTCATTATTACTCGTGGGTCCACGGTCATTCATTACTCCTTGTGATTCATTTGGTCTCTCTTGATCTAATAACGGCTCTCTGCACACATTCTATTCAGTCATAAATTTGACGATAAACATTTAATGTGCCGCGGCTAATTGAGAATCAACTTTGTAAATTTTTAATGTGCCGAGGCTAATTAGCCGCAGTCATTCATTACGTCTTGTGGATCGGGCCCACCTATCTGCCACATGAGCCTTGCCAAATATTGGTTCAAACAGGAATCTATGAGAATATTTATCATGGGTCCCACTATCTTTCAACATGCATAATTAAATTTAGATCAATCCGTGTGAGTTCAAAATAATATTTTAATATTCTAATCAGTATGAAAAATCTTGCTAACTCACACATATTTCAGTGTGGGAGAGTGATGGCATTCAAAAAAAAAATTTCAAAATCAATTAATGGTGACGGTGTTCAACTCTTGCATCCACCATTCACTGCCTCACCATTAGCTCCACCACACACGCTGCCTTCTTGATCGCATCCTTCTTCGCTCTCTCTGTGCGTTCACGAAGCGTGATATCATTCTTGTCACTAGAAATCTCGGAGCATGATGCAACTAGTGCTTTATAAGCATCATCCCAACAAGATTTCAGTTATCTTTTATCAGCCTCTTCTATTCATTCAATTGCCTTTTCATTGTGGAAAGCTTTCATGGAGAATTTAACCGAACTTCACCGGACATTTGTAGAGTTTCTGGATGTTTCTAGCCAGTAGTCTTGCTAGAAGAAAAGAACCACCAATCAGACATACAAGATCTTGAGAGAGTTAGGAAGATCAACATTAAAAGAAGAGATTTGAATCGGCCCATTTGCGCTTCTTCCCTTGCCAATATCTTTTAGCTACTAAACAATCACCAATATCCAATAGTAATCTGCATTACAAATTCCAAATGCGCAATCAATTAAGTTTTTTTCTTTCGCCAAAGTGTGGTGCAATCAAAACGATTGAAGTTGTGGGAAGAGTCTTGGACCAATTGGTTTTACTCTCTTGCAGGAATCTGGAAATCAAATCAGGAAAATGGTTATCCATTTGGTGAAACTAATGATTTCTTTATTCCTTCAAGCAATCCAATTGCAACCTCCAAACTACCAGTCTTACAGCACCCATCAATCAAAGAAGTAAAAGCAAACAAATTCAGCGACACCTTAACCTTCACCATATCACCATAGACTAAATACCTAAATCCAAATCCTCCGTCTTACAAAACAGATCTATAAATGTACTATTCGGTTCAAAACTCTTCCACATCAAACCTATATACACAAACACTTCTCTCTCCTCATCTTAACCTTACAAAACCCATGTATTGAAAAATGAAAGTAACCAAATCAGATCTACACAAACACTTCAAATTGCGTTTACCTATCGCTATGTCCCTTATGGTAGTCTGCCTTGACCTAATCTTCGCAAAGAATCTCCACCGCCAAAGAAACTGCTATTGGATAATGAGATGTGGCATCGATGCTGAAGAACAATGACTATAGAAGAACAAAACATATTTCATCGAGTTGACAAGTACCTCATGAAATGGATTTTGTCAGATTTAGATAAAGAAGAGGTTGCTGAAGACTCTCTAACTATAAACAAGGTGGATCCAGATGAAGATAAATTGGCTTAAGATGATTCAGATGATGAAGAACTTGGACTTTGTGACTTCTGTTCATTTTGGATAGGGCGATGGAGTGAGAGGAGGGAGGGAAAGAGAGAGAGAGAGAGAGAGGCGATAATGATGATGGAATAAATGCAGTAGTTTAATGGATCAAATTGCGATAGAAATCTATGTGAAATGAATTTTCATTTGTTTAATGGATCGATCAAATTGCTACAGACATCCGTGTGAAATGCATTTCTAATTTTTTTACAGATGTCCGTGTGTATTTACCTTGGGAAATTACACTGAATTTCGTATGTGTATCTTTTTCTCACATAGATGTCTGTATCTTCATTTCATACAGATATATATGTAATCTCACACAGATGTCTGTTCTTCATCTCATACAGATAAGTATATAACCAGATGGAGTATGATGAATAATAGTGAAAATAGTATTCAACTCTCACAAAAGCATGAATTAACCAGATAAGTATTCTCGTAAAGGGTAAAACAAATGCATAAGTTATCATATTGACTCTAGCATATAATGCTAAACAACTGATAGAAATCATAACTTCAGTAATATTGTTGATACTTGAACATACTTGAGGAGATTCATGTCCGTAAGGTTTGGTACTGGGCTAACTAACTGATTATTAGAATTAATGTTGGAATTGGTCCTGTCATGTCCTTATTCAAAGATAGGTCCCTGTATGAAAAATCATGAGACATGAGTTACATAAAAGCAGTAATTGGTGAACCTATTATCAAATAGAAGAATAAATTCAGTGAATAACTAAGGAGTTGATCAACATCAGTTAAAATAATCTATCAATGATGACATATGTTTCAAAACAGTTAGTGCCTATGACACATATTGAGCATTGAACCTCTTAATATATGGCACTGCAATCCTGGATTGAGCAATAACTGCTGTAAAACGCAATGTGGAAATAAAAGACCTACAGATTCTCTAGCTCGAACAACAACTGGACATTGTTGGGAAAGACAGTACAACTGTAAGGTCTTAATTACTGTACTCAAAGGTCTTAATTTCTTTAGCTCAGACAACAACTGGACATTGTTGGGAAAGATGTCAATAGCCAATATATGTCTCTATACTATAAAGCCGAGCCTCAAGGTTTCACCAAATTTCAAAATGCCTATATTAGATAAAGCAAACAAAAACCGTATGAGAAATTTACATGACGGAACCGGCAAAGGGCAACCCTGAATAAGTTTTGCCCCAGAAAGATATGGATGCAAAGGTGTTTCAATAAATTATGAGTACATCGATGGCATTGGAATTTTGGTAGGAAGTCAAAATCTTTACGTAGTAGTAGTAACATGATTTGTAGTTGTTATAAAGAAACATTCAAATGAACAAACTTAACAATCAAATATGTTATGTATCATTTTCAAAATATGTATTATAAAATCTAGGGCTGGGATTTGGAACCGTAAAACCGAAGGAACCGCACCGAAAGTCTTGGTTCGATTCGGTTCTACGACATATGTATACACATTTTTTTCGGTTCGGTTCCTGGAGAAATATTCTCGGTTCGGTTCTGGTCCTTGTTTTTAAAACATCCTTGGAACCGAATTACATATGTCAGTGTATAAGTGGACATTAGTGGTGAGCTTACTCATGTGATCAGGCACACACTGATCCTTCCAAATGCAATCAGAGCCTTCCATCTTATCTCATAATATCCTATCCATTCGATCAAAACCCTAAAATGTTATCTCTTCGACTCTTCCCTCAAACTCTCACTCTCTCAGTCTCCATCCTATCCATTCGAAAGTAGAAACACAAACGGCGCTCGTCCTCGTCTCGTCTGTTGCTCGTCCTTGTCCTCGGCTCGATTGTAATAGAAGATCGAAACCCAGGCGACCTCCCTCAAAGTCTCACTCTCTCACTCTCCTTCTATTTGTGTAAGCTTTCATTTTTCTCATTCTACTCTCATCGCTCTGCAATTTCCTCAGATCCATGAAATCTAACTACTTTTTCCTCCAGCGAACACAGCTGAGTGTAGTTCAGCGAACATAGCTGCAACCCGCTCCGCCAGTCAGCCTCTCAGGTCTCCAAGCTCCGCCTTTAGGCTCTAGGTATCTCACTATCTCTCTCTCCCTCTCTGAGCTCCGCTCCTCCTCTTCTTCTCTTCTGAGTTTCTGAATTCTAAATTTCTAATCTGTAAAATTGGGTTCTATACTTGGATTTCCATTTAATCTTATGGGAAATGGGTTTGATTTTGAATGGGTATAGTTGAAATGGGTTCGATTTCCATTTGATATTTTGATCTTGATGGTAATTTTAGGTTTTTAACAAAGATAATGTTGCTAATTAACTGAACATCACATCAATCAAAATCGATCTCTCCCTCATCCCATATCCAAGTGCCTAAGATGTGTTTGGGATTTTTTGTTTTTAGTATTAGTTTCTGATGGAAAGGATAGTTCTAGGTACAATATGGATTGTGAATTCACTCTGTTACTTGGATTCTAATTAATGCAAGTATAATTTTCAAATTGGGTATTCCATGTGCATGGAATTATTGTGAACTGGTTTGTTTTCCAATTTGAATTTATTAGTTTGATTTTTGGTGAATGACTGAATGCTAGTAATTCAATAAGAAAAACAAACACCTTTCCTCTATTTCGAAGTTCTTGCCCAAGTTTTGAATGGTTGAAGGAATTTTCCATTCCAATTTGAAAATGTAAATTACAATGCAGTTGTTACTGAATAAGCTATAGTAGTTAAAACAAGGAAGTTGAACTTTTTAAGTTGTTGGATGTTCTGGAATATGTATTGGAATAGATTGCAGAGTCAATACCCTTCATATGAAAGAATTTTGAGCAAGTAAGAGTGTAAGACTATACGACACAATAGAACTGAAAAATAGACCAGACATGAAATCTCAGAAATGAAGAGCTGATTATATTGGAGTAATAAGTAGTGCTTTCTATCAAAAAATTCCATATACTATGCACTGGCTCTCATGCAGAGTCAAAATCCCATATACTATGCACTGGCTCTCATGCATTGTGTTGTCACATATATACAATACCATCCCAGTAGATTTTGATTGATCGATTTTAACTGATTTGATCTTGATGTTAATTTTAACTGTTGTTGACTGGTCAGATTGCAAGAGGGACTGGTCAGATTGTCAAAGGAATCTTCATGTGTAGCAATGCTTATGCTAATCAGGTCTGTTTTAAACTTTTAATTTGGCCTTGCTTTTTAGTCAATTTGGTGTCCTGTGTTTACAATTTAGCTAATTTGGTCATGTTTATCCGGATTGGCAGGAAATCTTGACCTACTTTCATGGATCTGGGTCGCAGAATTATTTTACCCGTATTTTGGAAGACAATTTGAAGGTACAGATTGCTTCTTGACCTACAGATTGCTTCTTGCTTACTGTCTTGGAGTTGGAGATCTAATTCCACGTCCGAAGCATCTGCTAGCTCCTCTGACCCATCCGCTTCCAATTTTGAACGAGCCGCTTCCAATGAAATTGTGTTTGCAAACAACAACCCTGAAACATCTCAACAAGCAGCCAACAACACTGTTCCAACTTCCAGTAAACCAACAAAAGCTTCTACTGCTCGGAGCTCTGTTGCCAAGAGAAGAAGAAAGGCAAGCAGAGGTCGGATGTCTGGGATCACTTCACGAAGGAGGTTCATCCTTTAATTGAGACTGCCGATGGAGTAGAGAAAGTGGTTGGCCATACTAAGAGGGCTCAATGTAAGTACTGTACAACTCATTTAGCATGCAATTCATATGAAAATGGCACATCATCTCTTAGGAAACACATTGAGATAGTGTGTAAGAAATACCCTGGTAGAGTTAATGTAGAATCCGGCCAACAAGTTTTGACTAGTGATGGAAAAAGAGGTCAGAGTAGTTTGGTTAGTGTGAATTGGTCACAAGATAATTGTGTGGAAGCTGCAACTCCTATGATAGTTTTTGATGAGCTACCATTCAGTTTTATTGAAAAACCGGGGTTTAATTATTTTTGCAGTGTTGCTGTACCCTTGTTTAAAGTCCCAGGTAGGAAAGCCATAGTCAAAACCTTTCTAGGCACGTATGATGCCAAGAAGGAGGAGTTGAGGAGGGAATTGAAGTCACATTGTGTTTGTTTGACAACAGACAATTGGACTTCTTGTCAGAATATAAACTACATGGTGATTACTGCCCATTTTATTGATCGGGGATGGCAGATGCACAAAAGAGTGCTTGCTTTTTGTGTGGTTCCAAACCACCAAGGTGTAACCATAGGAAAAATCTTAGAGAAGTGTTTGATTGATTGGTCAATAGAGAATGTTTTAACAATTTCTGTTGACAATGCCTCTGCCAACAAGCATGCCATTGATTATGTTAGGAAGAAAATGTGCAATTGGGACATAAAACCAATCTTTGGAGGTAAGTTTATGCATGTGAGATGTTTGGCTCACATTGTAAACCTAATTGTGAAGAGTGGACTGAATATGATGGAGAGGTCAGTGTCTAGCATAAGGAATGTTGTGAGATATGTTAGAAGTTCGGGTGCTAGGTTAGATGAATTTAAAAGTTGTGTAGAGCAGGAGAAAGTTGAATGCAATAAGATTTGCATCTTAGATGTTCCAACAAGGTGGAATTCCACCTTTCTTATGTTGGACACAGCTTTGGAGTTGAAAAAAGCATTTGACAGATTGAAGGATGAGGAGGATTCAAGGTACAAAAGCTACTTTGATGAAGATGAGGAAGTTGAAGATGATGATGAAACTGAAAATCAGAGTAAAAAGAAGAAAGTGGCTGTAAAAAGGGTAGGGCCACCAAGTGATGTAGATTGGGACAATGCAGCTGTTTTTGTGAAGTTCTTGAAAGTCTTCTACGATGTGACCCTTAATGTTAGTGCTTCACTTACCCCCACTGCATACAAGGCATTCCATGATATTGTTACTATTGAAGCAGAGCTTGAAGATCTCAGTTCTATTGGGGTAGGGCCTGATTCAAGTGAAGCAGACAAAGTCTTGTACGACATGGCAGTCAAGATGAAGGCCAAGTATTCCAAGTATTTTGGGAACTTAGATGACATGAACCAACTCTTCCTAGTTGCTTTGGTCTTAGATCCTAGGTATAAATTGAGAAATATTAGTTGGTTGTGTGAAACAATGTTGAATTTGTGTGATTGGGAGATCAAGAAGAAATGTGATGAAGTAAAGCAGCTTATGGTAGACTTGTGTGACTTGTATGGGCAGTCTAATGGTTCACATGGTGGACCATCCAAGGCTAAGGGTAAAGGTCCAATTACTAGTGACACAGCTACTAGTAAGACTAGAAGTAGAGCATGGATTCTTAGTGGGAAGCGGGTTGTTATGCAAGAAGACTAGAATAGGCTGCTTGAACAGAATAACGATGTTGTGGTGGGACATGAAGTTGATAGATATTTGCTGGATTCAATATAAAAACCTGTTGAAAATGATGATTGGAAGATTTTGGATTGGTAGAAGCTTAATGGAGGTAAATATCCCAACTTGCAATCATTGTCTAGAGATATATTAGCCATACAAGTGTCTACAGTTGCAAGTGAGTCAAGTTTCAGCACTGGGAAAAGGGTAATAGATCCATACAGAAGCTCTTTAAACCCAAAAACAGTTGAAAAATTGATATGTCTTCAAAATTGGTTGAAGGCTGATGCCATTATGGCGTTGGAGTACATTCCAACTATAGAGGAAATGGAGTCATATGAACATATTGAAGCTGATATGTGTTTTTGATGTTTTTAGTTTACTATTTTTTAATTTGGTACAAGAAATTAGTTTTAAAATCTATGTGCTTTACTGTTTTGAGTTTTGACATTGTGCAGACCATGAAAAAAAGAATGATAAGAAGGGCAAGAACACTATTGCTGCTGCATCTGCACCTAGTGGCAGAGTAACCAAGAGTTCTGAGGCTTCGGCTTCAGCCCCTACAACCAAGAAGAAAAGGCAGAAAAAATGATTCAATTCACTCAATAATCAAGGCTGCATACAGGTCTGAACATTTTTGCTTCATTTGAAGTTCTCTTTTTTAAAAAAAAAATTCTCCTAATACCATTAATTACAGATTTGTAAATTTCTATGTAGATTTAGTATTGACGGAAGGTTGGAAGCATTGTTGGCTTGTTGCATTGAGGAAGAGGAAGCTTTGTTGGAAATATGTTTGCAGTTGTGCACTTTGATGAAATATTCATGGACTATTTCAATTTTAGGTTATTTGTTTCAGTTTGAGACTTTGAATTGCTCAGTTTCAGACTTTCAGTATTTCAGTTTGCTGCAAATTGATGCAGCTGCATTGTTCAAATTGGACAGTTTATTGTTTATTTTTATTTGCTGCATGTGAGACTTTGAGTTTGCAGTTTATGCATGTGAAACTTTGAGTTTGTATTGCTGGAAATGTGTATTATTGCAGACTTTGAGTTTGTAGTTGTATTTCTAGAAAGTGCTTGAGTGTTTGTGTTTGATAGTTTGAGAGTTTTGATTGTTTGATAGTTTAATGCTTTCATCACTTTCATGCTTTGACAGTTTGGGAGTTTGCAGGAAATTGCTAATTTGCTATGTTGATGTTGATGTTGATTGTTGAATATGTATATTGTAGATACTGTTTTGAGTTTGAATGAGTGAATAAATTGTGATATATTGAATCATTTGAATATATGTATGGAAATCAGGAAAAGTGAAAACTGGAAAGTAGAAACAGCTGAAAAGCAGTGTTTCTATATGGAAAAACCGAGGAACCGAATTTGGAACCGATTCGAGTTTGGAACGGAAAAACCGAGAAACCGAGAATGGAACTGATCTGAGATTGGAACCGAAAAATCGAGGAACCGACCCGAGCATGGTCGGTTGGTTCTACATCGGTTCTTGATACAAAAAACAGCAAACCCGAACTGAAAATCAGTTATCAGTTCCGGTTCCGGGTTCAGTCCTTGAAATTGCATAACCGACCCGAGTCCAGCCCTAATAAAATCAACAACGACAAAAGCAATGACTTCACTGTTGTCAGAATTATGGAGGCCGACAAATTAAGATAGCCCAATTCAGCTCCAGTTCTCTTGTTGTCCCACTCAGAGTCTTGCTTAATCCCACAAAGGACCGTGGCCTCCTTTTGAATTCAAACGCACAAAGAACTGTGGCTTCTCTATGGTATGCAACTGTGCATGTTGGTTTCTAGGGTTACTCTTCCACCAGTTTCCATGGTACGGTTTGCTGCTTTTGGGACTTTTTTTTTTATGTGGGGCTTTTCAGTTTTGCTGGTGTTCTTTTTGCAAGTTCTTGATGTCCTAGGTTTGATCTGTTTTCGATCTTCGGGTTTTTCTCTCTTTTCTGTACCGTGGACTCTCCCCTTTTCTTGCTTTTGGGCTTACATATGTTGCTTGGGGAATAAGCAATTTGGTTAAACAAACATCTTCGACTTTTAACATGTGTCGTATAGTACACGTTAAAATGTCACAGAGTATGCATAAAACACTTTGGCCCCTTTTGGGATTGCTTCGCTTTTAAAAAAATCAGCTTTTGTTCAAAATTTTAGATTTTATTGTGTTTGGTAAATAAATAAAAAGCAATTTTAATTGAAAGTTATAGGTCACTGACAGCAGATTTTAGAAGCAGCCCTCTAGAAGCTGTTGTGGATCAAAACACACTATGCAGTTGTTTTATGTACTGAAAACACTTTTAAAAATATTATTTACAAAACATGAAATTGTTTTAATTCACAGCTGATTATTCTCACAACACAGCAGCAGCAGTTTTTTTTTTAAAAGTCACAGCAATCTCAAACTAGCCCTTAGAACCTTTATTAAGAAAATGAATCCTTAATTATGTCAAAGTCCGAGTCCTGAACCTCAAGACTCGAAGATAAAACACAATCCTCTTCATCCTCATCTGGTTCACATTTGTCCTCATCTACTTATTTTTCTCCAAGTTAATTCATCTCATGTTTCACATGATAAATCTATACTATTATTAAGAGAATAAACTTTGTGAGCCAAAATTGAAATTTTTTACTGTTATACCTCAAAATATTAAATAACTTTATATATCTATTTAAATGTCAGGGATAAAAAAGTCAAATTTTAAATTAAATAATTTTTAAAAACAAATATTATTTTTCAGAAATGAGCTACCCACTTTAGAACTGATAACCACTCACTTCTCCACACCCTGCAGTTTCTAGTATTCATTTACTCAAACTAATCATGTTAAATGTATCTCTCCCACTCTCACCTGAAGATTCTTACCTTAGTGATTATCATTTACATATGATTATCTTATTAGATAATTAGAAAATAAGTAACAGACCAAATTTATAAAAACAGAAACCCCATCTTGTATTAGATTTATACAATTAAGGACACAAAGCCCAAGCCCAAGCCCAAAGAGAATAGAGTAGACTTAACCTCTGAAATTTTATGTGTAATTACAAATTACTACAATTTTTCATTAAAATTACTGCACTGCCATTATCAGACCAAAACTTCTCTCATCTCTCATCAGATTTTCTTCGATTTATAATGGAAGACATGAATATCAAGAAGCAAGTTGGGAGCTACAAGTTCGACTCGGAGACTCGGTCGAAGTTAAGTGACTTAGAGAAGACCTACTGGACTTCCTCAACAATTTTGATCCCATTCCAGCAACAGACTCATTCATGAAAGGCTTCAAGGAAGAGATCTCCAATTCTTGTTCAACGTCACCTCGTCTAACTCCGGACACTGCCACAGCTCCTGTGCCGGTGGTCGATTTCACGTCAGATTTCGGCGAGTCCAACTCGAAGCTCTAGAAAATGCAATACCCGTCGGAGCTGCTATACGCTTTCCGGCGTTCGTAGTTCATCCATGGTGCACGATTAGAATAACCACAAGCGTGACGGTGACGGTGTGAAGAACCAAACCCGATAGGTTTCCAGGCCGGAGGTGGTCAAAGCGAAGAATTCCTGTCGGATCTTGATTCGGGTCGCGGGTAGTCGATCGGGGTCGAAGAAGCTTGAAGCTTCTGGTAAAATCTGGTGTGCTCGGTCCTATTCCAGCCACTATATTCTTGATCTCAATGGTTGATATCAAGTGATGGAGATAACACACGGACCAGATCAGGCCAAATTTTTTTTTTTTTTTTTTCTGAAATAATTTCTTTAATACTAAAACTGCTAAAATTCATAAAAATTAGTTCTGGTATCCGAATAATTCCCCGAAAATTCCCACAAACTCATCTTGTCGCATCCTTTATTATCAAACTCTTAAATCAAGATCAGTACGAGTGCAATAGCAGAACTAGATGAGTATGAGTGTAGTAGTAGGATTAGATGATGAAGAGTGCAGTAGCAGGATTAGACGATGACGAGTGCAGTAGCAGGATTAGACGATGACAAGTGCAGTAGCAGGATTGGACGAGTGCAGTAGCAGTGTAGTAGTAGGATTAGATGATGAAGAGTGCAGTAGCAGGATTAGACGATGATGAGTGCAGTAGCAGGACTGGACGAGTATGAGTGCAGTAGCAGGATTAGGTGATGGCGAGTGCAGTAGCAAAACACGAGTACAAGTGTAGTAGCAGAACTGAACGAGTATGAGTGCAGCGAGTGCAGTAGCAAGATTAGACGATGACGAGTGCAGTAGCAGAACACGAGTACAAGTGTAGTAGCAGAACTGGACGAGTATGAGTGCAGCAGGATTGGACGATGACGAGTGCAGTAGCAGAAAATGAGTAGCAGAATTGGACAAGTATGAGTGCAGTAGCAGGATTAGATGATGAGATGAGAGTAGTAGGAGAGTGAGATTTTGTGAAGTAAAAGAAAGAGATTATTCTCAAGGAAAAAAAAAAAGTAACATAAACGGATTATTCTCAAGAAAAAAAAAAGTAACATAAGGGGATTAGAAGTCAAAAGAAGTAGTTAAGGGTAAAAAAGTAAATTAACTCATGACATATGGCAAGTGGAGAGCAGATTGTCCTTATTTGTAAGATTTGATCCTTATAAAGGGATTAGAAGTTAAAAGAAGTAGTTAAGGGTAAAAAAGTAAATTAACTTATGACATGTGGCAAGTGGAGAGCATATTGTCCTTATTTGTAAGATTTAGTCATTATATGTTTAATTCAATCTTTAGAGGATGTATTTGTTAAGTCATCTTTTGTCAATAACTTATATGTGTTGTAGAGAAACTGAAATTGAGAGGAAATCGCTATGTATTCTCATTGATAATAGGGGTCTATTTATATAGAGGATTACAATGCATAGAATCTCAATTATACAAGGAAAGTAATCGTACATTGAATAGGAATCTAGATCCTTCTAATTTAACCATATTACCACTGGGTCAAGTCACCTAGAGTTTGGGCCAAACACAAATTAGGGTTTTACTTGAACACTCTACCTTGTGTTGCCCAAACGCGGTGCTTCTCTCGTTGCCTCGTTAAAAACCTTGCCGAGTAACAAAAACCCAGTGGAACAAAAATAACCTCAGCCGAAGGGGAAAAAGAGCACAACACCCCCTTCAAGTTTCGAGGTGAACATGTAGACATCTCCCCCTGATGTCTGCGTCTCCCCCTGATGACTACGATCATGGGAGTTCAGATAATTTCCTCAAGCCAATTCTTGCCACATGTTTCTCGAACGTGGATTTGGGCAATGACTTGGTAAACAAATCTGACACATTATCCTCAGATCAAACCTAGTTCACTTTGGTATTTGAAGAGAGTCTGTTGTTGCTGATTATGCTTGGTGTTGTCGCTTTTGATATAGCCTTGCTTCATTTGTTCAAAACGAACAACATTATCCTAAATACTCGTAGGCTCATCTTGTGTTAGACTTCAAACCACAATTTTTCGAACATGCGTAATTATGGATCCAATCCATAAACATTCACGAACACTTCATGAAGAGCAATAATCTCTGCATGGTTCGAAGATATAACGACTACGGTCTGTTCTGTAGACCTCCAAGATATCGCGGTCTTTTCCCATGGTGAACAATTAACCAGTTTGAGAGCGACCTTTGTGTGGGTCAGAGAGGAACCCAGCATCAGCAAAACCTTCCAAAACACTTATATCATTTTGGGATGGGGATAGAGAATGCAGGCTAGCATTGGCGGCGTTTCTGGTGTGTGATGGGTCCAAATCCATCATCTCTCTGTAGGGATAGAACAAGCTCATATCAATCGTACATCTCAAGTACTGAAAGATGTCTTTTACACCAATCAAAATGGTGTCGCGTTGGGGCAGAGCTATACCTTAGCTAACAAGTTTACTACAAATGAGATGTCTGGTCCTGTGCATTGAGCTAAGTACAATAATGCCCCTATTGTACTCAAGTAAGGCACTTCTGCCTCTAGCACATCTTCGTCATCATCCTTCAAACGAAGAGAATCCTTTTCAGGATCAAGACTAAGGACGCTCATGGGGGTGCTTGAAGGTTTGACCTTGTCAAAATGCCTAAGCATCTATCAACACGATACTCAAGTTCCAAACCGAGACATAATCGTGTTCTCCCAAAATCCTCTATCTCAAACTCGGATTTGAAGTGTTCAGCGGTTTCCCTTAACTCTTTAAGGGCTTCTAATGAAGATCATGTCCAACATGAACCGCGATGGAATCCTAAACTTGTTATGGAAATGCGTGGGTATATCCCTTCCCAATCAAGTAGTCATTTTAGCGAGCGTTTCAACCTCTTTGTAAACGCGTCCGTGGTCTAGAGCCACTTGACTTGGGTAAATGAAGTTCACCATGAATCTTCATGTATATTCCGTATCTAGATCCTTATAGAGATACGTAGTGACCACATTTGTAAGTTGCATGTTCAGTTATTCGGAAACTACCAAACTAACAGGATAGTGGAGTGCAATGACATCCATTACGAGAGAATATGTCTCATCGTAGTCGATTCCAGGGCGTTTTGTGAGAAGCCTTGTGCCATAAGGCGAGATTGCCATCTCTTTTTCTCATCACGCTTTCTAACGAAGACCCTTAGTCAATAGGTTTTATGTTAGGAGATGTTGGCATCCCAGGCTCAAAAACCTTCCTCTTCGTTAGAGAATCCAACTTAACCTGGATTGTATCTTTCCATTTAGGCCAAATCTCTCTACGTTGGCATTCATTCATCAACGGAGTGTGGTTTGATATCATTGGACTCAACAAATTCATGTGCAACGAAATGCCAACTACATCATCAATTATGATGGAGTTTATATCCCACGTCTCATGTACACTAGTGTAATTTTCATAGAGCTCTATATTCTCAGGAATAGGTTCTGACGTTGAGGCATCCCCCAACGATAACCATAACCCGGAAGATTCTCATGAGACTGATTTTGAGTGTCGATGATCAAAGGATTGGAGTGTGCCAAAGCATCCTTCGAACCTACGGGCCTCCCACGCATCCTAGCTGGGGCTATGGCCAGTAACGCCACAGTGCCACTCTCTTTGGCGTTCGCGCGATGCCTACCTCCATGTAGGGTGGCGCTACATCCTCTCGTAGGGACTTCCTTCCTTGTAGGCTTGTTTGCAGCATATTTGTGCGATCTCGTCACTTTAACAAGGATCGAGATGAGACATAGTGGGGACAGGCCACGACAATTCCTGTCGTTCCTGCTGAACATTCGTGTTCTTATCTCCCCCTAACGACGGGAAGATTGTCTCATCAAAGTGATCACAACCGAAAAATCTAGCGGTAATGAGATCTCCTTGCAAGGGCATTAAGTGGCGGACGATTGTTAGAGTCTCAAATTCAATGTAGTTGCCCATTCGTCTGTAAGGACCCATCATAGAGTGCTGTGGCGGCGCAATTGGCACATAAATGGTTCGTTCAAATATGTGTAAGTACGATACTTGTACCCAATCACTAGCTATAACGCAGAGGTACATTGAGTGGCGGTGGGTCGTAGACAAATTAGCATAGCTGCATGCGATATTGCATCACCCCAAGCGAATATAAGGAGATTGGTGCGCATTACCAATGTCCGGACTACCATCGTAGTCGTTTCTGCAAGACCATTTGGGTGTGTACATGGGAATGTGATGTCCAACATCAGTCCCATTGCAATATCCATTGAAAGTCTTTCGATGTAAACTCTCTAGCATAGTCAAATTCAATTGACTGAATAGGATGATCTGGGGAGTGAGCCTATTGTCATATGATATGTGCTAGGAGTGTAGCATAAGCAGCATTTATAGGTGGACAATGGCATAACACGTGACCAAAGTGTTTGCGTGTCAACCAACATCATGAAATATTTAAGCGTCCGCAAGTTGGTTGAATCAATCCACAGAATCCACATGGATTCTATGTAAGAATAGAATGAGTATGTTCATTTCCTTTGCATAGGACGGTCTTAGTCCTAATTTCCCTAAGGCGTTGGCTTTGTAAAACGAGGGAGAGGCTTTAGAAGCAACCAATGAGTATTTTGGTTAGGCCTCAGCGTATGAAACGCTATTTGAAGCAAGTTGGTAATCACATAGGGCGCCATCACCATGATGGACGCTATCCATGGTGTTATGGATAGGGACTGTCCCAGCCCCAGGCTGGTGGTGGACGGAGGCGGTGCCCTGGGCAGCAGCGTCGGTCACACTTAGTCCAGAAATCAATTTTTGATTCATGCTTTGTTTCGCTCGAAAGAAAAGATGTCAATGTGAAGTCTTTAGTAGACGGATCATCATATCATGACCAAGATGACCTATCCTGTCGTGACAAAGACAATATGTGTCTAAATCCAAGAGATCTTCTCTCGTAACTTTACTAGATTTAATAGCTCGAATAGTGACATAAAGTCCACTAGAGAGACACATAAACTTCTCTAAGATGCGTATTTGTTTGCAATCATTAGAGGTATTGCAAAGGAACTCATTTCTGTTCTCTACATTCATTTTCGTATGGAATCTGTTGGCTATTCATAGGTGTGATTCGCCCTAGGAGCGTAGAGAGTTTCTATGACAGTAATTAAGGTGTCATTTGGCAAGTGGAATTTGGGCTATTCCATGTCCTTGAATTAATACTGATGGCCCAGCCATCGTAGTCACAAAAGTCATATGCTCATAATCAAAATGGAGTCATAATGAAAAGAACTCGAAATTTTATTCATAAGCCAACAGAGTTACATCATTGTCTCTTTGACTAAACAAAATCTAATCCAAAGTGCTAGCTAATGCAAAACAATGGTAGTCGTCTAACTTCTTTCGGTAATTCCAAAATAAATGTGACCAGGTGAGTAGAGAGATGTCGGTGGAGCAAGGCTCGCTTAAGTACCACTAATCTCATAACCTTCCTAGACATCACACTTACTTTAGGTGAGCCTACTTTGAAGAAATAATAAACCATTGGCATCTACTACAAAAATATATGGCAATTGCCTATTACATCTCTTGGAAAATAAAAAGACTTAATCAAAATTGCCAGTCTCTGGATCTTGGCCTTTGAAGTCTTCAACCCTTAGAGCAAGATCGTCATCTTGATCTTCTTGCTCCATGTAATTTGCTTCCCTTACTTCACGATACGTCTTGTACGTGTTAGCAACATTCTGGGGTGCATTACATGCTTTAGCCCAATGTCTGGACGCTCCACACCGAAGACAAGTATCATCATGGTCAGGCTCCCTTGATCGAGGTGCGCCTAGGGCGCATTGAGGACGGCTATGATCCTTGGTGGCGCCACCACCATAGCCGGAGGCTCTACCTCTCTCTCTCTTCACACATTGACCTCTACGGTTCGGTGCACGCCTATCTTGGTGATTTCCTTCCTCTTTGGGGCGAGAATATGGACCAGAACGTCCAGAATAATCCTTTTCCTTAGGGTTTCGCTCCTGGCGCTCTCCCTTAGGGGTGCGACTATAATTAGACTCTGGAATTGGCTTTTCTCCTACGAGTCTAGAGTTATAGTTCTTCACAAGTATGTTGTCGTGCTTTTCAGCTACGTTCATGGTTCTAATAAGCTCATGAAATCTTGTGATGAGTCCAGCATTGACATCAATCCGATAGTTCTTGGCTATCATCAATGCAGAGACGGGGAAGGTAGAGAGAGTCTTCTCGATCAACATCGTATCAATGATTTTCTGCCCACAGAAATCCATCGAAGACTTGATACGAAATGCTTCCGAATTGTAGTCAAGTACAGACTTGAAATCACAAATGCGGAGGTTATGCCATCTCACTTCTAAATCAGGAAGCAGGGAGTCACGAACGTTGCCAAAGCGCTGCTCGAGTTCTACCCATAGTTTTTTGGGGTCTTCCTCATTGAGGTACTCATTTTGGAGCTCGTCATTCATGTGCCTTGTCATGAGAATTATGGCTTTAGCTTCATTGGCCTCTCTCGTAGCTCTATTCGCTTCAAAAGCGGTAGCTTGTTGAGGAGTAAGCACGTTCTGACTTGGTTCTTGGATCGTACTCAGGATCCCATCAGCCTTAAGATGCTGGCGCACATCACGGACCCACTTGTGGTATCCTGCGCCTGTTGTCTCTAGTGGAACGAAGCTCAACTTGTTCAGGTTACTCATCCTGAAAAACAACAAAAGATTAGGGTTAGTTTCGGAGCGAAAAAGGCTACCACGAAAAGGATAAAAAAATTTGAGCGTAGTCGCTTCCAAGAAATTCGATTCCAAGAGGGGTTGGATTAGATCGAAACAATGATGTTTGCGGTCGATCATTTTATCTCCACAAACTCTAAGTTTGGAGGACTCTACAAGCTCCAAGCTTGGAGTGAGCCCGAACCCCTACAGTTCGGCTTAATTTGGTCTCCCCTATGATAAAGAAAGGGGGGGTAGAAGAAGGGATGTTGGAAGTCCCCGAGAAAAACAAGAGGAAAGTAATAAAAACTTGGGCAAAATACTGTTTAGTCCCTGTAGTTATAGGGTCTCAACGTTTCAGTCCCTGACGTTTCAATTTCACCTAAAAACTTCCTAAACTCTTAAATTTCACCCAATTAGTCCTTGCCGTCAACTTTCCGTCAAAAACTCCGTCATCTTGCTGACGTGGCACTCATTCTACAGTAAAATGACTATTTTACCCTCACTTACCAAAAAAAATCTTCTTTTTTAACTCTCTTTTTTTTAATTTGTTCTTTTTTTTTTATCACTCTTTTTTTTAACTCTCTTTTCTTTCTTTCTTTTTTAACTCTTTTTTCTCAATTTTTAAATTTGTTCTCTTTTTTTTTCCTACTATTTTTGTTAACTCTTTTTCTAAACTTTCTTTTCTCTTTTTTTTTATTTGTTCTTTCTCTTTTTTTTTTATTATATTTCTTTCTCTTTTCTTTTTACCTCTTTGGTAGACCTGTAAATGGACCGGATTTGGATCAGATCGACCTAAATCCAAATCCGTTTACTTAAAAAAAAATTCGATCCAAACCCGCTTGGTTAATCCGGTGGATCATTGATAGCTCAATCCAAATCCGTATCCGCCGGATTAACGGATACAAGATCTGCTAATCCGACCCGTTTATTAATTTCAAATGTTTTAAAATTTTTATAGTAATATTAAATTTATATCATGATACCTCATAAGATATTAATAAAATATTAAAACAACTGCAAAAAAAGGTGATTGGGAGGGGTGGTGGTGCTTGCTGGAATGGCCAACGGTGGTGGGCCGGCAAGGTTTTGGCTTGCGAGATGGTGGCGGGAAGATCACAATAGTCTGCAATCTTAGCTTGGGTTTGCAGTGAAGACGAGAGAGGGGAAGAAGAAGAGGTTAAAAGAAAAGAGTGTAGGTAAAAAAAGAAAAGAGAGAGAGAGAGAGAAAAGAGAGTTAGAGAGAGAGAGAGGAGAGTTAAAAAAAAAGAGTAGGCAAAAAAAACAGAGAGAGAGAGAGAGAAAAGAAAGTTTAGAAAAAAGAGTTAACAAAAATAGTAGGAAAAAAAAGAGAACAAATTAAAAATTGAGAAAAAAGAGTTAAAAAAAAAAAGAAAGAAAAGAGAGTTAAAAAAAAGAGAGAGAGAAAAGAAAGTTTAGAAAAAAGAGTTAACAAAAATAGTAGGAAAAAAAAAGAGAACAAATTAAAAAAAAAAAGAGAGAAAAGAGAGTTAAAAAAAAAAAAAAAAAAAAAGAGAGTAAAAAAAAGAAAAAAAAAAAAAAAGAATTTTTTTGGTCAGTGAGGGTAAAATAGTCATTTGACTGTAGAAGGAGTGTCATGTCAGCAAAATGACAAAGTTTTTGACGGAAAGTTGACGGCAATGACCGATTGGGTGAAATTTAAGAGTTTAGGGAGTTTTTAGGTGAAATTGAAACGTCAGGAACTGAAATGTTGAGATCCTATAACTACAGGGACTAAACAATATTTTGCTCTAAAAAACTTCAAAAAACGGGAACTTTTAGAAAAGTTTACCTTGAAAAATGGCCGGAAAAGTCGCTGGAAAAGTGGCCGGAAAAAGGTTGACCGGTGTTGACCAGCAATGCTAACGTGGCAGGCTGACTGGGTGCTGACTGGAGGCTGACTGGGCCCTGCTGAAGTGGACGGGTTCTGGGCTGATGTGATTTGGGCCGAGAGCAGCGATTGTGGGCTTGAGGTCTGCTTCTGGGCCTAGGGCTGATCTGCTGGGCTGGGCTCTGCTTCTGCGTCCTTTTTTTTTCTTCTTTCTTTCTGCCAGTTCGGCTGCAATCTATTCTGGTGGCCGGTTCAGGTAACTTCAGGCCGGTTCCGGGATTGAAGTTTCTGGTTCCGGGGTTCTGGAACAATGGTGTTGCTGCTGGTGGAAGTTGGCAGCAGGAGGCTGGAAGGAAGGCTTTGAACTGTGCAGAGGGACTTTCGTTACTTCCGGTGGCCGGTTCAGTGGTTTTCCGGCCGGTTCTGGATTCCTGGAGTTGAGATCTTCAAAGTGGGCGGCGGTGGTTTCTGGGATTTGAAGGCTACGAATTTAGGGTTTCAGGGTTAGGACTTCGTGCTGATAATGTGTTGTAGAGAAACTGAAATTGAGAGGAAATCGTTGTGTATTCTCATTGATAATAGGAGCCTCTTTATATAGAGGATTACAATGCATAGAATCTCAATTATACAAGGAAAGTAATCGTACATTGAATAGGCATCTAGATCCTTCTAATTTAACCCTATTACCACTAGTAACCTAGAGTTTGAGCCAAACACAAATTAGAATTTTACTTGAACAATATGTAATTTGTTATTACATAATTTTGCAGTTACATGAACGTATTGATCTCTTTGTATTCTATTATCACTTTGGTGATTGAATTCTACTTCAATTGTAAGTTCTGTGTACATATCAATATAAATACATCAGGCAGCCCACAAATGTTTTGTGTGGTTTTGCTCTCAATTACATCTTTTTCATGGTATCAAGAGCACAAAACGTCTAACGACATAAACACAAAAATACCAAAACTCACCTCTCCAATGGCCTCCTCCTCCTCTCCAAAATATCTTTCACTCTGCCCGTCATGCTCCAACGGCTTCTGCTCTTCATGCTTCAAGGTCTTGAGGTTGTGACCATGGCGCTTCTCATTATCGGAAGCATGAAACAGAGCGTTGAAGTTGAAATGTCTAATTTTATGCATGACATTTACAGAGCCATATCATACTTACTCATTTGTAATAGTTCTCATTCTTGATACAGATGTTAATAAAGATAAAATTTCAACTATTCAAATAACATGGAATATAACTATATAATACTTAATCAAAGAAATGACAAAGTATACTCGATTAACACCCAAAACAAAATAACATCCGGAAAAACAAAATCTGCTTCCTCTTGAAAAAACTCGAGGAAATGTTACACTTTTAATCTCCCATAACAGAAACAAAATGCCTAATCTCAAACATCAAGTAGTACCCAAATCTCAAAAAACCATGAATACTACGTCGATGCAGATACTAATTCTAAATATATAAGACGGTCGATCTTTTTCTGATCAACCCTGGCTCATATAATTGCACCCACAAAAAATTGGTGATATTAGTATGTAAACTGTTCTTGGCTCAATAAAATCCACCATAACCTTGGCCGCCATAGGGATAATGATGGGTGATAGGAAGCTGATGATGATGGCTGTATGAAGAAGAAAGATGGTATCCAGCTGCATGACCATTGTTCACATAATTGTAATCATTATTATAAGGACTATAGTGATTACTATACGAGGTTGGATCTTCAAAATAGACACTGTCAGTTACTCCACTATTCACCCACAAGATCTCTGCTACTTTCCCAGCCTTCTTTATCCTGTTCAGTACTTTCGTCGGGTTTACTTTCCCAGAAACATGGAGCGTTCCTTCTTGGACGTTTAAAGAATACTTTGCTCCTAGAACATACAAACACAAAGACTTGGATACATATACATTCACTCAATCTAATCCCAAAATTACAAATACATAAACAAATTCCTATTTAATTAGCTAGTAAAAACTTTTTTAACACATTTGAACAAATTCAAATTCTTATTTACCTTTTGTAAGTAAAACTTTAAATAAAACGATTTCTGTTAAAATAACTTATAGGAGAAACATGCATGTGCCGAATAAAATCTCTTTTGTTTGAAGTTGATGGCTGACAATATTGCTCTATTACTCAATAAAGTACTAAGTTTTGTGTACTACATGCACTTATAAGAGAAACATGCATGTGCTGAATAAAATCTCTTTGGTTTGAAATTAATAGCTGACAATATTGCTCTATTACTCAATAAAGTACTAAGTTTTGCGTACCGCATGCATGGATATATGTTTTATTGAATCTGTCATCCTCAAAGAATCAAAGAGATGGGAAATAAATTTTTCCTAGGTTTTTACGAATAAAAAAAGAAGACATGGATGGATGCATAGTGAAGAATAATAGTGTAACTATACCTCTGATTTTTTTCAGCATCTTGGTCAGGCACTTTTCCCATCCACCAGATTGCGTGTCAACTTTCAGTAGACAGCTCTGCAGAGAAACAACGATCCACCATAACTCAAAATTTCAGACGTATAAAAAAAAAACTCAAAATTTCAGAGCTAAAAAGAATATCTAAAATGGGAAAAAATATATCGAAGAAAGTAATTGGTAACAAGAAATTTAAGAACATGTACAACTAAAAGAAGAAGAAATCGTCTCTGACCATGTTAGTACTGTAATCCATAGCTAGGTTTAAGAGAGGTTGGAAAAACTAGGGTTTTCTGGAAAGAGACAAAGTGACAAAGGTCGGTATGGGCTATAGTACGAGTTTTGAATGCCAATGGATTTGAGAAAATTGTCAAATGAAGGTGTGGTATTTATACAGGTTTTGGTCCTTTATGATCAAATGGTAATAAAATCTTTGAAGTGTGTAAATTAAGAAGGTTTTGATTAAGATTTGCAGCAGTTAACAACGTCTAAAAATTAAAACTATAAGAAATGAATCGTGACAATTTAAAATGTTGATATGATCTCATTTTCTCTTTTTATTTTTCATGGTTCGAGTATGGTAAGAACTACGATCCCTAGAAATAAGTATCACAACAAAAACATGGATCCTTAGCCCCTAAAAAAAATTATGATCTATTTGGAAAGTGATCGAGCTAATTAATAATGGGTATAAGAAGGAACAATTAATCTTTCGCATTGTAGGGGTCACACCTCAGGATATTGCATATCTCATTTCATTATGGCACTATATGTATGGGCTAAACTAAATAACTAATAGAATTTCTTTTCTTGAAAGAGCCTAGTTTTTGGGAACACTTTCTTGAAGTAGGTCTTTTATCACAATGAAATCAATTTCATTTAAGTAGAAGAAAATGTTACAACTAAGGTTTCAGTACAACACGAATATACATTCTTATATCCAATGCAATATAAAATGAGCGAAAAATTCTCCAGTACACTAAGCAACAAAAATAAAAAATAAAAAACTTGTAAAATCGAAGATAAAGCCCACAAACAAAAATTTTGATGCATACAAACATTTAGTGGCCCTCACCCATAGAGATGGCTGACCGAGTTCATAAGTCATAACTACATCCTACAACGAGCATCTCTATGAAGGCATCAACAAGACATGTAGGCATCTCCTACCTCAGGGTCTGGACTCTGGAATTTACATTTCCCTGTTGCAGTGACTCACCACAATGAGCGCAAAGTAACTTGCTCGTGCACCCAAATGCATATTATTTAAAACAGGTTCCCAATCCATCCAAGCTTCTTCCGGTGCATATTGTACCACATGCATGGATACTCCGTTTTCATTTGATTAGGCAATTAGTAGATATTTCTCGTTGTTGGCCATAAATTTCCATGGTCATCAAAACCAATAAACTCAGATTCAGAATCAATAAAGCAATGGGCGAATTTCATAACTTGCAACTAGAATTTCAACTAGAAATTTACATCAAAGATAATGTCCCGATCTCACCAGGGAAACAAAAAGAAACCACTTAAATTAAAGATCAAAACGCTTAAAGAGTGATGAAACAAAACTTCTTAGGCTGTGCGAGTGCCCTTGTGATTTTTCAAGGAGTTACAGAAAGCAGTGAAACCCTCTTTCAGCTCCCCAGTAAGTGATAGTTGAAGAGGGAGCACCAATGAAGGACGTTCTTCACTTTTGATTCTCAGAGGAAATGATTGTGCCAGAGCTGGCTGCTGCTTATTAAAGCCTTCAAGAATAAATGAAAAGGCCCCAAAAGTGAGACAACTTTGTAGAAGTTGCTGGGGTGCACCTGCAAAATTAGAATCAAATCGTGCATAAAACTCTTACTCCAGACCGAAGAACTTGCCAACCATAACTGTGTTCAGCAGGATATAGACACAGGTGCAGCAAAGACCAGAGATATATGTTCAAGATTTTGTAATTACAAAGGATCTTTAGTAACAAAGTCACCATTTACTCATTTGTAAACTACTTTAATCAAGAAAATAACAACCAAACACCCTAATTAGAAGTTGGTATATTAGACAAAAGATATGAAAATAAAAACTCAAGTTTAAAATCTAAAGGTAGTAATATAACAAATGTACCATGTCCGGATATGAGAAAATACGTCCCAGAGGAAGCATATCTTTAAACTACATACGATGCATGAATGAAACAGAGGACACAATCTATCATGACTACATGTACCAAATGTAAAGACTATATGTCAACAAGTTACTATCTCACTGACATAAATGTGCCATTTTTGGTACATATTTCTAAGAAGGGTGGAAAAAGAGGTTTAGGAAGGGGCTGCATCAAGGAAATGCATTAATATACATAGCAAGTATAGGAGCTAAAGTGTCCAGGGACATTGATACTGGAGATTGGTCATATTGTTTTTAAGTATTACCTGGAAAACTAAGGGCGAGACCGGTACAACATCCAGCTACTCCTGCATTAATGACTGCACAAGGGAGAAAGCATGATCATGATCTAAATAAATGAATAATATGTAGTACCAGTTCCAATTCAAACTTCCATACCATCATCCTTTCCTCGAAGCCTCTTCAAAATGCAGACAACCAAACTGTGCACTCCAGACAAAACTGCAAATGTCTGAAGAAGGAAAACATATGAAGGAACCTTAAATTCTGAAATGAAACTAAACTATTAAAAAAAAACTTATGAATAAATCAATAGAATGTTAATATAATGAATATTTCAGTAAAGTATATTTAAATTAAAAAAGAAAATGAACCAACTCACTCAAATAGTTACACTATCACTTAAATTTAATACCTTAGCATAAGATCCTGCTTCTCCAAAGGATCCTTTAAAGCCTTTTTTCTTGACCAAACCCGCACCTGAAAGACATTGATAATGCAAGGTAAAGAAAAGTTTCTTAAAGTCTATAAAAATAACATGTTAACTGTGCGCACAGATTCTTGAGAAGGGTCTATGCATATTTGATTCGGTGCTAAACTTGTATCCTTGAATCTCTTCCTTTTACAAGTACAAAATTTTCAAATCAAAAGCCAAATTTAAGAGGGATGGTTTGTTCTTCATCCTTTGGCATGTGTGCATGATTACCCAGAAATCACTGCCACTGTCACTTCATGATAGAGTCAATGATTGCTGTATATAAACCAGAGTGTTAAAGCAAGTGTCTTGGATGACAAATTCTAAAGGCTCGGTACTTGCATCGAGCAAAACATGGTTCCAAGCAATTAGCAGTAATATAAAGATAACAATCCCGAATATAAAAGGCATTACATAACCAATAAAACCATAGGCCAAAACCAGTCATATATCCTGCACCAACCCATCTCCACCCTCAGACTCGTGCAATTTCTAACCTTTGGTGTTGTTCTAACAACTTAACCTCAATCACTGACTTACAATCATATCGCATTCATACGGCCACAACACAAATCACACCCTCATGCATCAAATTAAGTAGCTTGAACTCAATTCCACCATACAAACCATGACATCAAACTTTCAAACACTAGCATACTTCAAAATAAGCAATATTGAACAAAAAGAACAAATCCTTTTATTCTTAAAAGAAAGAGCACAATCCCAAATTGTCAAAAATTCGAAATTCCATATCGAGAATCACTCAAATTCCCATAAGCCATGAAATAGGGAGATGAATAGAAACAGAAGGAGGAAGAGGAAAGACCATAGCCAAAGATGGAGCCCATGAATGCGCCGCCGGCGGAGTCCCCAGCGAACCGGAGAAGGCAGACAGCAGAGCCGTTTGGGGAAACAGGGAATAACGCGTTTGAAGGATTAGTAGGGTTAGGGTTTGGGTCGGGGTCGGTGTCGGCGGCTTCGGAGTCGGGTTTCGGAGGATCCAACGGCGACGCGGCGGCCATGGCTGCTGCTGCTGCAACTGCTCTAGTTTTCTACGATTCTATCTTCTTAAAGAGAGAGAGAGACTGAAATCCCAAAACTACCGAGCCAGAGAAATAAAGTACGCCCTTTTCCATTTCTATTTGTTTCACAATTCGTTCCATTTTCATGGGCTCTTCCTGCTCTTGGGCCTCTTTACACCTCCAAGATTTTGTTGCTCTGGCCTGATCTCACACTTAAGCCTCATTTAGTTCGCGAAAAGTAAACATCAGCAAATAAAAATTGTTCATTTTTTGTGTTTGGGATGCAAAAAAAAAATAATACCTTATTGAAGCAAATGAATCATTTTTTCTCTTCTTTCCTTGCATTTATTACTCAACCAACACATTGTTTTATTGCATTAATTACTAACTTTTTAATTACTTGTCCAGATATCTTTCATTGTGTTACCAAACATCCCGAATGAAAAGTTCTTTGAAATGAAAAATTTCTCTTTCCACAGGAAAGATAAAGGAATTACTTTATGTTTGAACCAATATTTGGCAAAGCTCACGTGGCAGATAGGTGGGCTCGACCCACAAAGTGTAATGAATATATGCGGACCCACAAGTCGTAATGAATGACTGCGGCTAATTCAAAGAGATTGATTGTCAGGAGAAACGTTACCAAAGTTTGGGGCAATTAACTTGAATGATCATCAGGAGGTGTTATTGACAATCATCAGTTACAAGACTTGATTGATTACTCATGAAAGAATCAATTATTGATAACGTCAAAAATATCACAAACATGAATACTGCTGAGATTGCTTCTTTTCCTTCATTCAGTAGTTTAGCTTCATTATAAAAAGGACCATGGGATTCATTGTTAGAGGTCCTCGACCAAAACGCTCTACGCAATTACTCAAATTTTATCTCAATACAATTCAACAATTCAGCATACTTATCAATCTTTACTTGTTTATCTTATCGCTTTCTTTACTGATATTTATCTTTCCTGCACTTTACTTTGTCTTTACCTGCACTTTCGTTTATGTTATTTATTTCATGTTGTTTACTTTACGTTATACAAAATACAAAATCACAAAAAAAAATCACCAGCACTTCACTTTCACCTCAATCACCGAGTTACACAGCACTACAGCTAGATAATGTCGATCTGTGCTAAAGTCATTGCACTCAAGGCAGAGAGAACCCCGCGGCCGAGATCGATCCTTCCTCGTCCCACAATCAACTGATCAAGTCAGATCGGCGCAAGGTCTATAAACAAAACAAAACCTCGCTTGACCTACAGGCCGCGAGTTGGCACGCACGCTCACACGTCACCACTCCAAAAGGACACGTGTAAGTCAAAGAAGCCCTCAGCCTAATGAAACACAGTCGAGACGATTTTTGAGCGAACATCTTTTGGCTCGCCCAGTGAGACCACACTTGGTGAATGTTAGACCATTTAGTGAGACATTACATATTTTGTATTTTCACTAATGAGTTATCATGAGCCGAATTTACTTGGCTCTCTTTCAATAATTGATTTCAATGGCCATTATGGCCAAAATCAATTGTATGATTTTGATGGCAGATATAGCTGCGATGCGTACCAAAGTTTTGTTAATTTAAATTGCCATGCATCTTGGGATCAACAAAATCCCACAATACTACCTCAATATGGCTTTGATCACTGAAATGGATATGGTAGCCAATGGTTATGGGCAGGCCAACGAGCCGTATGATAATTGTGGGCAAACAGTTAATGCATCATGCAATAGTTATTATTCAAATTATCATCATAACTTCACATGCGCCGATGTGATGACCTGGTTTTCTGTTATTTAAATTTGGTATTTAATAATGGACCAGTTGTACGAATATTTATTATTGTACTTTGTTCTTAGGTTGTATGTGGAGTGGAATGGTTTTCGTACGTATAAATATTTGAATTTCACAGTTTAAGGGGTCGTGTGAAGTTTGACTTTTTATATGTTGGGATTCTCGGAAAACTTCCTTCACAAAAGTTGTAGAGCGCGTCGATACGAGTTCGTGGACATACGGAACGCGTCAATCGGAGTTCGTATGAGAATGTTATGGCTATCGGAAGAAGTTTCCATTTTAGTATAAATATTATTTCATTATTCCACTTTCCTTTTCCGGAAGTTCTTTTTTTCTCTCCCTTTTCTCTCTCGGTCGATACCTTCAATATCAAAGATTTTTGACTGACCCGACCCGAATCCAATGACCTGACCCGGCTTTTCCGGCGAACTGCGGTGGTCTCCGGCCGTGAAACTTGGTCAGCTGGTTCGCCTCCTCCGTCCGGTCGTCCCTGTGGTGTTCTCTAGTGACGAGATCCACCGTGTGCGGCGCTGCAAGGCTGTGCAGTTGGAGTTTTCGGACCCGGCCGGAAAACACAACTCCGGCGACTTCGTGGCTTCATGCTTCCTTGGTTGAGTTCAGAATAGGCTTCCTGATCGATCTATGGTATTTGTTTTGATCGATTTACGTGGAAATCGGTTCAACTCAGTTTGAGCAATAATCCAAAGCTTGTGAGGTAGTTTTCGATCCCTTAAGCTTGTTTTCTGACTTCGATCCAGTTATGAAAGTTCACAAGCATGCTTAGATGAAGCTTTTTTATGGTGGGAGTTTTGTGAAATATTGAGTTTTGGCCGGCGGCGGTGCGCCACCGCCTGTGGAGGAGTTCCGGCAGTGTTCCGGCCATGTAAGGGACTGTTTGTGGTATCATATATGTTCTAGGCGTTGATACGAGCGTTTCGATATATAATATGCAAATTTTGGAGTTCGTATGAAATTGTTATGATTTTTACAGTTTCATACCGATCGATTTATTCGATCTGTGTGGATTCGAGCGTCCGATCGACTTGTGGTTTGGTCACATCGATCGTGAATGTATTCCGGAGACTTTGGGAGGTCTCAGATGTGGTTTTGCCTCGATTGGCGCCACTTTGGGGGTTTTAGTTCAAAACAGAGGGTTTCGAACTTAAATCAAATGTGAATCGTCACTAAATTGGAAACGTATGTGAATAGGTACTTGACGAAGTACAGTGGACGATTATTTGTGAATTGACGGCTTTGTGTTTTGTTGAAGACGCAGCAGGAGTTCGAGATGAGTAATCTCACAAGGTTCTTTATGAACAAAATTACCATTATCGTTTTGGCGTTAATTATTTAACTGCAAACTATAGTTAGTATTAGTAGGCATTCCTGAGCGAATGTCTACGTATATATATATTCATGTGAAATATATATATCCTTGTGGATGATTGTGATGAATAATAATATGCATGATGATGTTCATATTATTGTTGAATGTGACTTTTCAGGAAACAATATTGTGGAAAAAGATGTTTTCTATTGTTTGAAAAGTATTGAGCTTGATGTTACATTTTTGAGTCAAGCGTGACTCATTTTAAATGTATTGGTCCTTATACCAAGAGTCACAGATGGTGAGCAAGGGTTAGGAAAGCCGAAGCTAGATGTTGTAACGTTTTTAGGTCGGTTGCGACTTACTTAATGTTTAGCTTTAAGACCAGACAGGGTCTAAGAAGATTACATATCACAGATGGTGACAGGTTGCAGATGGTGACCTTGACGTTTGATTTCATGATCAAACGGGGTCTGAAGATCATGTGTCACAGATGGTGACAGAGCACAGATGGTGATAGAGCACAGATGGTGACCTAAATGTTGATTTGAGACCAGACGGGGTCTGAAACCACATGTCACAGATGGTGACAGGTCACAGATGGTGACCAAGACAGGAAATAGGTAATTACGTCCGTAGTCGGACGAGTGGTTACGATTTCAATAGAGCGATAGTCTGTCTGCCATTATAGATTATGGGAGTGACGGTCGAGGTTGCTGGAGACTCATAAGTATGTAGTTAAAGGAGAATTCCGTGAGTATTCTTCTTTTATTGTCTAGATGAGACTTGATTTGCTTCTTGATGGTTAAGTTAGCAAATAGAACATTTTCACAACGGTGATTTATGTTTTCCTTTAGATGGAAAGGTTTTGGAGTGTTAGAAGGAATCATGGCTACATGGTTTCCTTTAGCTGATGTGTATGAGTTGTTGATTGATGTTCATGGATTACTCATACGAGCTTTCATAAACTTACCGGGTTTTGTTGTGTGGAAACCCGGTGCACCATTCTTTTGGTGTAGGGGTTAATCCTGCAGGTCAGGAAAATCGTGGCTGAAACTGAGGTAGCTACAGGCAGCTGAATGGGTAGGAAGCAAATTTTGTTGGCTTTGCCATTGTTATGACTTCCGCTATGTAGTAAGCTCTGAGGAGCATTTACGCTTTATTTTGTGATGGCAACTTAATTCGTAAATTTGTGTAGTATATGACTCTATGGAGTGAGTGTATATTAACTCGGATGGTTTCAGGACATCATTATGTACTTGTTATAAAGGAAAGATGTTCCAGGTATTTGTATTGATGACTGAACATTCACGCATGTATAATTATGGGATTATATATATATCGATTTTCATGTGTGTAAAATCAGGGGCGTGACAGCCGAAGGGGTTTATCTTGGGCCTAGGAAGCCTTTGGGTTCCCCTTGACAAAGTCAAAAAATTATCATCATAACAACCAAGACGGCTACAACCAAATATGGCCCTACAACAATTTTGATGGCTAAAGTTGCCAGCTTGTACGGGAGACTCCACTAGCCGCGTTGCAGCCCCTGTATGATCAACAAGTTTATCACAATCAAATGGTCGAAGGAAATGTAAGCTCTTGGGCAGATGATATAAACTCTTTTGAAAAAGCCATAAATGTGAACAGGATCATTAAAAAAGGGGTGGCAAAAATAGCCACACAATTTTCTATTTTCAGAGAAGAGATGAAGTCACACTTGAATAAGATAAAGATGCTGAGACATCAAAAAATACTGAAGGAGACAAGCCACCGTAACCAGGACCATGACCTCCAAAAAGAAGTATTTATTGATGATCATATGGAAACTTGGCCACCTATTGTTCTTCCCTCAAAAATGGAGGCAAACATGGTAGGTCAAAATTTACAAAATGTCAAGGAGAATGACCATCACATGGTTGAGTGTACAATTAAATACGTAAATATTGATAAGTGTTGCTGAATTGTTGAAATGTATTGAGATAAAATTTGAGTAATCGCGTAGAGCGTTTGGTCGAGAACCTCTAATAATGAGTCCTATGGTTTTTTTTTTATAGTGAAACTAAACTACTGAATGAAGGAAAAGAAACAATCTCAGCAGTATTCATGTTTGTGATATTTTTGACGTTATCAATGATTGATTCTTTCATGAGCAATCAATCAGGTCTTGTAAATGATGATTGGCAATAACACCTCCTGATGCTCATTCAAGTAAATTGCCCCAAACTTTGGTAACGTTTCTCCTGACAATCAATCTCTTTGAATTAGCCGCGGTCATTCAGTATGACTTGTGGGTTCGCGGATATTCATTATGCTTTGTGGGTCGACCCACCTATCTGCCACGTGAGCCTTGCCAAATATTGGTTCAAACACTTTCCTTTCGGTGAATCAAACGAGACCTTAGAGGCCCTCTCTTCTGTATGTTTTTTTTTTTTTTGTTGAAAAGCTCTTCTATATGTTTTTATCTCCCATAAAATCACCAAAATATTTATTTTTCATTATTTACGAAAGTTCCATTACAAAAATGCAATAAAAATAGACACGCATGAGTAATTTGCATATTCTTGTATTGCATTTTGAAGAAAAACAAAAATTATCTAAACAAAAGAAAGTCACTTTGCATAGAAAAATATAACAAAAGGAAAAAAGAACTAATTGACACACTCGTCAACATGTGCTTTTTCATGCCATTTTGATGTAAAAGCAAAAATAAAATGAGAGTAATAGGGCCAAATTGGTTTTTTTTTTTTTTTCCAAAAATTTTTGGCCAAATTTTTAGAGTAGGTTTTTCTGTTTTCGTTTTTTACAGGGACATAGTTGTTATTTCCTATGTCCAGGGTTATAGTTGTCATATGAGGAAGAGAATCTGTGTGTATCGTTGGAATCCAAAACATTTTCTCAGACTCGGTGGCTTCGGCTAGGTCCTTCTACTCCACACTCGTTCGCTTCCTCGTTAGATTTCCCGATCAACTTGCTGTTGGGTTTCTCCGACAAAGGGTCGAGGTATTGCTCTCTTGTTTCTCTTCTTATAAATGAGTCTCTCTTCCTGGTTTTTCTTCGTACTCTCATTTCTGATCTATAAGCCTATAATCATCTCCATTCTTATATGTTTTGTTGCTGGTTATTATACGACAATAACAGTAACAAAGGTGAAAAATTTTAGACATAAATTGGTTTTTCAGGCAAGTTTTAGCATGTGTTATTTGGTTTTTTGAAGCACATTTTAGTATTCGAATCCTAAAACCCTAAACCCTAATTCTACAGTATTTGTGAGTTTATACTACGTTTTTGTAATGCTGTGTGTTAAACATAATTGTTTTTGTTGTTGCTTTCTAGTTACTATTTCGAGTTGGAAAGAAAGGCTGAGTGTTACTGTGTTGGTTTGATTTGAACTGGATAGCATGAAGAAGAATTGGGCATTGCATTATAAAATATTTCCACTGTCAAATTAGTTTTTGAGAACAACAGAACCGAGTTATTTGAAGTTCGATTGACACATTTAGTGATTCACGGTTGACATATTTGAACATCGAAATGTATGTTGTATTATGACATTGCTTTTGAACTCATAGTCTTTTACCAAATGGTTGGTTGCTTTACCTCACAGCAGTATTGTATTCTTCCTTACAGAGACTTCATCTGGGTCTGTGGGATTTTTGAGTTTGCATTTTGCAAAAGACAAGGATGGGTAGGATGATATTGAATAATGCATTGAGAGCAATAGTGAATGCAGAGAAAAGGCAGAAAGCTACGGTGGAGTTGCAACCTATTTCCACAGTCATGTCATCTTTCCTGAAAATTATGAAAAATCGAGGTAAAACTCTTTATTCGCCGCCTCCTTCTAGAAATTGATTTTATTAATCAATACTAAATAAGCCATTTTCTTTCAATTAATAGCGTTAGTGTTCAATACTAAATAAGTCATTTTTCTGCATTAATATTTATTTACTTTAACTTGGGTTGTTGTAAAGTTGTCTCTCAGAGGGTTTCAGAAGTCGTAACTTGTATTGATTAAGAATATATAACTTATATGATATGGACTCTAGGAATTCGGCTTCATTCGACGTAACGTTTCTATTGTTCATTTCCATTAGTTCACACAAGCAAGAAGATGGTTGCCTGAACAGGTTGACTAGCTTAGTGCCCTGTTGTTTCATTTTTCTTTTCATCTGACCGTACCTCTGATGTAAAATACTGTCAAATACATTACATTTGTTAATGTCATGGGATTTCAATGGTCAATCTGTAAAAGAATTATGAAAAACAGACAATTCTATCTTCACTTTGATGTGAGGCATAATTCGGGAAGTTTGGACAATGAGCCTCAAATAATATTGGCTTGAAATAATTTGGTAATGCGTAACAGCTTAGAACTGGGTATGAATTTTAGTCTTTGTTGGAAACCAAATAGGGATTCTAAATTCTTTGGCCATAAAAGAAGAGATTCTATATTCAGCCTGAAAAGGGATTCAAACTTCTTTGACCATGGAAAAGAGATTCTACATTCTTCGGCCAGAAAAATGGGATTCTTTCTTCACAGCATTTGCTATATGAGACGGGTGGGTCATTGGGAGGTTGTATTATGAATACAAGGGCAGTCAGAAAGATAAGTAGCTAGTGGACTGTTTCGCTCTGTATCAAATGCATAATACTTGTTTGGTTTCTTTGTATGAAGGAATAACAAATCCTTGTTAACTCTGAATGATATTCGTTAAAATTGTTGCATGTTGTAATGTTCCCGAGTGCCTTGCAGGATATATCAAGGATTTTGAAGTTTTTGAGCCACATAGAGTGGGGAAAATTACAGTTCAACTACAAGGCAGGGTTAATGATTGTCGAGCTCTTACTTACAGGCAAGACGTCAAGGCAAGAGATATTGAAGAGTATAAAAAGCGCAAGCTTCCAACACACCAGGTATATTATCCTCCTGATGTCTAAAGAGTAAAGATCTGTCAAAATTGTTGATTCTCACTTTTATTATTGAAATACCTGTCACGGAAGGTCTGTCTGCAAATTTTTTTTAGGGTTCGAATGTGTTCATGAGAGGATAATGGTTTATACCTTTTTTTCATTCCCTCTGTGCAGTGGGGTTATGTTGTGATTACAACTCCTGAAGGTGTAATGGATCACGAAGAGGCTATTACTCGTAACGTGGGGGGTCAGGTTCTTGGCTATTTTCATTAGCTATCTTCTTAGTGGAAACAGTAAAGGTTCTCCTACATGATGAGAGGCTGATTTCACCAGCAAGAATATGTTGTTTTGTTGACCTACAAATCAATTTTATGTGAATCTTGTGCCAATTGATGATTTAGATCAACAGTAGAACATGATTGCTCTTCTTTAAAACATATGCAATCACTTCCCATTTCACATAAATGGCTGCCTCGTTGTCTTTTTATGTGTCAGTGTGTTTGCCTCACGAGGACCATAGGGTCTGTGGCTTTAAATCCTTTAATGACGCTATCTGGGTTAATTTCACGCTGTATAAACTGGATATAAGTTTGACAACACGTATCTCTGCAGGTTTATTTCAGTCTTACTATTCTTGATTGGGAATTTGGGATTGTTGTTGACGGGACATGGAATGATTATATTTGTAACGTGAATTTGAGAACTTGCTTGTCTAGATATATTAGGTTAGTTGTTTCCAAGAGAAGTATTTGACTATTTGGTAACAAACCAGTTGTCTTAGTAGTGTTAAAAATAAGAAAAGAAAAAAGAAACAGTTTTAGAACCAATTTCCCACCAGTCCAAGCGAATGTGATGTGCATAACTGTTTAAATGTTTCCTATATACAGCTATATCACGATGGGGTTAATCGATGGATTTATATTATACTGGATGCTAAGATATGATCTTATGGTTCTTCCTGCAGTTTATTCCTTTTACAGCAGGCACCTAGCTAGAGATAACTAGGGAACACCAATACTAGAGATAACTTCCTCAAATATGACATCTACCATTGCCAACACCGTGAAATCCAATGATCCAAAAAATTTCTTGGTTCTTATGTAAGAATCATTTTTCAGGAAACTTGTCACATCCGTAACTGTTTGATCATGTGAACTGGGCAAGCAATTAAATACGCACATACATCTCACTCAAATTGTTAAGTTGTATGCATTTTCAGCAATACAGGACATAACCGTTTATGAGTGTACAGGACAGAATTATGAGAATGAATAGGCATGAATGTTATATATTAAAGCATACAAGATAAATTATAAATGGAAGAATTCAGATAAATTATAAATGGAATGAATTCAGATAAATGGCATGAACCCAAGTTAGGTTGCAATGCCAGTCCCCCAGAGCGAATAAGTTTCCCTGAGCCAGATAATAAATCTTCTTGCTTGATATCATTGTTCAGCAGTTCAGTAATGCTCTTGATATATTGCTCCAAATTCTGCTCTCCATGCCTGATCATCATCTACGATTGTGTTGTTGTGTGGAATGTCAGAGTCCTCCCGGTACATTGGTTGCAGAGCAGATTGTGGCAGTTTACTCTCCGCCATGTACTGCTTCATGGTGATCATCTCCATCTTGTGCTTTCTTTTAACCTTCTCCACTTGCTTCTTCAACATTTCATTTTCTTGATGCACATTCATGAAGTTCTCCTGTGTTATGGGGATAAACACTTGAGATTAGTTTAAAGCATCAAACACTCTACAACTTTTACTACAGCTGTGCAACTGATGCACATCAAAGATCACTTATTAGTTTTACGTTCGAAGCATAGAACATGACTTACCTGCGCAACTGATGCAGCATGTTCAGCTTCTCTAAGCCGAACAAGGAGTTCTCCAGCAGCATGAACAGCTTCTGCAGTATCCCTGAGTTGAATCTTGAGACTTTTGTTCTCCTTCTTCAAAAGTTCCCTCTCCCTCTCTCTTTCCACTCTCAATACAGAGAGCTCTGCTGCCAGGGATTTGGAGAAACGAGATCCACGACCTTTTCGTCCTGCCTTTGCTGCTGCCCTCTTCACTTCTGCTATCCCTTCCATGATGGCACGGTGCTTTCCACCCAACTCATTATACTTCTCTTGTAGTTCAACATAGTGTTCCACCATTCTAGCATGCCCAAGGACAGATCTATGAAGTGCATCATCCAACTCTTCTGTACGATTCTTCTCCAAGTTCAGCTCCATCTCCACCTTCTCTGCTCTCCGGCGGATGGACTCAAGATCTATTCTCAAGTCATCAGTTAAGGAAATCCAGTCACTCTCCATTTCTGTCCATCTCTGTCTTTCCTTCTCTAGTTCTTCCCCACTGAAATCTCGATATGAACCGCTTTTTCGTAGTTGGATAGATCTTGACAATAAGGATGATCTCAGTTTGTCAGTAGACCTTCTGGCAGATGGATCATTTTGTAACTGCAACTTGCTTCTTAGTGCCTGAACTTCCTTAAGAAGTGCTTCCTTCTCATTCTGATCAAAATTTGCAGTCCCATACCCAAGATCCAACTCATTATGAACTTCTTTTATCTCACATTCCTCCTGCAAAAAACAGTGAGAACATGTAAGAGAACTTAAAAACATATGAAATTATATTTCATATGTGGACTGGAATGAAGAAGTTAACCTACTACCTACCTCCTCATATGGTATCATTTCTTTACCATACCCTGCAACTGAACTACATTTCTCACGTTTGTATTGCTCTACCTGGAAATCAGATTCTCGTTCATGTAAGACCCAAAATATGGAGAAGAAAATCATTGAGGTCCAAAACCAAAGAAAAGAAAAAGTTACCAATTGATTTAACTGCTCAATTTTAGCTGCTTGCTCCATGCAACGATTCTCAAGCTCCTCCCTCTTTGTAGGTTGTTTCATTACATCATCTGCACCCTGATTTAAGGAAAAAAAAATGAAATGAAATAAGAAGGCAGTAATAGACACTTATCTAGCTACATAAGAAGGCATTCATAGAGTCCTGAGGTAGGTGGGCTAAGCTCAACACACCTCTTTCATTGACTTAGAATTCCCTGCTTCATCAACTGCTATAATCAGTGTCTTCACACTGTCCTGGCCCCCATTGGTACCATCTTCAGGCACTCTTCTTTTGCAAGATGCACAAAGGAAAGAAACAGAAGGCTCATCTATGGATGGTCTTGTTTCTGGTAATGTCTGAGCTGAAGAAGGTTTCAGTGCCAAGTGCTCGAAGGAGAAGGAGACTGTAGATTTGTTCAATGAAGAGTTCTGCTGATGATAGTCAATTAACTTTAGGCCCCTCTGAAGGCTGGCAGCTAATGACTCGGTGGGACCAGAAAAATTCCTGCTTGACCGCAAAGAGGATTGGATGTTTTCAAGGGACTCTCTCACCACATCCGACTTAAACTTGGAATTGTCTGGTACCTTGTTCTGACTGACTGAACAACTTGATGCAAAAGTGACACTTTTCCGTTGTGTATTTCCAATTTTTGGAGACTCTGTCAATGTAGGTTCTTGAAGGATGGGAGACCGACTGCATAAGCTAATAGAGATGCCACTACTTCTAGCTGCTGGATTAATAGCCTCTGAGTTAGTGTTAGGAGGAAGTTCATCCTGAGATTCTTCCATATTAACTTCTTCAAATTCCTCTGTTTCTTTTTCTTCTGAGGAATGGAAGTCATCATCTTCACTCATCAAGTCCATCCCGTCTCCTATATTCTCCTCACACGAACTATGCAGCTTATCTAGCTGCTGACCTAATTCCCTTACATCCTCCTCATCCACATATACCTCTTCATCAGAATCATCCTCTATGCGGGGTAAGAAAGAGCGATTCAGGCTAACTCGTAACTGATTCAAGCTTTCACGTACATTTTTCCCTTCAAAACATCCATTCCTACCACCTTCTGAGGTAGACTTCGCTTTTATAAGTTCATCCTGCAAACAAAAATATGAAAAACCTTAAAATTGTATTCTATTCAACCTGTGTGACAGAATTCCACATCTGCTCCAAAGAATATGGTACCTTCAACTGACGAATCTGATCACTCAAATCATTAACAGCATCCTCGGTTATTTCATTTATTACTGGGTGGTTCCTGATAGATTTCACTCGTTCTCCGAATCTTAGTGTTTGCAGTATCTCACCGTGATTGCTGCATTCACAACAAGCAGAGTCAGTTTTCAGATTCTTTCAATTTTCAAGCGCACCTTCAAACCAATGACTACACAATGACCACATGTATGTACATGCATATATACTAGTATATGAATCAAACTTTACTTGTTATCTGGGGCAACAGCGCAGATGACTGTTAGTTTTGAGTTGCCACCAAGTGATTCCCGAAGTAAATGTGTTAAGCAAGAAGACTTGTATGGCACATCTTCAGATTTTCCAGAATGATGCACTTTAGCCAGAGCATTTACCAAAAGCCTGCACCAAATTAACATCAACCACTAAAAAGTCACATCATTGTCCCAAGGCTAACTGATCTCAGCCAAAGTCTAGAAATACACTTATCTCTTGTGCTGTTTCCATAAACATGTTACATGATAATACATATATCAGAATGTTCAATTGATCAAAAAAATTGTTTCTCTTATATCTTCTTTAGAAATGCATCTCTCAGATCATAACGATACCACCACAAGTTGTCCACAATCTAGCATTTGATGGAACCTTTATCAAATAGTCAAATACAATGATTATGGACTCTTACCCAAGTCGCGACAAGGACTTCTTTACATATTTGCCTTCCCTTGCACATTGTCTACCTGCATCCTCGTCTTTATTCCTATCCAAACCAGCAAGATCAACAAAGCTCATTCTGCTTGTTTTTGAACTACCAAAACACTTGGATGAGGTCTCCTGTGGAATCAAGTAATAAATCACTGAACGAAGCGACAGGCAAAAAAAACTAGTAAACCACCTTCTATCCCAGAAAAATTAATATCCACTAGTAAACATAACCCTTTAAGACAGAAAAGAAAAGAAGGTTTGAATCATCACAGTAAACAATATGAGATGATACCTTGCACCATGACTCGATGATGAAGGTACAAACAATATGGGACCTAGAGCTCTTAGAGTTTGTGCTAGTTGCTCCAACTTTTCTACTTGAAAGCCCCTGCTCCATATAGAGAGAAATTGATGAGTATCCAAAGCACAGAACAAAGAAATAGACATCTGGACCTTTATAGTCACTGGAAAAATTGCACATTTCCCACCTTAATCAGAAGTTGTGTCACATCCTCATAGCTAGTCACATACTCCTCTGTCAGATTCTCAACGTACAATCCATTTTTGGGATCATCTTTTATCTATAGCAATTTAAAACAAAACTCATTTGTACCGTAGCATATTCTAATGAAGCATGATGTAAAGAAAACGAAAGCAACAATGAGTGAAACAACTAAATAAAGAAAATCTCCACCTCAAGGTTCCGCATGGTTGGATCAAGTAGATCTCCTATTTGTTCATTATATACCTGTGATAAAGAAGAAATTGACAACAGACATTACTACACAAAGACCTAAGAGACCAAATGTTGCCCTATAGTTTCCAAAAGAATTTAATTAAGAAAACAAAAATGTACCTCAAGAAAAGAGCAACGGAACTGGTAATTAAACTGTTTCCCTTCTGAGTTCTCTTGCTCCTATACAATAATCATCCCAAACAAACATTCATGAACGCATGTCAGATACACGATTACTTTCTACATTTCAACTTACCAAAATGAAGTAGAAAAAAAAGAGACATACTTTCTCTATCTCCGAGAACAACATTTGGAACATACGAGGAACAATGCCCTGGCAACTATCAGGAGATGAATCCACAACCATGGCGCTTGGAGGACCCCACAGCGTGTATGTCTTCCCGCTACCACTCTAAAAACAATTCAACAAAACATTTTCACATAGGCATTACAGAATTCATTTATACTTGAAATGAATGTAGGATATGAATGAATACCTGTCCATATGACAAAATCGAAGTGTTGTAACCGGCTAAGGCATTTTTAACCAAGGGCACACCAACTGTCTGAAAAACATCTTCCTGGTGGGATCCAAACAATACTCATGAATCAAAATCCACTAGCCTAGAAACTGAGAAGCTAAGAAAATTACCGATAAGACCATTCCTCACTCTTTATATTGTTCAAGTAACTTGGTTTTTATAATGCATGGTTGACAACTCCTCTACTATTAACATCTAGAAGTTCACAATTCTCAATTCATTACATCTTTTTGTATTCTTTTCTTTGAAACAAAATCTGCACCTAGCTAAAACCGAAAACGCTCACAATTGAAGATTATTTTTTCCTATCATACCTGATCGGATTTCGAATCAAAAACCGAATCAAACTCAAATTCACGGTCCCCAACCGACACTGTATTGGGAGAAACCTTGTTAACGGTCCAGTCTCCTCCTTTAGTAGGTCTAATTCTCACCACAACCTATACAATTTTCAAACCACAAATCAAAAATGAGAAAAACAAAACAACGAAAGCAAGCAATAGAAAAAGTAAAAAACTATCAAACATACCTTCACTGCAGGGTCCGAAGGTGCCTGGATTTCGTCAGATCCATCAATCTCACTCTGCAATTCAAACAATTTCGATACTCAACTTTCCAATGCACACTCCAATTTCAAATTTCAAATTACAGAACAATAAAATAGTAATTTTAAGCTACTCCATTTCTTAAAGTACCTTTGCCGGAATGTTCTGAGCGGCGGCGGTCGGAGATTTGGGCAAATCGGACTGCACTGGTAGCGGCTTGGTAGCAAAATCAGATTCGTCGCCGCCGGGTTGGATGTTAGGGTTAGGAGGAGGGGTGTTTTCGGCATTTGGCGTGGCGACTTTGTGGCTGAAGAAGGATTTTCCGTGCTTGGTTGAGATGGATCTGGGGAGGAGGTTTCGAATCGATGAAGCGGAGATGGTTCCCAAGAATCGGGACTCGCCGCTGGTTTCTGTGGCGGTGTTCTTCGGCTTCATTGTTTCTGAGATGAAGAGAGAGAAAGAGCTTGGTGGAGAGAGAGAGAGAGAGAAAGAGCTGTACAGATTTGAATTTGAAATGGTGGACAGAGAGACAGGGAAGAGAGCGTTATTTTGAAGTGGAGTAGGGAGATAGATGACCGTTATACAGTGAATTTTATAGGTGAAATTTCAAATCCAAGGATTTTTTTTTTTTTTTAAAAAGAGAGAATAATTAATGAACTTGGTTAAAGTTATTCGAAAATGATAATTATGCCTCACGCCTTTCTATTTTTCTTCCAGATCTATTTCCGTCGAGATGATAATTTTTATTTTTTTTTGTTACTAGTTTCAGATATTCATCTAGATTCTATTAAGGGTTTTCTATTTCAACAGTGTCTGAACTCTTCGAGGACTTTTGAAATGATTCCTGAACTTTCAAAATTATCAATGTGATACATTGACTCATTTTTTCGTATCAACGTCGTACCTGCGGTCGATTTCAGTCACAGAACCGTTAACTATGACCATGTGCCCAGCATGTGAGGCACTTAATGAGGTTAAAAGACTAATTTACCCTCAAAAGTATAAAAAAAAGGTTTTTTACTTCAACAGTGTCTGAACTCTTCGAGGACTTTTGAAATGATATCTGAACTTTCAAAGTTATCAATGTGATACCTGAACTCATTTTTTCGTATCAACGTCGTACCTGCGGTTGATTTCCGTCACAGAACCGTTAATTATGACCACGTGCCTAGCACGTGAGGCACAAAATAAGGGTAAAAATGACCTTTCCCACTTCCTTTAGTTCTTCACGTGTCCCGTCGTACCTTAAGTTCCTCTTCTCCATTTCTATTTCCTTTTTCACCTGCAAAATGCAATCAGATGGGATGATGACATTTCCTAGCAAAATGCAAAACCCAAAGCAAAACTTGAAACAGTGTCTGAACTCTTCAAGGACTTTTGAAATGATACCTGAACTTTTAAAGTTATCAATGTGATACCTGAACTCATTTTTTCGTATCAACGTCGTACCTGCGGTCGATTTCCGTCACAGAACCGTTAATTATGACCACGTGCCCAGCACGTGAGGCACAAAATAAGGGTAAAAATGACCTTTCCCACTTTCTTTAGTTCTTCACGTGTCCCGTCGTACCTTCAGTTCCTCTTCTCCATTTCTATTTCCTTTTTCACCTGTAAAATGCAATCAGATGGGATGATGACATTTCCTAGCAAAATACAAAACCCAAAGCAAAACTTGAATCCAATTCTCTGATAGACGGACTCTGCCGGGGACTCCATCTCGTTGGAGTTCTCCAAGCACAGCTTGCTTGACGGCTTTGCTTCTCTGAATTTATTGCAAGCCGGAGCGGTGTAGACAGTTTCACAACTCTTGGCCTCCAGATCTGAGACTTTGAATTTACCTGAGATTTCAAACAGAGGGATCAGAGAGAGAGAGAGAATATGGTCGGCGGCAATCCAAACCTTCTTGTGCAACTTGCCGGAGATATGACGGAGGCGGGCCACGCCGTCGTGGCACTCAGCTTCCTCACCGCAACTAACATCACAACATAAGTTCATGAATTTCAAAAATAGTCTGTCTCTTTGTAATTGAATCAAAATTTGTAAAAGTGAAGGAGACTGAGAGTCTCTCTCTTTCTCTCTCTGCAACTCTCTTTCTTTCTCTCAACAGTTGCGAAAAGGCAAAGGATGGTGATGATGGGAGAAAACCCAAAACTGATTTTTCCGCGACTGCGTGTTTGTGTATAACTATGTCTATCTGTATATGATTTATTGAACAATGGAGCAATGATCATTTCACTGATTCTAGCTTCTAATCAATTTGTCCAAAAAAGAACCGGCCTTTGGTTATTTGTGGCTGTAATATCAGTACTTAGTGGGAGCATCGGACGAGGTACTCCTGCAAGGCAATCGGCGGCGGTCGGGGCGGGTGAGGAACAATCTGAGGGTTTTACGGTGGAAGAGGTGGATGACGGGGCTACGCGTGGGGCTTCAGGCGACGACGAGGCATTGAGTGGCGAGGAGCTTGAATTTTTGCAAGGTAGCCATATCGATCTAGCTGAGTTCAATGTGGTTGTAGTCAGGTAGTGCTTGGAAAGGGTTGGGTGGTTGAGAGAGAATGTGAGATTTGATTTGCTGCCATGGCTTCCAATCGGAGGGGACAAATCAAAGGGAAGAAGACGTCGAAAAACAAAAACAAGAAAGAAAAAAAGAAAGAAAGAAAGCAAAAATAAAATAAAAAAAACAATACTTTTGAGGGCACGTGGTCATAATTAACGGTTCTCTGACGGAAATCGACCGCAGGTACGATGTTGATACCAAAAAATGAGTCCAGGTATCACATTGATAACTTTGAAAGTTCAGGTGTCATTTCAAAAGTCCTTCGAAGAGTTCAGACACTGTTGAAGTAAAAAAAAACCCCGTAAAGAACTAAAGAAAGTGGGAAATGTCATTTTTACCCTTATTTTGTGCCTCACGTGCTGGGCACGTGGTCATAGTTAACGGTTCTGTGACAGAAATTGACCGCATATACGACGTTGATAAGAAAAAATGAGTTCAGGTATCACATTGATAACTGTGAAAGTTCAGGTATCATTTCAAAAGTCCTTGAAGAGTTCAGATACTGTTGAAGTAAAAAACTCTTCTACTAATTAAGGAGGAGATTGTGATGTATTGAGTGATTCTAATAGTTGGGAGATATTTATTGAGGAAGAATATGAATTTTGGTTACTTGGTTAGTGTGTCCGCTTAGGTAGAAACATAATATAGTGATGATGGAACAAGTTCATTTCATGACTTCCTTCATTACTTTTGATTTATGTGGAGAACGTTATTCAACGTGCAAATTTGTTAGACGTAGAAGTCTGAAAAACTACCTATGTATGTATCAATGTCGATAGTAACCTAGCTATATGATTCTCTTTCATTACTTTTAATTGATGTGGAGAATGTAATTCAATTTGTAAATTTGTTGGACGTAGAGGTTTGAAAAGCTGTATGTACCAATATCAATAGTAAAATTTTTGACTATTATTCAAGTAGGCATGCTGCAGGCCTTGGGAACTTGGATTTGCAATTATGGTTTTCTTTTGTACAAGTAGTCTTTCTACAACATTGCAATGTGATGCCTTTAATCAGTGCTAATTAGACACTTCATTTGCCAGTTGAGATAGCTTGCTTCTATCAAAAGCATGTACCTAAATTGGTATAAAGAGGAACTCGATGAATTCACATGTATGTATTGGTCATGGTTGTAAACCACTAAAACTGCCACAAGATCACAAGGCTTAGAAAATAATAAGAGCATAACCAGCCATTTTTGTTTTGATCAAATAGAGAACTATATTAATAAGAGCAAGCTAGCCCAGATTAATACAAACAGACCCATGAAGGGGAAGCCCATAAAGGGTTATAGACATAACGGGGTACAAACATAACATAACACATTACATAAAATGATGGGCCCAAAATATGAGACCCAGCCTACAAGTGCTGCCTAAACAAGAAGCTCAGCCCAAATCGGTGAACACCAATCATAGATTCATCACCATCTCCATAAGGGAAAGCGTCGTCGTCCGGGGGGCGGGGGTGGGGGGGTTGCAGTGGTTCCGCCACCGTTTTCTCTCCTTTGCCCCCTATCATGAAGCTGTGAACCTTCGCTCCGACACCCAGGGTAGAATCTTGAGGGATCTCCCCACTCTTTTGTCTTTGAAAAAGACGGGATCATTCTACCGTCCAAATCACCAAGATAAGGTCTCGGGGATGGATCCGATCTCGGAGACATTACTCTAGTGGCATCAAAGGAGTGGAGCTTGCTGCAATTAGCAGAGGAGAGAAGGGTTTGTGGATTGAGGTGAGTTGGGTTGAGGAAAAAATAGAAGAGAAAAGATGGGAGGAGGACAGAGAGGAAGACTTTGGCTACAGATGACATGGATCTAGAGATAACTCTGTGGAAGGGTTGAGAAAAAATAAACCGCAAAAACTAAAACAGTGAATACTGGGACTAGAAGCCCGAACAAGAGCATGCTCCCCTGATTCTCAAGCCGAAGATCTGGACCCGATTAGATCTAGATCGAGGCAAGAGAAAAGGGGGAGAACGGTTTCATATCTATTTTCTCTCTCTAGTTTCTAGAGAGAAGGCAGAGCATGGGGTTTTTCCTTCCACTTTTTCCATAACCGGCCATTAGAGATAGGTAGGTGTGCTAGGTATCTTCAATTTGTAACCGAGTAGGCAATGAAATTATTGTTACTACTCGTCACAAAGTTGTACACATCATGCATGTATGTATAGTTATTATTAAAGTAGAACAGATCATTGAAAAAAATTGAAGAACAGATTGAGCGTAGAAAAGGCAAAACTAGAACCTTGTAGATTTGGTGTTCAGTGTCCAATTGCAAATTATTATATGTTTTCGAGAAAGAAACGGTGCCAGGAGCAAAACATGTGTCTTTGCCACAAACTATGGGTTTTTTTTGAACATCTAAGGTTGTTTAGGGCCTCAATCTGGGTTTATTATTTCTGTTGAATTTTAGTTTTCTAGTTAGTTTTAAATTTACTTCTAATTTAATCTTTGGTTTTTAGGATTGGTTGTTAGAACCCTAGGGTTTATTTTGTAGTATTTAAGCAACCTTAAATAAACGATTGCAAACAATCATCTTTCATATTATTATCAATCAAAATTATATTCTCTGGTTGACTCCAGTTTTATCGTTTTAGGATTTAAAGCTTGTATTTTCAGCTTACTCGAACTATGTCAATTATAAATTCTTTTATGTAACAAAGTAGATTAAATTGAACAAATAGAGTACGTAACATATATATTGGTGTTATTTTTTAGGGCTAAATACAAATTACCACCATGTGGTTTAGGTCCAAAATTAATTCAGTCCATGAACTTCTAATTTCATCAAAAACACCCCTGTACTTTCAATTTTGATCTAAAAGGTCCAATTTGTTAGTTTTCCGACAATTGAGTTATTTAACTTGTTAATGTGGCTCATATATGACCAATGTTTTATGATGTGGTGTCGAGATGGTCTGCATAGTCAATTTAGGAGTGAGTTCTACTAATAAAAATAAATAGTTTTTCAACAAATAATTCAACTATAACTTGAACCCATAACAGAATATTAATGAATTAGACCTATTACATTAAAATTGAAAGTGCAGGGGTGTTTTTGATGAAATTAGAAGTTCAGGGACTGAATTGATTTTGGACCTAAACCACAGGGTACTAACTAATATTTAGCCCTATTTTTTACCAATCCATGATGAAGAAAAAGAGTAAAGAAGCATCTATAGTGAGGATTAATGGTAAGTTATCCATGTATAGGAAAATTAAACAATTCAAAAGAAAAATACCAAGCTAAATGAAGGCGATGGAAACAAAAAAAAAATTAAAAAAATGAAAGGTTTTCTGTAAAAAAACAAAAAGACAAAAACTAAAACTGATACAAGGCACAAATAGTTCAAAGAAATAGCCGTTGTGGCTAGTGGAAAGATGATTACTGATCCTAAACTCATGGGCCAGCACAGCTGTCAACTACAGTTTACAGCTGACCAACTCTTGTTTACTTTCGTAGCCCTTAAATAAAGCTCAAACTTCTTTTTTTTGGTTTGTTATTATTGTAGATTGTACTTAAAGTTTACCTTCATCTTATCCAGGGATCATCATTTGGCCCGCAGGCCCAAAAGCCCATGGGCGCCCATCCGGCCCTGTCCATTAGGCACGAGGTAAGACTAGAGCGGAGGGTTCAAAGCCAAAGCCCAGGCCAGGCCCATTAAAACCCATCTGGCCCGACCTTATAAGTCTAACCTGAAAGCCCATTTCTAGTATTAATTTTTTTTTTTTAGTTATATTGAACTAATTATTGCATTAGGTTATATTTTCCTTTAATTTTGTATTTTGTTTTGTTCAATCATTAACATATCATAATTTTTTCATAGCTTTTAAAGAACATGACATATAAATATAATAGGCTTGGCCCTGCCCACCCAAAAAGCCCAGACCGGCTCAGCCCTAAAAAGCCTGTACGGACCTGATCCCATGGGCAGCCCTGGGCCTTGATTTTTAAGAAAAGCCCGGCCCTGCCCAGCTGGAAAAATAGAAAAAATATGTTGTAGCTCTGCCCGGCCCGGTCTAAGCCCATTGATTTTGGGCAAGGCTGCCCATTAACGACCCATAATCTCATCTTATCGATTGCATTCGAGCTTTAGATTTTGTCGCAACGAGAACATAAAGTTTACCTTTATCTTAACAATTGCACCAAAACTCTCTTCATCACTGGTATCCAAATTTTTTGTTTCATCAAAAATGTATCTATGACTAATTTTAATTGACAGGACCTCCGAATTTCACCCTAAAATCTGAAATGGCTTTGTGGAGTCCACATCAAAACTTCCCCTAGAAGTGGACTATCCAAATCTTGTAAAAACATTCTAACACTCCTCAATAATCATATCCATCCTCATCTTCTGGAGCCTACCTGCTCTTCAATAATCCCGAATTTACATCAAAATGAATTCAAACTTCATATATCACGTTAACTATTCAAACAATCTATCAAAAAATGGGTTTGATCCAACAGTTGGATCTTCCCGAATCAAAATCCGAATTTCTAAAACTTCGGAAATTCCTGTTGTTCCCAAAGTTCATCTTATGACTACCAAACTATATCCATTTGTTCGTAATGATGAGCTCTACCCAATACACTAAACTAAAACACCTAAAACGGCCAGACGCCCCCCCACGCGTTGCCACCTCTAACCCCTAATTGGGTCACCGTACCTATGTCAAATTGTTCCTAACAACATCCCCAATAACTTTTCTAACTACAACATTGATCAATTTAAGTGTATAAATCAGAAATTACCTTGAACACTCTGAAACCCCAAATTTTCTCTACTCTTCAATTCGTCCTACGTGAACTAAATTGGTGGAAGAGGCTAGTATGGTTTGAAAGAGTGTGATGAAGCCTTCAAAGCCTGAGTGGTGGAGAAAGCTATGGTGGCCGGAAAACCCACAATTGACCAAGTTGATCGAAGCGGCCCCAAGGAAAAATTTCTCTTCAATTCTCTCAGTTTAAGGCTTGGCATGAATTTCTTCCATGAATGGCAAGAGGAAAGAGAGGCGGTCCATTTTTGGCCCGTGGCGACATCGGTGGTGGCCGAAGAAGGAAGAAAAGACCGGGTTAATGTTCGGGCATGATATGGGTCGGGTTAGCGATTAGGTCAATGAGAGAAAGTTTGGGACTAAGGTCTCGGCTCAAAATGGAAATTTCTCAAAATAGAAATCTCAAACTGCTATTTGTAGTGGTTTCTCGAAATAGTAACTCGAGATTTTTATATCGTAATTTCTTCATACAAACTTCGATTTTAGTGTGCTGTATGTCCACGAACTCAGTTTCATGTGTTCTACAACTTTCTAGAAGGAAGTTTCCTCAAAAAGTGAATAGAACAAAAAGTCAACTTTTAGCATCCTTGAATGTATAGAAACAAGGGTAAAAAGTAAGGATAATTGTCATTTACTGTCTAAATGACTAGGTAAACAAGTAAATTTGGGTACGGGGTGTAACAGTCTCCTCACCTTATAAAAACTTCGCCCTCGAAATTTTGTACTTGTCAACTGAAGAGATAGGGATGTACCAAATGCTAAGTATATTTATTGAAGAAAAGGAAACATATGAATCTAACGGAAGAGATGACGATAGGGTAATAAAGAGAATGGAAGTATCACTTGGCTTAGGCAAAGTATAACAGTTTGATCTAAATTGAATAATATACTCACACTAATCTCTTATGAAGGATGACTTTCCCTGTGAAGCATAGCCTAAAGTCTGGTCTGAGGTGCTGGACATCCACGCTGACCTCTACCTCTCCTAGTGTTATATCTGCCTATTGCACTAGCACAAGTACCACTGCTGAATGGACCATCAGATGCACTGTCAGATGCAGTACCAGAAGCACCACCCAATGCCTGTCTGGAGTTTTGACCAAATCCCGATATATTGCTCTGAATCAATTGCAGGCACTCTCTCATATAGTGACCCTGCTAGCCACACTGATAACACACTCAACTACCTGCTCGACAATGACCCTCATGGTATCCACCACAAGTCTGACACTGCGGAAAGTAGCTCTGACTCACATAAGTATCATAAGGATCACTAAACTAACCAGTGTTGTCCTTGAAGTTCCACTCATCCGTCTGATCATATCTCGTGTCACATCCACCAAAACTTAGTCTAGCTCTAGAACCAAAACTGTTAGGTCTACTGCTGCCTTTAGACTTAGATCCCGACATAGAAGCAGTCATCTTGGGTGGACCCTGACTAGGGCCACCAATCTCCAAAGGTCGTGAACGAGATAGAATCCTGGCCTCATATCTCATAGCAGCCTCAACAGCCAATCTAAACTCCGGGTAGTTATAAGGTGCCAACCAATCCTGATACTCCTTTCGGAGTCCCTTAATAAATCTATAGGCCTTCATTCCCTCAGTCGCTACCAACTTAGGTGCATGGCCGAATGCTGCAATGAGTAGAAGACGAACGACCCCGCCATCATGGCCAGCACGCCAACAAGAAACACCACCTCACCCAAACACCCTTCCCCGCATGGTTCCGAAGCTCCCATAGCAGATCGGAAAAATCCAATCTGAATCGAGCCTGTCGAACCCCCACCTCAATTCCATCCTGCCAGCTGCCGTCGTCGATCAAAGAGGACAGAACGCCGGTACCACCAGTCTACCACCGACAGGGTCTCCAAACGATCTCAAGATGCAGAACCACCACACGGCTTGCAATCTCGTTAAGGTCCAAGTCACGCCATCGTAGCAGAGGCTGAGAAACAACCATCCAAGCTTCCTCGCCCAACTACACTCACGGCGGCTTACTAACAAGGCTAACAGCCTAGCGTGGCACGGGAGCTGCTGGACGAGGACCTGCAAGCTTACAGAAGGAATCCTAGCCGCCCTCTATGAGATCTCGAGAAATAATCAAGAACGGGTTTATTATTAAGAGAATAAGGCATTGACACGAGAGTGCTAGATCCTGGTGTCATAGGAGAGGATAAACCTTGCACAGAGTGACATCATCTTCATTCTTGTACATTTCTAAGAAACTTTGTTAACGTAATACATTATTGGGGTATAATTTCCTAGCATTACTCCTGGTCCTGTATATAGTGTGTATCTAAATCTAAAGCCTATTTTGGGCCCAAACACCAACGGTTCTTGAACATTTATGAAGTGCCGACTCACCACAATCAGGTAAATTAATATAGAATGCATTCATATGCATGCAAACTAATCTAAATTTTTCTCTGGGTAAATCCATGAATATATTAGACAACAGGATGCCAAAACACCACGTGGAAAAGCTCAAAGAGCAAAACACAGACCCGCCTTGCCGAGGAGGAAACAAAAGAAAGACAAGATTAGGCCTGGGACTTTAGACCCGAGAAACAAAGGAACCGTCCCGAACCGAACCGGAACCGACGGTTCGGTGCAGTTCTTAACAAAAAAAAAGAGTTGTTTACTGTTAAAACCAAACTGAACTATTTTTTACGGTTCGGTTTCGGTTCTTATCATTCAAAACAAAAAAAACCCGAACCGGACACTTGTCCTATTAGTATTGGCTTATGAGTTATGAGTCATCAGTTTAGGTCTTTAGTTTGGTAATTGCTTAACTCGTTTACCACTTTAGCCTCAGTCTCAGACTTTAGTCTTCTTCTTCCCCTCTTCAGTTCGTCGACCCAATTCATCAGTTGATTCACCCTAAAAATTCTTACCCAATTCATCAATTCCTCATTTCATAAACCCTATCCTCAATTCTTACCCAATCAAATAAACCCCAAATCCCCAATTAGTGTTTGAAAACCCTAATTTCTCCGAAAACCCCAAATCCCCAATTGGAGAAATGGAATCTGATTCTACTCACTCTACTCATTCTAGTCATTCAACTCATTCTCCGGAAGCCGGCAATGAGATTGTGGCAGCTGAAGCATCTGAACAACCTGGAGTTGATGAACACACTGGTGAAGCACCATCTCCCAGTCCGACGGCGGCAACTCGTTCTTCGAAACATAAAGGGAAGAAGAAGGTTGTGAGCAGTGTGAAGAGAAAGAGGGAGAAGAAGATGAAGGCAGAGAGATCATCTGTTTGGGAGCACTTCACCAAATTCGACAAGCCATTAGTGGAGATTGTTGACGGAAAGGAGACAGTAGTCAGCAATACGAAGCGAGCTCAATGTAAGTACTGCCCGACTCATTTGGCTTGTGATTCTAGGGAAAATGGTACTAGTTTGCTTAGGAAGCATATAGAGCTAGTTTGCAAAGGGTACCCTGGTAGGAATAACCTAGAAGAGAGTCAACAAATCTTAAGTAGTGATGTGTTCGATCAAAAATCTACTTTAGTTTCAAGGCAATGGTCAGAAGAAGCATGTCTAGATGCTGCTTGTGTGATGATTATATTGGATGAGTTGCCTTTCAGTGCTATTGAAAGGCCAGGATTTAGGCATTTCTGTAAAGTGGCAGTACCAAGATGGGATGTACCTTGTAGGAAGGTGGGGGTTAAGAAATTTTTGCGAATGTATGATACAAAAAAGGAGACACTTAAGAGATAGCTGAGAGGACATTTTGTCTGTTTGACAACAGACACATGGACCTCATGTCAGAACATAAATTATATGGTAGTCACTACCCATTTCATAGATTCTGGGTGGAATATGCACAAAAGAGTGCTCAATTTTTGTGTTGTTCCAAACCACACAGGCATTACCATAGGAAAAATCCTTGAAAGTTGCTTGATTCAGTGGAACTTAGATAGGATTTTGACTATATCAGTCGACAATGCTTCAGCGAACAAGGTTGCCATAGAGTACCTTCAGAAAAAAAAAAAATGAGTGAATGGCCAAGGAAACCACTATTTGATGTGAAGTTTATGCATGTGAGATGCTTAGCTCACATTGTAAATATTATTGTGAGGTCTGGTCTACATATAATGGATAGATCAGTGGCTAGCATTAGAAATGTTATTCGATATGTGAGGAGTTCAGGGTAAAGACTTGATGTATTCAAACTATGTGCTGAAAAAGAGATATTAGATTGTAGCAAAGTTTGTGTTTTAGATGTGCCAACAAGGTGGAATTCCACCTTCATCATGTTGGACACAGCTTTAGAATTGAAGAAGGCTTTTGACAGAATGGCAGATGAGGAGGATGCAAAATATAGGTCATATTTTGATGAAGAGGACGATTTAGATGAAGAACTTGATGAAGTTGAAAATATTAGGGCAGCAAGACACTCTAGAAAGAGGGTAGGGCCCCTCGTTGATTCTGATTGGGAGAAAGCAATAGTTTTTGTAAAGTTTTTGAAGGTGTACTATGATGTCACAGTTGAAGTGAGTGCACAACTCAAGCCTACAGCACATAAAGCCTTCCACGACATAGTTACAATCAGGGAAGAGTTGGATCAGCTGTTTCACAAGCCCATTGACAATCAATCAACTGAGTCTGACAAGATTTTGTTTGGAATGGCTAATAAAATGAGGAACAAGTTCAAAAAATACTTTGGATCCATAGAAGACATCAATAAGCTTTTTTTTGTTGCACTTGTCTTGGATCCAAGGTACAAGTTGAAGAATGTTGAGAGAGTGTGTGAAATGTACCTTGCCATGGACTCAGTTGAGATTAAGAAGAAATCAAATGAATTGAAGTAGCTTGTGGTCACTCTGTGACATTTATGCATATTCTAGTGGTGGTAACAGTGCAGTGGGCGCACAAAGCACTGCACAAAAGAAGAAACAGGGCAGCAGCAAAGCAACTGCCACACCAAGACCAAAAGGTCACAAAGGAGGAGTGAGGGCTGCAATGCTAGCTAGCATATTGGAACAAGCAGCTTGAAGGTGAAGCAGTGGTGGTTGGAGGAGAGATTGATCGATACTTGCTAGATCCTATTGACTATTGAGAAGCCTGGAGATGATGAAAATTGGATTGTATTGAACTTTGTCCTGGGCTTTTAAATAAGCCATCTCTTAGTTAAGCATCTAAACTTATAATTGTTTGTCCAAGCCCACATGCACAAGAAACCCTAGCTAGCTAGTCAAACCGCCTTGGTCATATCTGTTACTTTTGCAATTCTGCATATTCATTGTTTTTTTTTCCATTTTTTTTTTCCAGAGCGGAAACATTTGATTATCTTTCCGGATTGAGATTTTCTTTGTCAAACTCTTACACGATCAATAGCAACTTTGCCCCGCAAATTAGTGCTTGACCTACAACAACATATATATTTGTTTTACTTATTTGAGTGCAAATTACAAACTGAACTGTCTAAATGATGATTTATAGAAAATTGTATTGCATGCGTATAGGTAACAAGAAGGAAAGACATACAGTGTTTTACAAGTTGTTTAATTTGGTGTTTGCATTGAGGAATTAATGTGGAATTAGGTGAAGATTAGTATAATTAACCTGCAGCACATGGATCTTAAAGTCAAACATTACCGATTAATTTAAATAAAACATACACCTAATTGTTATTCCAAAGTAAAATAGACAAGACACTGTTCCACAGTTAATTTCAAATACACCCTTTTACGTTTATCTAACTTATCTACATGTATGATTTTGATTCGGTTTCAAGAAGAGTCAAGATTTGCTGACATTAATTTCTCAAAAGCATACGTGCCAAAGGATACAATAGCAACTCACTATATGAGTCACTTGCTACTAGCACAGTCAAGATATACAAGTGTCATGTAGTAGCGCTATGAGTATGAAACCCAAATGCACCAATCAAAGTTGTATGCAGCTTAAGCCGTAGTTCTATGACCTTTGTGCACATAAGGATTTGTAGCATGCGAAGTTGCGTACTGCTGCATTCAGACTTATTTCCTACAAGATAGACATGTTTCAAAGTTCAAACGATGTACGTAGTATAGCGACTGCCATTAAAATAAGTCAATAGCCAATTAATGTGTCATTACAAAATGAAGAAGAATACCTATAATTGGATCACTCAAAACCACATCGTCATTTATCACCCATCTTTATTTTTAGGGAAATGCTAGCCTCAGACGCATGGTGTTTTTGAGTTAGACAACACGGCGATCCGTGTTTATTGAGAGCAGAACCAATTAATGTATTTCTTTTGTCATTTTTTCCCTTATGCTTGTTCTCTTGCTAAAAAGTATATTAGAATTTAGCAAATAATGTTCTTATCTAACTATTTTGTTCTCTTATTTCAATAACTCCTTTTGTCTTGTCCTTAATTGCCGACCCTATGAAAAATTTCTAGATACTCTCCTGTTTGAATATCCATCACTCTCTCTAGAAGGGAATAGCCTAAGGTGAGGCTCGTGAACCCATCACCTCAGGCCCACTAACTCTTTGGTGCCCAAAATTTTGTAGGAACACAATTATATAATTATCATAAACTAATGCCAACGCAGTGGCATATGCTACTCCCCTCATTGCAACGAACTGATTTTCATGAACTTTTTTTGTTTTGTATATAATAAGTATATGCAAATTTATTTTTATGTTTCGCAATCAGAGGCTCAGAATCAATTACATTGATTGAGGATGATAGATTGACATTGATATTTGCATTTCAATTTTCAATAACCCTAACCGACCAAAAATCAAATTTGAATTCGCTAGTGTACGTGAGTGGTGGGATTAGTTGAACATTGTTAAGTATCTATTAGAGTATTAGTGTAAACTTTGAGCATCTTAGGCTTCGTATGAACACACTTCAAAATCAAAGCCTCCATACGCCACTTACGGCACCAAAAGTTAAAAGCACTATTGCAGAAAAGGTGTACAATGACAAGTGACAGGAACACTTTAGTTGATGAAATTATATATATGATATGATATCCAAGATATCATCTAGGTATGAGTCCTATTCTGCTACATCGATATCATCCAACATAAAATAAAGTAGAATTAAAAACAAGGAAAGAGACAAATGACTTGAAGGGGATGTGGATGGTTTTTCTAGATCAAGCTTTGTCAATGGGAGGACTCTTTTTCTGGCCAATCGTCCCCCCTTGGAGAAATTTGAATAGGACGCCTAATATTGTCAAGAGGCCTCTAATAGCCTAAAGTCTACTTTGGATTGATTGTATTTGGTTTTTCCAAAGAGATGGTGTATACTTAATGAGGATCATTGAATAATAGTGGTGAGTTTGGTGACCCTTCTAAAGTCGAGTGAATTAAAGAGGTAAATGAGCCCACCATAACTTGTCACTGCTCTGCCATTTTGGCCTTGGAAGTGTGACTAGTTTGAGAAGAAAAGGTTGCATTGTGATCAATACGATTGTTCTAGATAAGCATTGACAGGTTCTATGCACTGTGATGCAATCAATATGTTCGTAGTTAGTTATCTGTTTATATGGAATTCAATGGTTTTTAGTTTACGGATTCAAATTTGCTCATCCTGAGTTTACTATGACCTGTTAAATCACGAGAATGTTGAAAGAATTAAAAAAAAAAATAGTGTTTTAGAAAAATAGATGCAGAGAGAATAGTAGAGATAATTGGGAGGAAATGAGTTTTACTTTCATTAATAATAGAAACCTCTTTATATAGAGCATTACAACCATAGAATCAGAGTCTAACAAGGAAACATAATCGTACAGTGATTGGATATCTACGAATATATCTCCGAGAATATCTCTAATATTAACCCTATTACAACTGAGACAAATAAATAGAGTATGGACCACACACACAATCTAGGTGTCCTTATACAAGTATAAGGTTAGGAGAGGTTTGAGAGAAAAAGTTGAGGTTATCTTCCCTGTCCGGCGGCGAGCCACTTCGCCGTCGTCGGACGAGTTTTCGTTGACTCCATGTGGGTCTGGTAGGCCGGGATTTCCTCGATCAACATCCTTGTTCTGATCGGGGCGATCGCGATGGCAGTTTGTGAGGTTAGGAAGGGGAGGATCGCGGATGTCGGGCTTTGGTTGGTTTGTCGCTGCCATGGTCGGCAGAGTGGGTTGGTGTCACGGGTTCAGCGTGGTTGTGCTATGGTCGTGGCAACGCAACGGGGTTCTGATCAGGCTAACCCAATCTGGGTTGGGTCCTTTGGATCCGATCTAGGGGAGAGTCTGATTGGCAGAGGCGGAGCTCACCCATGCCGTGTCAGGGATGGCATGTTAATGGTAGAGGTCCGGCCACTCTGGCAAGGCAGGGCAGCTGGTGGCCCAACAAAGGTGGATGTAGCGGGTTTTGGCCAGCCAAGCCTGGCGGTTCGTGTTCTTCCCAAGTCTTGTGATGAGGCTTAGGCTTGGGCCCTTTTATTGGGCCTGGCCTGGGCTGTCTTTTTATTTTTTCTATCTTTAGTTTTATTTATCTTCGCTTGTTAGTTTTGTCTTGTCATCGGCGTGTAATAAGTCCCTGCATTTTTTTGCAGCGCTAGTCGGGCTAAATGCCTGTATATGCACTCTAAGTGTCTTATCTGGCCTAGTGAGGTGACGATCTATGATTAAATGGTCGCAACCTCCTAGTGGCAGAATGAAACTAAGTGTCGTTGGATCTATTTTCTGGCGGCAACATAGTAGGAAAGCTGTGAGTTTGGTAATTATGCTTCGTTGTAATCGAGTTATCTTTCCAGTATGTCATCGCTATGACAAAGCAAATGGAGTAGTCAGTAGAACACTTTTTGCTAATTGGTGCTTGTTAGAATATATGTACTTTATAGAGACTCCCGATATCATTTCGGGATGTGTTATATATACTTATTGTAATCAGGGGTTTAGGCTCAATGTCCCCCCCCCCCCCTTGTATTCGGCAATTTCATTAATCAAGATTTGAGAGTAGCAGCACCAGCCCTTCTTTAAAAGTAAAAACAAGTATAAGATTATGTAGATCATAATATTTTGGGTTAGATATGATGGAAGTGATTAATTTACATAATACATCAAACACGATTTATTTATTTTTTACTTTTCATTATTGTTTTACATAACAAATAATTTTCTCAAGAGTTGAACTCATCAAAATCCCTCACTTACAAAAAAAAAAAATTATACCATTAGACTAAATGATCATGGGCTATAATATAAGTATGAGAATGTAACGTGTTTTTTATGTTTTTTTTTTTTCTTTTCGCATATGCTAAAAGACTGACTCTACATATTTCTCATTTCCCACTATGTGTCCCAATTGCTTCTTACAAAATACAAAAGATGGTGAAGGCACCACCTTGAGTGGGGGACTTTTTTCTATAAGTGGGAACTATCCTAATTACGTTATACATGCTTTTAGGTGTAGACACTTTGGAATGATCTAGTAACGGCTATTTGGCGTCCCACGTTTTCAAACGAGAAAACTAAAACATGTTATTTTAATGATTTGAGGAAGAGGAGGGCAAATGAAAGTATTACAGCTAATTAAATAAGTTTAGATCCAACCAATTGAAATGCTTTCCGTTTTGTGATGGTCGTAGTCATTATCCAATTATGGTAGGGGCTGTATTCAGGCAATAGTCCAATATATCCTCGACATTTCTTTGCTTTCCGTCAATACTAATTAAGCTTATCGCCCGACCAACCTGAGGTGTTTTTTTCTGACCGTTAACAAATCTATGCAACTTGTTTAGCTTAATAATGGAGGACTTTTTTTTTTCCTTCCTTAATCGAATAGTTTCATTAATTAAAGTCGAAGCTCATCGATCAGAATAGTTCCACTCTAAACTTCATTAATTAGATATTTATGTGTAGATCATTTATATAATTTTTCAATCAAATTAAAAATCGTTAAGACATACATAATCGTGATTTATTAGTTATGAACATGAACGGTTCATGTTTGATACATTTGGTTCGTCCATTGATTTGATATAGTTCGATACCTTAACGATTAGCTATTTGGAAGAAAATTTTCTGAAGCGGTCTACTCATACATACATAAACATCTAAGAGCAACTCCAACAGCTTCCCTATAATTTCTGTATAATAGAGAAGCAAAAGTCAAAGCTTTAGCATCTTTTTCTTCTCCAACTCCAACAGATTCTCTATTCTACATCAATCTCTAAAATCTCCATATTCTTCCTTAAATTTTAGAGATTGCTGTAAATATAGGGAATTTGGTTTTCTCTTTCATCATTTTCTCTAAAATAGAGATAATTATAGGGAATCTGTTGGAGCAAAAGAGCCTTATTTTTTCCTAAAGTAGAGAAAAATCTAAATATGGGGAAGCTGTTGGAGTTGCTCTAACGGTTGATTTGCAATAATGTAATAAAAAAGTGGGTCTCTCAAACCGTTGATTAGAAAATCGTCAACTAGTCCTCATTTTATCCTCATTAGAAGAGCTCTTATAGAAGCGATCCCGACAAACAATAGAAGCTTTATAATGCAATCTTCTTATTCGAGCATATCCCACGAAAGTGTAAAACATATTCATGTCAAATGTAAATGTAAAGTGTGCCTTCATTCTATCTGATATGTTTGATATAATATTTTAATAAAGCTCCAACCAAGACCCTTTATTTTATTATTTTATTTTTTTGGAACTCAAGGTTGATAGCTTGGGATCAACAAGCAGAAAATGACTAGAGACTACAAACACTTAAAAATAGAGAGATTAGTGAGCAAACAATCAATTCTCTATTCAAGCACTACAACTCATTACAATTCAGAGACGCTCGCATAAATGCAAGACTAGTACAAACAAAAATAGCCTCGCCTCCTAAGGAAAAACGATCATCTAAATCCCACACGCCTACACTCAATTGTGGTGCAAATGAAGCATAGAAACATCTCAGAAAATTCCCAGAAGTTATCTCTACTTACACTAGACTTGAAAAACAGGTCAGTCACATTCAATATAGTTACCAACTCCCATAAAAGTCATGATCTGAATAACCTAGCACTTGAAGACCATATTTCAACCCAAAATACGAAGATGGTCCAACTTTTGGGCTAGGCCAGCCCAAGCCACTAGGTAACAAGTGAGGGTGACAAGACACCCTCCTTGCAAACTCTTGACCTAGGCCCAATCAACCCAAGCCCAGACTCAGGCCTCCAAGCCCAACTCTAGAGTCCAACGAAAACAGGGCTTCTCTTCCCTTTTACTCCTGTTGGCCGGTCCACTACTGACCAGGCCACCATCTCCACTTGCACCGCCACTGCTATTTGTGGCGATCGACTCCTTTCGACCATTGAGGAGATTTGTGACACCAAGAAAAACCAAAACAAGCAAAATGACAAACAAGTTTGATCAAATTAGAACTCTTGCAGAAATGCCAACATCACCATGAAAGAAAATCGACAAAAGGCTAGCCACCAATCAGCCAAAGCACGACCACACCCCAACAACAGCACCACCGCCACCTCTCTACCACGGTTGGTCACCGCCAATTTGCATGAAGCCCTAAACTAGGGTTTCAACTAGGGTTTGAGTGTTTTACTACTATGTGATTAAGACCCTTTAATAAATATCTATAATACCCGCAATAATTACCCTTTAAAAGATCATAGAACAAGGAGAAAAACATAGGTCACCATTTTAATATCGCATATTATAGTAGAGCCAACTCGGAATTAAGGCTGTCTTCAAACTTGAAACCCATATTTAACTTCTTAGAGCATGTTTAGCATACTCTCTATCTTGGCTCTTTAGCTATTTTGGGAAGTATGTTTAGCTTTTTGTCAATTTTAAAAGCTGCACCAAACTCCTAAGAGCAAGTCCATCCGTAGTCAAGAAATGTCAAGGTCGAAAAGTCCAAGTGTCGACCAGTCAAGAAACTGTTCACTGTTTCTTGACCAGTCAGTACTGTTCATTATTTTTATTTTTCATTGTTCATTGAATTTTGTACAATTTTATTTTACTGTTCATTGAAAAAGTTGAAAAAAGCCTATAAATAGGCATGGGATCAGATGGACGATCCAGAAAGCTCGAGAGAGAGAGAGCTTGGAGCTCTCTGACCCGAGATGCACTCGCGACTGACTGGAACTTCCACGTCCGGCCACCCAACGACGGCGGGATACCACCAACGTTTTCGTCTCGTCGTCGCCATCACGCCTGCGGTCTCGGATGCTCATGCACCCGATGAGGAGGGAGAAACGACAGAGAAAAGCCCGAACCTTCACCAGCAAGCTCTACAATTTCCGATGACTCTGGCCACCGATTGGGCCGCATGTGGTATGGAACTAACTCCTCTCATCGTGCTCTACACTCTAGTATAATTAGATTTTCGATTTAATCGAGTTTTGACAATTTGGTTTCTGGGTTCATCTCGGTTCCGTCGCTGTCTTTGATGCCGGCAGCTTTTCGGCACCTCAGGGCTTGGCTTCCAACGTCTCGTCCTCCACTTTCTTCCTTCAGCGCGTCGCCTTCTCCAGTTGTGTAGACGACGTCACCCACGTTTGGGGCTGGGCCGAGCTGGCAGAGGGCTTGGCTGGTCAAGGAAAATGTCATGGAGTTGGCTTTTTTCTTGGCTTCGGTCAAGAAAAGTTGGCTTTTGGCTGGTCAAAAACCCACCGCTGGAAACCCATTTTCCCCCTCCATGGTCACCACCTCAGCTTTTCCTAGCTGGTGACTGGTCAAAAACAAACCGGTGGAGTTGCTCTAAGAGCATCTTTAGCAGACTCTCTATTTTAGCTCATTAACTAAAATAGAGAGAACTGATACAGACGTTTTAGAACTGATACTTTGGTTAATATTTAACTAAAAAATAGATAACAATACTAAAGATGCTCTTAAAAATGTTATTTTGCAATCCCGTTAGGAACAGAAGCTTCCAAACTCTTAAAAGGGTTATTGAACCTCACTATTAAAATGAAACAGAATCTAATCCAAAATTATCAAGTTGCTGAACAAAATGTCCAATTGGCTATATACTCCAATTATCCAAAACGATCTCTTGGTCTCTACTAAAACCAGCCAAACCAAACAAAGTAGTTTGGCCACCAAACAGTCTCAAAATTAAGACCATCAACCCACTTGACAGGAGACCCCATAAGTCAAAATTGTATACCAAATTAATTAATTATGTCTCTAAATTTCATTCGGTCAAGTAAATCACCGCAAAATAAGAAAGACGAATTCATTGTGATAGCTCTAACCAAAAACTACGAAGAACTTAAGAAAGAAGCATCATTAGTTGCCGAAAAGTCTAAAAATGTCGCAAAATAACTGCAAAATCTTTACCCTAACAGAGTGAGAAGGGGACACAGATGTTCACATCTCACTAATTTGCACTTATACATTCACAGACCATGACTAACCTGCAGTAACAAACCATCCCCTTTGAGCTCAATAATGGGAAACCCTAGCGCTCTGATGAGAAGCACTAACAGACTGACACAAACACCAAAAAGAGAAAGGCGATTGCAGTGACAAGTCATCTGTTTCGTGTCCCACCAAGAAGCGCACTCAACTCTTGTGTGATTGGTCCGCCTCACACAAACGCGTGGGACGGTGTCTCTGCCAAGCCCATCCCTCCCCTATGGATCATAAAACAAAACAACCAAAAAATCTCCAAGCTTTTGGATTATTTATATATCTACATATACTCCTCCAATACCCAAATTCTAAGGCTTTCCGACAACCTTCAACACTCTTCTCCTTGGGTTCTTTTATTTATTTTATTATCATTACTTTTATTCTCTTCCTCCTCCAAAACAGAGGGCATTCTCAGAGAGAAGAAGTAACAGTAGCAGCGCCTCGATCCACAGATTTCAAGCAAATTCGTTTTTGACTTGGGAGCCCAAAGAGTTAAAAGGCAAGGGAGAAAAGAACAAAACCCATCTCTGCTTTTGCTTTGTTTACTAGTTTTTTTCTACTTGCCCCTTTATTGGTTAAATTCATTTGGTGTGGCTTTTTGAATGCTACAAAAGGGTTTGAAATTTAAGTGGGTTTCTGTTATCAGGATCTGGGTCTCACTGTGCTTGATTTGCTTTTCCCTGTTTTCACTCCCTTGGATTCCGGTTGTGGTTTGCTGTGTACAAAAGTGGTAGCTTTATTGGTATCTGGTAAAGGTCTTGGCTTGTTTTTAAGCCAGGGGGTTTGGGTTTTGGAGTAGGGTTTCTATTTGGTGCGTGTTGGCTTCTGGGTCTTGGGAATTTAGTTCATCTCAGTTGTGGGTTTTTTTCTTTCTGAATTTTGAGTTGGTTCAACTTCTGGGTTAGCTGCAATTTCAAGGTAAAGGTTTGATTTTTGAACTTAACTTGTTCATATGGGACTTGGGTCTCTGAGTTACAATTCATTTGTGTTTACCTTTATCAGGCTGAAGTTCTGGTTTTTTTTTTTTTAATGCTCTATTTCTGGTGTTGGTTTGGGCTTTGGAGTTGTTCTTGGCTGATGAAGTTTAAATTTGACATTTGGTGTTAGCTTCAAGAAATACTAGGATTTGGATTTGGTTGGGTCTGGTTGTTTGTATTGTACTTTGATTTCTCAGCATCATAATTTAAATATGGAAGGTCACTATCTGGGTTTTACCTGAGGCCGAGGTTTGCTGGAACAATACTAGATTCTTACTTATGCTCTAGGGTTTTGTATTTGGGAATTGGCTTTAGTACAATTGTCTTCAATTTTGCTTAAGCTGTGAGCTCTGGGTCTTTCAAAGTTAGCATTTTAACCTGGACTGACTTAAGAAATCAATTTTTGGCTTTGTCAGGTTTCCTTTCGTGGGTGTTTCCATGGATTCCCCTCAATCTGTTGTGTCTCCGTTCAAAACCTCTGTTGTGTCTGAGCTTGAGAAGCAGAAATCTGACTGTTCTGTTCACACCAACTCTGGACCATGTTCTAATGGAATTGAGGCCAGTAGACAGGAAACCAATGTTTGTAATGTAGAGGACTTCATTGGTGTTCTTGAGGTGTATGTTCATCAGGCTAGGGACATCCATAACATCTGCATTTACCACAAGCAAGATGTCTATGCTAAGCTGTGCCTGACAAGTGATCCAGAAATTACAGTATCCACCAAAACCATTAATGGTGGTGGTCAAAATCCAGTCTTCAATGACAAGGTCCAGCTCAATGTTCGGACTGTTGATGGCTCCGTCAAATGCGAGATTTGGATGCTGAGCAGGGTGAAGAATTATCTTGAAGATCAGTTGCTGGGGTTTGCTTTGGTGCCTATGTCAGAGGTCCTCATCAAGAATGGGAAGTTAGAGAAAGAGTTCTCTCTTTCTTCAAACGATCTCTTTCATTCCCCAGCAGGGTTTGTGAAATTGTCTCTCTCTTATGCTGGAGATTCACCAGAAGTGATGTCCTTGCCTTCAAATCCTATTATGGAGGACACAGAGATAACTGATTCTGTTCCTTGTGAAGAATTAGATAAGATAGAGTTCCCAGACCCGGATATTGCCAATGAAGACCAGCTGATGGTTTCAGAGTATATTAAGATCCCATGTTCGGAGTTTGAGTCTCAGAGCTCTGAGAGTTTTGTCACTGCTGATTGTGAAACTCATGTTAGTTCTGAAGTGGGCGTTCAAGCAGCAGAAAGTGTTTCGACTGCTGCATTTGGATCTATTCAGGCTCAGAAGCTTGACTCTCCCCCGAGCAGTGTGTCAACTAATGGGGTTTCATCTCCATCTGTCCAGGCAAGCTCAGAGTCATCTGACGCTCCTGCATCTCCAAATCAGGAACAAGTTTCGGCCTCAGAAGAGAAAAAGGCAGATCCTAAAGATGGCGAGACTGATTCATCTGGTGGGGTGCCAAGTGATACAACCTCAAAACCTGTCGTCACTGTCAATGTTCCAGAGCAAAATGTGGTGCAGCAGGATTTTGTAGACATGTACATGAAAAGCATGCAGCAATTTACTGAGTCTTTGGCTAAGATGAAGCTTCCTTTGGACATTGAATCGCCAACTAGTTCAGGAAATTCGAGCTCTGATCAGAATTTATCAACACCAAAGACAAATGGCTCTCGTGTGTTTTATGGGAGTAGAGCTTTCTTCTAAGCTCCTGGTTCGCTGGTTCAGATGAAGACTCACAGGTGACTCTAGATGTTAGATTGGAGGCTAGTACTAGTAGTGAAGTGTAATAATGTGTTTTATGTATTGTTGTGCTTTCCTTTGTATGTTGCGGTGTTTTAGATGACTTGAAATCTTGACTTGTACCTGTTACAAGCTTTGTTCTGTCACAACCTTCTGTTAGTATATATGAACTAATGTTAATCTTCCCTCTTGCTCTTTGTAGCTACTTTTAATCTTAACCTTTTAATTATTGTGATATCGAATTCCCTCTAACTATAGGCTAATGATGTTTATAATCATATGATTGATGTTATGGTCCCTACATTCACATGGTGATTGAAGGAAAAAGTTGTAAAGCCAAAGCTTCTGTCGTTGTGCTTTCGGCCATTGCACGTGATTAGGTTTAGATTGAACCGGATCTTTACCATCTCTATCCATATGACATGGACAAGCTTATAGTTAATCCCCGATCAAATGCTATTATCTCTCTTTGTGCCTGTTACATATGATTGAGATATGGTTTTGTTGACAGGGGTGAAGTTTAATTCCAGGGGACTGTTATGGATAACACAGCAAAACCATCCTTTGCCCTTCCCTGCTATTTTGAATTTCTACATTTTAAATGTGAGGCAAGACTTCTTTGAGGCTCATGATAAGAAAAAACGTACATTATAACACCAAAGAGAATACAAACATTTGTTTATCCCAACCATATTAGATAGTTTCATAACATCAAAGTGGCACTTCTATTACTTCGTGTGCTCTGAGGTTGATATGCCTCCTACAGATCCATGCAATCTGGCCATCGTCTCGGTACCTCACCCTCCATAAGCCAAACTTCTCTGCAATATCTTTTCCAGTTGAGCATCTCCGCTCCCTTAGGAAATCCAGAACCCACTGCTGTGCAGTTCTTAGATCTTGCTGGATATCTCTTGAGCTTTCTGCAGCCCTGCTTCTGTTCCTTCCCTCCATACGCCCAATTGCCACAGCTCCAACAACTCCTGCTGCAACTGCCGTCCCTGCTCCTGCGCCTGTTGCTCCATGAAGGAGGGAAGAATCGGCCAGGTGCGCAACTTCCCTGCTCAAATCAGGTATCATTTCACCCATACCAGCAGCTAGATGAGCTCCTATCTTGAGAGCAAATGTCAGCAGTTTCATGAACTTTGTGGTGTATGGTGCCAAGGACTTCACAGTTCCGTTATCGACCTGCATCATTTCACACCCCATCTGATCTTCCACAACATGCATTTCTCTTCGGAACTCACATAACATGTGGAGTCGAAGAGCATTCATTCCAGGAACCATGTTGGTGATCAATCTCCTAGAGTAGTTTTCTGTTCTGACAAAGTAGAACATGTTGGGCACTTTCCTCTCTTCAATTTGGACATTGTAGGTCACAAGGTAATTCACTTTGCGGTGAAGCTCAGCAAGGAGTCTATGCTCATAATATCTCAAACCTTGGATCTCCTGTTTCAAGTCTCTGATTTCTTGTTCAATGATCTTCAGTCTCTGCAGAACTACCTCAACCCCTTTGGCAATTCCACCAAAAGTTGGTTCAACTGTTGCAAGCTCATCACTGGTGGATATTGTGTTCTCTGCTCCATCTGTGTCGCTCTCAGGTGGGATTTGCAGTTCTTGAGCAAGGTTGTATAGGTCATGATATCTGCGGTGCAGTACTTCTCGGAAGTCATCATCTGATAGGAGGTCTCGGGCAAAGTCAAAACCAGCTCCCATTATTTGTCTCCCGAAATCTGAGATTGGATCCCATGTGTGCTGGTAATCATACATGCTGTCTGCAGGAACAGAAAGCAATGCCTGTTTCAGCTGTTGCAATGAAACACATTGTATTTTCCTGCATCTAGGAGGTGTGAGGTTTCGGACACATTCTGGCCGCATCACATTTTCAGTCAAGGTGATGCCATGGCAGAGGCTATGAATTGCTGGTATTATAAGCTGCTGGATGACTCTAAGTGTTTCTGTCAGGTTCTTGGTGGAGCATGCAAGAACATCAATGTAGTAACCAAGCTGTCCTCCCAGTTCAACTCTGATGTAGATTCCATTGATATTTATTGAGATTAGGTGCTTCTCAAGACTGTAAGTTGCTCCATGTTGGCTTTTCAAGGCTATGACTTTGTTATGCAGATGCACCTGTGTTTGCAACATACAAAGTTTGATGAGAACATAGATTTGTAACTGCACAGGATGTTATCACATTTCTAGTTTTAAGGTAAATGAACCTTGAACCTGTACTTTTCACATTTCTAGTTTTAAGGTAAATGAACCTGTACTTTTTTCCCTTGCATAATATAGATATATCTGTGTCGTGTCTGTATTTTTCATATGCTTGATTCATATGACCCCTAGAGTTTGGGTCTATATATATTAGTGCTTGTCAATGTTATATAATCGATAGCATTTAGCTAAAATCACCATGACTCATGTGGCATGGAACAATTATAACAGCAAAGCAATAGCAAGATTTTCTCATCAGTTTGTGCTTAGACACTTCAAAATAATTTTCCTTATAGCTTAAGAAAGTTAAGAGAGAAATATCAACAAGAACTGAAATAAAAATGAAAATAAGGATTGGGGTAAGTCTTACCTGTAATCGAGGAAAGAATCCCGGTGTGAGGAACATGTGGCTTGAATCATCACATTCAAGATGCCTACCTGCAAAAACGCATTCAGGTCTGCTTAACTGCCATCTTTGTGGCTTTCCTCTGCCTTCTTCAAGAAGTGAGGGAATGAATAGCAATGAGTTAGGGTCTGATGGGTCTTGTTGGTAACATAGTTCGAGTTTAAGCATCATCCTCACTAGGTCACTAGCCTCTAAGTTATCAAATATCTTTGAACCCATTCCAGGAATTGGACTCTGTAGACTTCCTCTAAGAATTTTCTCCAAATCTTTCCTGCTGATGAATCCATTATTCTCTGAGGAGCTTTGCTTTCTTACATCTAGTCTTATTAGTTGGCCAAGCACATCACCACAGAACCACTCACAATCCAAGATTAGAAACCCCAGTTCATCAAAATATATTAACTCTCCTATGTGATGAAGGCAAGTAGCTACAGCTCGTCGCCTCTTTTCCATCTTCGGTCTGTTATCATGTCTTGACCGAATTCTTAGGGACGGAATCTTCACTTGGCATAGCTCATCAAACTCCTTCCACTGCATGGCTGGCTTGTTGTAGTTCTCTGATCTCCAGTCTGATAGCATTTGCATAAGATCATTGCAAAGCTGATAGATTCTCGGAACTCTTTGGAGAACCGTCCTGCTTGTCGTTAGAAGGTGATGAGTGAGTTTACTCACTGATGCTGATGATCTTGCATCAACTGTGAACACTGTTGGGTAGAAGTCAACAAATCCCTGGAACTTGTCTCGCAACATTTGGATTGAGTTTACTGCAACCAGCAAGTTCTGTGATGGCTGATTGACTTTGTCATAGTGCGTGAGCACGATTGTCACATTTGGTAGCATGCATTGCTGAACTGCTCTTTTTGAATTTGACACTATGAACCTGAGCCAGTACTGGAGGTCCTCTTCTATCTCCATTGCATTCTTTGGCTCTCTATTGTTTGTTTTCCTAAATAGACTGGATACTATGAGAAAGAATGATGCACTCCCATGCCCCGGAAACATGAGATCATGGAGGGAATAGAATTCATGCTGACCAGCAAGATTCCATATTGAAATGTTCGTGTCGTCATCTTTGAATGTTTTGATCTTCACTCCGACTGTTCTGACCGCTTGCTCAACTGGGTTCACTAGAGATCTTACTTGGTCCACAAGGGGAAGCTTTGATGAATAGAAACTCTGCAATATTGTATTGCACAATGTAGTCTTACCTGAAAATCAAAATACAAATTTGTTTTTCAAAAGCTAACAAGTACTTGAGGAAATCAACTTTGTAGTCTAAGTTGGATGATTACCTGCATATTCTTGCCCACAGAAAAATACCCTACAACTCTTTGGCACTGTAAGTGGCATGTCCTTCAGCAAATCTGTTTCAGGTTCTGCCTTCCCATTCTGACCCAATCTTTGATAGAGCCCATCAGTCTTTCCTGAATTTTGCAGTGGTGTTCTCGAAAGATCGATATCTTCAATCCAAGGATTTACCTGTAATGTCTCCATGATTGTTTGCAGTAGGAACTCTCCTTGAACACCCTTGCAGCCCTGTAAAGATAGGTGTCTCAAGGAGGCATTCTTCTCCAAGCTCCTGAAAAGTTTGACAAAATCATCTGGTCTTAAACTCTCATCATCGTATATCCCCAACCGAGTCAAAGTTTCATTGGATGTCAGCATCTGTAAAATGGCTGCAAGTCCCTCCCTTCCAATCTTTGTTCTTCCACCTCCAAATGTCACAGACTTTAAAGTAATGTTTGCTTGATATTGCAGTGCAGAAAACCGGCTCAAAGGACAGAGTAAATGCTCAACTCCTATACCCCCAAATCTGTTTCCATCCAAATACAAGCTCTCCAAACTCTGGTTCTTGAATAGTCCAGCTGCTACATATATGACTCCCTTATCTTTCAGGCAAGTTTTCGACAAATTTACCTCTTTGAGGCTCTGGTTTTGCTCCAAAACCCATCGAAACTCCTTGGCCCATCTTGACTTCAACCGCACTCCAGTCATGTCGAGTGACTTGACAGTTGAGTTCCAGCCAAGAGCACAGGCAACCCTGCATGCACCTGAAAGGTCGAGCCTGTAAATTCGGAGTGTGCTATTTTCAGGTAGAAACTCAACCACCTTAGAACTCTTTTCGCCATTTTCTCCACTCCACACATGAACTTCCATAGCTCTATTCCTTGCTAAAACCGCAGAGATAAGTGGGGTTGCTGTGATTGAATTCGAGTCAAATATTGTCAACAGCTTCAGTGTTGAGTTCACTTCAATCATCTTTGAGAGCTCCTCTGCTCCCTTGGAGCCAATAGAGTCTTCCCATATCTGTAACTCTTCCAAGCTATCATTCACTTTAAGGGCAGAAGCAAGAAATCCAGCTCCCACAGACCCAACATTTGATTCAGTAAGCATTACCTCTTTGATCACTCCATTTCTCTTCAGAATTTCAGATAGCTCTGATATGCACTCTCTTCCGAATCTGTTTCTCCGAAACATGACTGACTTGATGTTTGAGTTACACTCAAGCAACACAGCAAGATCACGCAGTTGTTGGAGCTCCCATTCGATCTGGTGGAACTCCAAGTTTCTTAGAGACAATTGGATTGCTTTGGATGTTCCTAAAACTATGAGGAACTGAGGAAAGTAAGAGAGGCTGTCTTTTGAAATGTTTATGTTCATGGAGTTCTCGGTTTCCTGGTAGCAGCCAGAAGAGGGTTGTGAAAGGTAGAAGGAGATGTTTTGTAGGTCGAGGCTTTCGGATTCGAGAGCTTGCAGAACCCATTGGAGATCTTTGAGGTTCTGGCTTGTTGCCATTGTTATTTGAGATGTAGGAACTCTTTAGAACTCAGGAAACTATGCATCTACCTCACAAGATATATAATAGTGAGGTAAAGTTTATTCTTTTTCGCTGTGATGGTCCAACTTTGGCCTCTAATGTCTGATTGGTAAATGATTCATGTTCTAAACTTACAGCTGAAGATTTATGTTGTACCTTTAAGCAATCTTGTTATACATTACATGTGTGAACATAAACACACCTCTACTGTTTTGCATTGAAACTGCATGGTGGTGCACCAGTAATCTCTAAGAGCAAGTTCACATGTTGGCTCACCAGGTTACCCACTATTCACTGCTTTTTAGTGTTAATTTACACCCTTTGGGTCACGGGTGATTCAGAAAGTGACTCTGGGTGACCCAGGGCACGAAGTACACTGTGCCGGTGATCCAGATGGTGAAATTCACACTAAAAAATAGTGAATAATTGGTGACCTGGTGACCCAATGAGTGAACTCGCTCTAAATAACACTGACACGTGGCATGCTCTATGTTTGGACTGAACAGGTTAGAACAGATGGAAAAGGAAGTGAGGAAAAGTGGGACTGTTCACTTTGTTGACATTTTGGGCAGTGAGCAATGCTCCATTTCTCTTCTTTTACACATTGAAAAGGACAGGGGAATCCAATAAAGCAGATGGAAAAGGCCGTTTAGTGTTGGGAGACAAACATCTCCTTAATCAGGGGATCTCAAATTAGTGCGATTCCTACTGTTATAGTTTGAATTTCTTGTCTTTCTATCATATCCGAATGCCAATGCAAGTGTGCAATACTAGCTTACATTGTGCACTGTCCAGGAACCCAAGAGAGAAGCAACAGTGAGAGTAAGGAAGAGTGATGAAATCACCATCCCTTTCCACTTTCAAACACTCCAAAAAGGCTTAAACCTCAAATGTATTCCGATGGTGAGTGTCTGAGAATCTTGACTCTATGGAGGAAAGGAAGAGCTCAAGTGACGTTGAAAAAGAAAAGAAAGAGGATGAATTCACTGATATAGGTTGAAGTTTCAGAAAGCAACCACAAACAAAAGAGTAATATCAGAGTGTTTTGTAGGCTTGTATTTTAAAGAAAAAAAAAATCAATATCAAATTATTTGTGGTGGGAATCCCAGTTGACTAGTTGGGGCATTCATAGAGAGAAAAATAATAAATCCCATACTCCATAAGAAATATAAGAGCCAGCAGCTTAGCCAGGCTTACAGTAATTAAAAGAAAAGCATGAAGAAAACACTCCTATCTCTTTCAACATACTATTCTCACCGTCTCGCAGGAGATGCACGGTACATAAAATGAAAGTGTCTTCCTGAGTATGTATCCGCAGTCTGATTTTACACCTCAATCAAATTCCAAGAAAGGAACCTATGTAACAAAATAACAAAAATCAAACCTTACACAAAACTCCATGCTGAATATGTCTACTTCAAATCAAGGAACCCCATTAGAACTGCATGATCAGATTCCTTGTAAGCTCAAAATCTTTATAAGGGAGATATATAATATTCACAATCCGTCACTGTTTGACTGGTTTTGCTTCACTACGATCACCCTCTTGATACTCAAGCAACAAATCTCCTAAGTAGCGATTCCTGAGGTACACAGCAATAGAACAGAAAGAGGAAAATAGAGTGAATTCCATGAAATAGCAAGTACGTATCAGCATAAGACTAATTTATAAATGTAAATGTTCAGCATTGTCTGTGTAAAATCTAGAAAACTGCTTTAACCAACTTTGATGTTAATGGCAAAGTTGATTAACATTATGGATGGCCAGAGACTTTTAAAAGTGTAGGTTTGGGTACTGCACACTGATCAACAACAGCATCTTAATAATAGAATAGAAAGAGGGACAGAAAATAAGCTGCAGAATACTTTTCAAATGAATAATTAAGGAAGAATCGTTCTCTCTTAGATGCATAAATATGCATGTAATGCATGCTATGAATTATATCAATGGGAGCACTGAAGATGTTTCTATCTCGGGTTTAAACATTCATATTGTCTCATATGAATTATTCACTATCCAGAATGATCCTCAAACTAAAAATAAATAATGTACAACGCAATTAAATCCTTCAAACTTCATACCAAAAGCTCTTCTTTTGGAATTAACAAGTTCTTTGTACAAAGTTAGTGTAAGAAGACAACTAAAGCTTATTTAAAGGAAGTCAGGAGTGTTACCTCTATTTGGTTGTCTACTGGTCACACTGTAGCTTCCAATGTAATCCTGAGAATAATCCTGAGAATTACTGGCTGTGGCACCTGGGGCAATATCGCCCAGACCATAACTAAATGTACTAGAACCATCTAGCTCAGGAGTGGTGGAGCGCCAAGTTGAATCACCATGAACTGAACCACTATGGTAGAAGTCCCCATAAGACCCCTCATAACCAGCAGTTGATGTAGGAAATGATGATGTTGGGGATATACCAGTGCCATTGATTCTTCCATAACCTGCTCCTTCAAACCCATAGCTGTTACCTCCATTCCTATAATTACTGGGACTAGTAAAGCCAGATAAAGTCCCTCTACCTTGAGTTGAAAAAGAACTGGGGCCCAAAGTCGAACCACTAATGCCAAACCCCCCATTTGCAGAGCTCAAGTAAGCTGCAGTACTGCCAGGATTCATGGCATTGTTGATGCCACTGTTTCCCCAGACATTCCGAGTAGGTGAGTTTACTAGAGAGGTGGTCCTTCCATTACCGGCATTATATCCAATAGGATTAGTGTACCTGTTTGAGTTGCCATTATAAGTGGGGCTCAACATCAGTGCATATCCTAGACTATTACCGAAGTTGGAATTCCCACCATAGCTTGAGCTCAACCCTGGCTCCAAATTCATACCCATTCCATATCTATTAGTGCCAATTGGAGAAAACCCACTACGACCACTAGAAATTGGATTGAACCTGTTATCCATACCGACACCAAAGCCCCCAACTAGGCTCATATTATAACCCTGAGCATAACTGTTAAGTAAGTTATTGGCCCTACCTGGACTATAGTTGTATCCTATCTGAGGGCTCCGGAGGGGCCCTGGGGATTGCTCTTTGGGGACTGCCCTCTTGACCTCAACCATCTTACCATTGAGTTCATGGAATGTTTTATGCAGAACTCTGTCCACTGCGTCCTCCGAGTCATAAGTGATAAAGCCAAAGCCTCTAGGCCTTTGGGTGTTGTGATCATACATTACTACGACATCAGTGACAGTACCAAACTGATCAAAGTATGTCTTAAAGTCATTCTCGGTGACTGTGGATGCTAAACCCCCAACAAAGATCTTTCTCGTGCGTCCAGGACCAGGAGAACTATGTGCACCCCCAGTTCTGTTTAGCATGTGCTGATCCTCCTTAGGAACAGCCTTCTTTGCTTCCACCTAAATTCAAAACAGCATAGTTAGCAAAACAATTGATGGGTGACCGCTAAGCATCAACATTTATCCGACGCAGATTCCAAAATCTAATCGCATTTCAACTTGATTCGTATCTGGTGTTATATAGAGTTTACGCATTTGAAGTTTATAGATCCTATAAACAAATTTCATAGAATACCAACTTAAGCACATGCTGCAAAAAGATAAATGCAACACTCACTGTGCGGCTATCGATCATGTGCTTATCCTTAACGACCCTATCTGCAACAGCAGGATCAGCAAAGACAACAAAACCAAAGCCACGAGCACGACCGGTTGCCCGATCCCTCATGATCACAGCCTCCACCACCTCTCCATAGTTCTTAAAATATTCTTTAAGCTGTTCCTCATCTGTGTCCCAAGAAATCCCACCAATGAAGATCTTGCCGAGATCTGGTTCCATCCTTCTATGCAATAAAAATCCAATAACCCAATTCAGCTCAAATAACAAAACACTTGGAAACACACACAATTCATCACAAATTGAAAAGCCATCAATGAAAGTTCACAATTCAATAGGAAAGCCAAGACCTTTATCATTAGCAGAGTCTAATCCAAAGCAATACACTACTTAATGTCCATAAGAGCAAACCAAACAGATTAAAAAAGCAATCGAACTCAGAAAAGTGATTATCTAGATTTACCTTGTCCAAATTCAGACAGCAGGAGATGTAAAAATTCAATCTTGGAACATCAGACCTTCACCAACAATCAGATCAACAGAAGGATTCCTAGCAAAACCCAAACAAATGAAAAAATCAGCATAGGGATCAGAGACCCAATACTCAAAAAACACAAGATCAAGATGGAAACTTCACCATTCAAGGAGGACCCAGATAAGAGAAAATGATAAAAACTAAGATCTAAGAAATGGAATATAAGTAATGGAAACAGAGGATGTGGTGGTCATCCTCCTCTCTCTCTCTCTCTAACAAAGGCTGGCTCTGTCTCTCTCTATCTCTCACCCCTTTTCTATTCTATCTTTCGTGGCTATTCCACTTCCTCCTTTTTATAATTAAATAGGGGAGAAATATAAATAGAATGTGAAGCTGTAGGTAAGGGACAAATTTTTATAAATAGACTGACAAATCATCTGGTCTAAGAATATTTGGAGGAGCCATTCAGATCACAGCGGATGTTTCTTTGCTCAAATGAAAGACGATAGAATATGAATTCCAAAAGAAAAGCATAATGACAACATTGGTGCAAATTACAGCTCCTATTGATGAAAGGAGCATTTACCACACCATGTCAAAGGTCTCATCTTTGTTTACATTCTACTATTAGACTATTAGATGATTTGTTTATAAATGTTTGACACCTTTTGAGAAGTAGGGATTAGGGCTGGGCATGTAGCCCAAAAAACCGAAATCCGACTCGAATCGGCCTGGGACCGAATTGGACTATTCGGGCTTTTTAAAAAAAAAAATTGAAAGTTATTGAAAGCCCGACCCGATACTATTATTAAACTGTCCGGGCACAGGCCTAAGAATGTGAGAAAAAAAAAAGCCCAAAGGACCGATATCATTGGTACTTCGACATATGTCAGCATATTACTCATCCAGAATCAAGCTTACCATAGAGTTGCAGCAGGGGATTATGAACCCAAGTAAAACCTAAACGCACCGTCTATCCCAATTCTATATTTCGATCAAACCCTAGCCTCTCTCACGACTCAGTCGCAGCCTCTCTCTCTCTCTCTCTCTCTCTCTCTCTCTCATTCTCACTCCCCAGTCCCGATCTGATCAAATTCAAACCCAAGCAAAAAGATTCCCGATTCCAGAAATGCTATGAACAACTCTCTCATCGCAGCATCTCAATCCCTCATTCTTTCTAAATCTAATTGCAGCCTCGTTTTCAGTTCTCAACCTTCTTTTCTACTTCTTCTTCTTCTCGCTTAGAGGGTCTGTAGCTTCAATCTCATCTTTATTTGCTTATTTTTGCTTTCATTTATAGAAAGAAAGATTCTCACTTTGTTTGCTTACTTGCATGTTAGGTGCCTTACTGACTATGGCCACTGATGATTTGAGGATGGGGAAAGAAATTGTGCCAGCATCTGGAAAGAAAGAAGAACAGCAGCTTCCAACCAAAGTGAACAAGAGAAAGAGGGCGGAGAAGAAAGTCAAGAAACCAGTGCAGCCATTAAAACCAACCTCAAGGAGTTGGGTCTGGAAGCACTTCGAGAAGTATGAGAATCCTCTGTACGAGACAGTAGATGGAAAGTAGAAGCAGGTTGGCCATGAATTACGAGCTAAGTGTAATTATTGCTTGAGTGATTTTGCTGCTGATTCTGGTTTTAATAGCACTAGTACACTTAGTAGGCACGTTGAGAAAGTATGCAAAAAGTATCCTGATAGGTTAGACTTAGAACAAACTGTTTTAGGTAGTGATCAAATAAAAGATGCATCTTTAGCTATGAGGAAATGGTCCCCTGATGCTTGTGACACTGCTTGTTGTAAGATGATTGTCATGGATGAGCTTTTATTTTCTCACGCCGAGAAAGATGGATTTAAACACTTCTGTGAAGTGGTTGTGCCTGTGTGGAAGGTTCCTTCTAGGCGGGTAATTGTTAAGAGGTTTTTTGCATTGTATGATGAAAAAAAGAGAAACTAAGGTTAGAATTAGCCAAGAACAGAGTCTCACTCACAACCGATACATGGACATCGATTCAAAATGTAAATTACATGGTTTTGACAGCACACTTTATTGATCATGGCTGGAGAATGCACAAAAGAATCCTAAACTTTTGTGTCATTCCCAACCACCAAGGCACAAGCATAGGAAAACTTTTAGAGTCATGTTTGGTTCAGTGGAAGATTGATAAGGTTTTAACAGTGAGTGTAAACAATGCATCGGCTAATAAGGTAGCGATAGATTACTTGAGGAGGAAGATGGGCGGTTGGGCTATTCCCCCTGTTTTGGGAGGCAGTCATTTACATGTTAGGTGCCTTGCTCATGTTCTAAACTTGATTGTGAGATCAGGTTTGACCATTTTAGATAGGTCAGTGACTGCAATAAGAAATGCTGTGAAGTATGTGAGGAGTTCTCCGGCGAGGTTGGATGCTTTTAAGGTGTGTGTAGAAAAAGAAAAGCTGGAAAGCAATAAAATATATGTGCTTGATGTTCCAACTAGATGGAACAGCACGTATTTGATGTTAAATACAACCCTAGCATTAAGAAAGGCTTTTGAGAGGATGGCAGAAGAAGAGGAGCAAAAGTTCAGTGTTATTTCGATGAGGATGATGAGTTTGATGAGGACAATGAATTAGTACAAGGTGAGGTAAAGAACAAGAAGCGTAGGAAGAGGATTGGAACACCTGATGGAAGTGATTGGGAGAGGGCAGTAGTCTTTGTGCAACTTCTGAGGGTATTCTATGATGTAACCCTCATAATTAGTGCATCGACAAAGCCAACTTCCCATAGGGCATTTCATGACATCGTGGCTATAGAGGGAGAGATAGATGCTCTATTTGTGAAGCTTGAAATGGCCAAGGGCAGCGAGGCAGAGAGGATTTTGGTTAGTATGGCTATGAAAATGAAATCTAAGTTCAAGAAGTACTTCAGTGCCATTGAAGATCTAAATCAGCTCCTTCTAGTGGCATTAGTTTTGGATCCCCGATACAAGCTTAGGAACTTTGAGTATACATTGGTGAAGTAGCTGAATTTTGATGTAAGTGTTATATAGAAGAGCAGGCATCTCAAAGAGCTTTTGATAAGCTTGACAGATTTGTATGCAGCCTCATCTAATGCTTCCAAAAAAAACAACAACAAAGAAGCTGCTCCAACTCCAAGTGATTGCTGCAGCTCCTCGGCATCGAAATCAGTGAGTGGAAAGATGGCTGAAATGTTTGCGGATTGGGAGAGGGAGCTCCAAGATAGTTGTGAAGTAGTTGTCGAGAGTGAGGTGGATAGGTACTTGTTAGATCCCATTGAGATGCCTCTAAAGAATGTTGAGTTCAATATCTTGGTGTGGTGGAAGCTCAATGGTGCCAAATATCCAAACCTACAAGCTATTGCAAGAGATGTTCTTGCCATTCAAGTATCTACAATGACATCGGAAAGCTGTTTTAGCACGGGGAAGAGGGTTATTGATCCCTATTGGAGTTCCTTGACTCTAAAATCTGTTGAAGCATTGATATGCTTGTAGAATTGGATCAAATCAGAAGATGCCTCTTCCATTGAATGTTATCCGACAATAGAAGAGATGGAATTCTATGAGTCAGCTGAAATAGGTACTATCATTTCAAGTTTGTGTCTTTTTTTTCTTTTGTTTAAGCTGCTGTGTGATGTCATTTAAATAAGCATGTAGTAACTGTTTTGCTATTATCCATAGAATATGCAAAGGAAAAAAATGCTGCGAAGTCCCCAAAGGGTACCAAAAAACAAAAGAAAGCTACTGTTTCAGAGCAAGGTTAGGATGGCAATGGGGAAGGTAGGGTAAGAGGATTAAATTACCATCCCCATACCCGACTTCATTCTCCATCCCCTTACCCGCCCCAATCCCCGTAATAAGAAACTGGGGATTCCCTGTCCCCGTTCCCATTGGGGATTAGGTTCCCATACCCGCCCCAATCCCCGTTAACAATATTACTAATTTATTATATAAAAATTCATACAAATAATTATTGATTGTAAAGTATGAAGTTAAAATCAAACATCAACATAAAATAAATTCTTCATTTCAATAAAACAAAAACAAATATAAGTCTCACTTAAAAAAAGAACAATAAAAGTCTGCATTCGACAAAAAAATATTCCACAATCAACTGCTTGGTATAACCTAACAACTTACTCATTCACTCCAACAAGGTGAATTGAATAATATGAAAAATATATTGACTTAATTTAAATATTGATAAAAAGATGAAGTTTACATAGATATTTATTTATAAATAATATCAAAAATATACATAATATATACATATATATATATATATGATAATTCTTATTGGGTGGGTATCAAAATACCATCCCCGCCCCATACCCTATTTCAAAATTCGAATACTGGGGATCCCCATCCCCGTTTCCCCATTTCCCCCGAATTTCTCCCCATTAGGGTCGAATACCCGATGGGGATTATTGCCATCCCTAAGCAAGGTTGATCTGTCTATCTTTTATATTTTATTGATGTTCATATTTGAAAGTTGAGTTATTGAATGTTGTTGAGACTTTGTGGTCATATTTGATATTACATTAGTACTTGATGTATTATTTTTTATTTTTCTGCTTAGTTTTGATGTTTGGTATTGAATTTTTTTTTATCAGGGAAGCATGCCATCAAAGCTAATTGAAGGTAGCTGTCTAAGCGTCTAGCTGTTATCTGGAATGAGTGGAATCAAGTTGCTGCTTCAGTGCTTCTTGAAGTTAGAACTTAGAAGCTTGGATAATTTGGAAGTTTGGAACATTGATATTTATGTTAACTTGGTTAAATTATGTCATTCTGTGTTTGAACTTTGAACTGTAAACTTGTAAGACCCCGGAAATTTGTTATTAATTTCTAATGGTTTCCGATAATTAATAAAGTGTTTGTTAAAACTATTTCGTGGTTCAAGGGTGGAGCGGAAATTATTTCGAACAATTATTCGCTCGAAATGCTTCGTCTCAAGGTTGACTTTTTATATGTTTTGATTTTGTGAAAACTTCCTTCATGAAAGTAATAGAGCACGTCGATATGAGTTCGAGCATATGCGGAACACGAAAATCAGAGTTCGTAGAAAGAAGTTATGGCCATCAGAAAAAATTTCCATTTTGGAATATATAGGAAAAATCCGAAAAAAATATCAGAATTTCTGAAAAGAGAAATATTTTCTCTCTTCTCTCTCCCGAGTTTTTCTCGGGTTGCCACCTTTGTCGGCTTATTTCTCCACCGTCTGGCCACCATTGGCCGTGATTCTTGTTCCTATCTCTTCGCCTCACTCCCATATACAACCCTATGAAGTTTCACGATGTAGGTCGGCCCGTGCATGACGCAGCAAGGCCGGGAAGTTTGGCGGCGATGCTTCAAATCACCTTGGTCGGAGTTCACGTTTCCGGCCACCATAGCAGGTGATTCTTAGAGGCTTTTGGAGCTCAGAGAATGTAGAAGGGTTCTCCCATGGTAGCTTGCAACGATTCGACTCGTGGTGATCGAATTTTGAAGATTGGGAATCCAGGGTTCTTCGGGTTTCAAACATTGCTAGGTAAATTGAGGCCAAATGGCTTTGATTCTGACTTTGTGCTAATTATAAATGTTGTTGGGCTTATTGAGAAGAAGATCTTTTGATTAGGAAGTTTTGTCAAATTTTGACTTTGAGCCGGCGCCGGCGCCGCCACTGTGGTGGTGGTTTCTGACCACTTCTTGCCACCCTAGGAACAGTTTATGTTCCTCTTTTTATTCTACACATTGATATGATCATTTCAATATATATTTTGTAATTTTTGGAAATCGTATGAGCAAGTTATGAATTTTCAAAGTTTAAGGGTTTTGGGTTCGATCGGTTTTTGATCCGAGAGGATTCGGCCGTCTGATCGACTTGTAATTTTGATAGATTGAACGTATAAGTATTCCGGAGACCTCGGGTGGTCTCAGATGAAGTTTCACCTCTATTGGCATTACTTTCTAGATTTTAGTGCAAATGGGGGTCCGACCATTAATTGTTTTCGATTCGTGGATTAAGTTGTGTCGTACATTCCTTAGGTGATTGACAGAGACTAGTCAATACCTTATCCTTACTGTAAGAGAAGATGCAGCGGGATTTTGAGGTGAGTAAATCTCACGTGGTTCATTTACGAACCTAGTTATTTAAGAGTCGGAATTGATTGATTATTATAAATCATTTTCAAAAATAAAGATTTGTTTGAAATAATATGAACTAGATTGACTACGGTTCATAAGGCTACGACTCACAGGTAAAAAAATGAATTTAAGTATAAAATGAATTTCTTGGTTTTAATACGTATAAACTATAGTTGGTATTAGTGGTCATTCCTGTGTGAATGACTACGTGTGTGTGTGTGTGTGTATATATATATATTTACGTGGAATATATATACTTGATGGTGTGACATTGGTGAAGTAATGATTGAGAGTTGATTGAATTGTTATTTCAAGCATTTCTCTTACGAGCATACAATTATCATGATGTGTTGATTATTGTGTAAAAGTGTGTTTTGCTTGAGGAAAGTATTTGAGTCAAGTGGACTTTTTAAATGTTTTTGGATCTAGTGTCACAAGGTGACAGACAATGATTCAATTAGAGCTCTAGTCTGTTTGCCAATGCACTGCTTGGGGGATAACTTTGTGTTATCATGCTCTTGAGTGCAATGTACTGCTTGGGGGATAACTGTGAGTTATCGTGCTTTTGAGTATAATATACTGCTTGGGGGATAATTTGTGTTATCATGCTCATGAGTATATATTTATAAAATAGAGTTTTGGTTGTCCTTTCTTTTGTCGTCCATGTGGGACTTTGATTTCAAATGAATTGTGGGGTTGATTTTGGTTACTTTAAATTACTCTTGAGTTGAATAATTTGAAATGGAATTAAAAGGGGGATTTCATCGACTTTAGTGTGAGTTGTTTGACTCCTTATTGATTTTCCTCTTCATTCTAATGGTTGATTTTAATTGTAATCTCCTGAACTAAACTATACGCAGGGATTACTATGGTTTTGGTTTGTATAGTTTTGGTGATTTCCTGAACTAAAATTCTATGCAGGAATTACCAGTTTTCATTTAGAATGATTTGATTTGTCATGGTTGTGACATGTGCGTTCCTTACAAGGAAAGAGAAAAGGATTTTGTTGTTGGAATTAATCGTTGTGTTGATTGTTGTTCTCGAGTTGAAGAGGTGTTGTTGTGGTTATTTAAGTTTACTCACACGAGCTTGCAAAATCTTACCGGGTTTGTCGTTTTCAACCCAGTGAACTATTCCACTGTGTAGGGGTTTTTGTGCAGGTCAGAGTAACAGTCATCGAAGCTGAGGGTTGGTTGCTGTTGTAGCTTGGGCATTGAAGTGTACGTTAGTTTTATTCTTCCGCTGTGTAGTGAGTGTGTTTACTTATTGAATTGTCATTCAGTTTAATTTGTAAACTCTTTGTAATTAATATGTGACTCTAAAGAACGAGTTCGTATTGATGTTGGTGAGCTCGGTTTGCTTTAGCGCTTAATTTTAATGAAGAATTTTCTATGTGTTTTCTTGTGTTTGTTAAGTTATTGTGTTTCGGACCCGAATTTCTTTATTTAAAATTCGAGGCGTGACAAAACTGCTGTGTTAATTTAATTTGGGACCTGGAACTTATTCATTGTTGATTGTTGAATGTTGAATTTGATACAAGTCTTCTGAGTGCATAGAATGATAGAATAAGATTTGGATATGGAAGAAGTTTAAAAAAATTTCCAGAAAGAAAGGCAGGTCTCCTGCTGTCTTTAGGCTTAAAATCGGGCCTGAAAAATACCTAGGGACCTGCCCGTTTTAATTCGGTCTGGGCCGGTTTTTGCAAATTTTTTTTGGGCCCGGCCTGTGCCCAGTCTTAGTAGGGATATTTTTTTAAAAGACTTTTTCCTTGTAACCAATATGCATCAACTGAAATTTTGAAACCACCTTTAATTTTTTCTGAATAAATAACTAGTGCGGCCGCCCTTAAGTTTTGATTAATGAAACCGTCGAATACAATTAGGGAGGACATTAAGCCTAAACCTTAAATTACACTAGATAACGTCCTGAAATGATATCAGGAGCCTCTACCGAATACATGTATTCAACCAGGCACCAACTAGTAAAGAGTGCTCTACTGGTTACTTCATTTACTTTGATATAGCAGTGAAATAACAGAAATATAACTCGATTACACGAAACATAATTACCAAAAACACAGTTTTCCTATTATGTTGTTGTCAAATGGTAAATTTGATGACACTTCGTTTCATCTTTTCAATGGAAAGTTTCTTCCATCTAAAAATGACATGCCGCCTCACTAGGCGAGATTAGGCACATTGAGTGCGTCGATTGGGACAAAGCCCACTTAGCCCTATGACATAGTGTCACTAATTAAAACCATAACATAAAGGAAAACCAAGCTAGGCCCATTAATTGGGCCCAGGCCCACATTCCAGTCAAATCAGTAAGGGGAGTCACGCAGTCCACCAGTCCGGCCCATGAAGACCCCATCACCAACCCTACCACCATCACCTCACACCTACTGGGTCATCACTGCCGTCGGGGCACCAGCAACCCAAATCTTGTGCCCGACTCAAGACTAGAGACAAGGTGCTTGGCTCTCAATTTTTAAAGTTAAAAAAGCTCAACCAAACCATATTATCACATCAACAACTCATAATTACAACAACTAGTTTTCCGTGAGTCGAACTCACAATCTCCCACTTACGAAGGGAAGACTTATGCCACTAGACCAAATGGTACTTGGCCTACTCTCGTGTTTTTTATCGAAGCCTTTCCCCCTTTGACATACTATTCGAATATGTTATTGGATTTCATCAGATAGTACTTCCCCAATTTGCTGATAACTTTCGTGTGTCATATTTAACGATCTCGATTGTTACTTATGTTTCCTCTAATGACCTTCTTTGGTTTCACAGCCTTTGATTAGGTGATGATGGGTTGTCGTCAAGTGGGTTCACGTTTGTTAATGGCCAAATTCTTGGACCAAGGTTGGTGGTTTTCAATCAGTAGAGGTGTTGGTTTCACCTTAGGTCTGCTCTGGTCATCACTTCGATCATTGGATTTTACAATTGCAGGCGACCTACAGAATTCTGGCATTTAAGGAGACCAAAGTTGTAGCAATGACTAAAATATCGAGAGTCATGAAAATATCGATTGTTCAAAACAAAGATATTTTGATGGAAATATAGAGAAAATATCGAATATCGATGGAAATTTTGCCAAAATTTTACATAAAAATTGTATAATCAACTAAAAATAGACTAAAAATAAAATATCAAAAAGATGTAAAAATTAATATCGGTGCTTGTGAAAAACAAAAATTTCTAGAAAATATTAAGGATATTTTAGTAGTGCATAGTTTCAATTCTACACCGCTGGTTAGATGGAATTTTAGGCTTGGCTTGGAATGTTAAACTGTGTTGGATTCTAGGCATGTATTAAGTCTTGGGTCCGAATTCAGTTTGGATCTCGATTATGCGTCTAGGCCCAATTTATTAATGTTGCTTTTGGACCCTAGTCGATGTTACATATGGATTTGGGATCCGTGTACTTCTTACCCATTTTCACTCAGGTCCATTAAAACTTCTCTTTCTCCTTTTGGGGCTTGAGGTTAGATTTAGCAATTTTTTTTCAAGCGGTGATCACTGCATAGCTTTGCATTTGGTAGTGACATCAGAGAAGTGAGTGCGGTTTGCTTGTCGGATGACTTATTCTTCTTCGTTTGGGTCTTGCCATCAAATTACCATAGGGTTTAACTCAGTACCACAAAGAGTCTACTTGTGGCTAACTACATTCATTCTTTAGTCACTTTCTCATTTGTTTTCTCATAAGAAGAGTTAAATGTTGGTTAGTGTAACATTGCTTTTGGATATCTTTCAATTTTAAACCTTATCTAACATTGTGTTCTAAGTTCAGTTCTCCACGCGCTAACCCTAATCTTGACTTTACCGCTATTGTTGTCTATGCTCGTTCGGCTACTCCGTGACGGTGGCATAGGCTTATGGCCCCAGCAGTGTGCGCTGAGTGCTACCGGACTGGTTGTTGGTGCAGGTGACCGGAGATTGGGGCTGGGTGGGTTTCTTTTGCCTCGACTGTAGCTGACGGCGATGTTTGCACATGTTTGCCTTGAATCCATGATGGTGGTGAGTGGTAGTGTGGCTGGGATACAAACCTAATCTTGTTCATTGGTTTGGGGTTGGATCTACTCGGATTTCGTAGCAAATCTAATGGAGGTTGGGGTGTGGCTTGGCTTCAGATTGAGTAGCAAAGGGTGGTGGTGAGTGTTTCGGTGTTGGGTTTGTTCTCTAGCTTGGTCTCTCAAGGATAGAGGTGGAGGTGGTAGGGGATGTAATCTGCTGGGGCTTTGCCAGCAATGTCTGTTCTGCGGCGGCGAGATGGGCTTGGGGTGCGACAGTGGTGGCGGGGCTGCCTGTGCAGTCGTCTTGGGCTGGGTTGAGGTTTTGGACCCTTCTGGCCTTACTCTAAATGTGGGCCCGGTTTGGGCCTAGGGTACTACTCTAGGTCCATTAGGTTTTGTTAATTATATTAAAGCTTTTAGTTATTTTTATGTTTATTTGGCCGTTGTTGAGTAAGTTACTACCTCTATTTGGTAGGACGCAGTGGGCTTGGTCCCCGTCTATGCACCTTGTGTGCCTTGTCTGCTCTAGGTAGGCGGCGAGTTCCTTGCTTGGTCAAATGGTCATTGCCGCCTAGTGGCATAGTGAAACTAAGTGTCACATGATTTATTTTCTGGTGGCAATTACATAGTGAGGAAGCTGTGTTATGGGTAATGATGCTTTTTTCTAATAGAGTAATCTTTCCAGTATGTCACCACAATTGTAAAGCGAATAGAGTAACCAATAGAGCACTCTTTGCTAGTTGGTGCTTGTTAGAATACATTATTTTAGTTGAGACTCTTGTTATTATTTTAGAAGTTCTCATGATGTTTGTTGTAATCTGGGGTTTAAACACCATGTCCCTCCCCCCCCCCCCCCCCCCCCCAATGTATTCTGTGGTTTCATCAATCCAGGCTTAAGGGCAGCCACACAAGCCCTTATTCAAATATATATATATATATATATATGTATGTATGTATGTATGTATGTATATACAGATTTTATCCAAAGCGAGGCCTCGCTTTGAAATTTCAGAGTGAGGTTAGGGTTACTTTTTGGTCTCATATCCACATCTCGACCGTTCATTTTTTAGGTATTAATGTATAGATCATCTATGCAAACTTTCAGCCAAATTGATGATCTTTAAGGTATCTAACTCGCTTAAACCAATGGACGAACTGAATCTGTCAAACCTGAACCGTACTAGCTTTAAGGCAGTTGTTAATGCCTTAATGACTATCAATTTAGCTGAATTTTTTTAGAGATGATCTATACATTTGTACCTAAAAACTGAACGGTCGAGATGTGGATATGCGACCGAAAAGTGACCCTAAACTCCAACCTCGCACTTTAATTTCAGAGCTATATATATATTATATGGGAAAAATTCACCAACGGTGTCTGGACACTTAGGGGACTTTCAGAATGATATCTGAACTTACAAAGTTATCAATGTGATACCTGGACTTATTTTTCGTATCAATGTCGTACCTACGGACGATTTCCGTCACGGCTCCGTTATCAGTAGGCACGCGAGGCGCACGTGATCAAAAAAATGAGGGCAAAACAGACTTTTTATACCCAAATCCCTCTAAAGTAGATCAAAAACTCAATTCCCTCCAAGGAGGGTTGAACGCCTAACCTCTCTCACACCCACTCAACTCCCCACCACTAGAGTGCAAACTTTCCTTTCCCAGATGCAATGTCTCCAAACTTTGTATTTATACTCTTTTTATGCGATACCGAATAATTAAACAAAATATATAAACCTTGGAAGGCGTGAGGTTCGAACCCCCAACCTCTCTCGGAACAACTCAACTCCCTACCACTGGAGCACGAAGAGTCCTTGATGCAATGTCTCCAACTTTTTTATTTATAACATTTTTAGGCAATACCAAATAATTAAACAAAACATAAACACCTTGTAAGACATGAGAATCGAACCCCTAATATTAAACACAAAACAGAATCTTCTCTCTCCCCCCCGGTGTATAAAGTATAAATATAAAGTTTGTTCGAAGTATAACAGCTGTAGCTCGTGCTCCAGTGGTGGGTAGTTGAGTTATTGTGAAAGAGATTGGGGGTTCGAATCTCACCTCTTGCAAGGTATTTATGTGTTGTTTAATTATTTGGTATCGCCTAAAAATGTTATAAATAAAACGGTTGGAGACATTGCATTAAGGACTCTTCGTGCTCCAGTGGTAGGGAGTTGAGTTGTTTCGAGAGAGGTTGGGTGTTCGAACCTCATACCTTCCAAGGTTTATATATTTTGTTTAATTATTTGGTATCGCATAAAAAGAATATAAATACAAAGTTTGGAGGCATTGCATCGGGAACAGTTTGCACTCTAGTGGTGGGGAGTTGAGTTGGTGTGAGAGAGGTTAGGGGTTCGAACCTCCTTGGAGGGAATTGAGTTTTTGATATACTTTAGAGGGATTTGGGTATAAAAAGTTTGTTTTACCCTCATTTTTTTGATCACGTGCGCCGTGACGGAAATCGTCCATAGGTACGACATTGATACGAAAAAATAAGTTCAGGTATCACATTGATAACTTTGTAAGTTCAAGTATCATTATGAAAGTCCCCTAAGTGTCTAGACACCGTTTGTGAATTTTTCCCTATATATATATATATATATGCCTCGCTCTGAAATTAAAGAGCGAGGTTAGGGTTTAGGGTCACTGTTCGGTCGCATTTCCACATCTTGGCCGTTCAGTTTTTAGTTACTAATGTATAGATCATCTCTGCAAGATTTCAACCAAATTGATGGTCGTTAAGGCATTGATAACTGCCTTAAAGCTAGTACGGTTTAGGTTGGACAGATTCAGTTCGTCTACTTGTTTGAGTGAGTTAGATATCTTAAAGATAATCAATTTGACTGAAATTTTGCATAAATGATCTATACATTAGTACCTAAAAACTGAACGGTCGAGATGTGGATATGAGACCAAAAAGTTACCCTAAACCCTAACCTCGCTATGAAATTTCAAAGCGATGCCTCGCTTTGGATAAAATCATTATATATATATATATATTGTGTGATTTAAATTAATCTAATAAAAAGTTGAATATCTTTTAACTTTAAACTTTATCCAACATTATGTGATAAAAAATAATCTAATAAAAGTTGGTGGATCACAATAAAGACACACAAGTAGACAATAAAGGCATACTAATCTACATTTGACGAAAAAAAAAAACCCTCTTTCGTGTAATTTTTTCCTTTTTAAAATTATTTTATGATATTTTTACATTTATAATTTATTATTTCTTATCCAATCATTCTCTTTACGTTTTTCTTTTCCTAAAATAAGCATAATAAATAGAGTCTTGTTGAAGGAAACCCACATTATGTATGCATGACCCAAACATGATACTTCTTCTAGTTTTAATAGGATAGAATATTAAAGATATCCTAATCCGTATTTGATTAGGATACCTTGTACAATTTTACTCCAAGATACTGTACATGTAGTCCTCTATATAAAGAGACCCCTATTATCAATGAAAGTATCCAAGTATAGGGTCTGAGTGTGGTGTGGTATTTATCTCTCTCTGGGTTTTGGAGCTCTTAGAAAGTTGGCACAATGAAGATCAAGGAAGAGAAGGATGATGTATTTGAAACATTCATATGGAAAGTCCACTTGCTTGAGCTCAAGCACAACCAAAATTACTCTTGCACTTTCACCATCGGTGGCCTTAAATGGTGAGCATATCTTCTCTTGTTTACATTTTGCTTTAGTTTTCATTATGCGAACATGTTAAAGATTAAAATTTGTTGTATATTATGTCATCATCATCTTTTTAGCTTTGAAGTTGACAAAGGAATTTCATGCTAGCCAAGCTTAGTGTTTTACCCATAAATTTTCAATTTTAGTAAATAAGCTTTTAACCCTTGGGTGCCTAATATCTTTTCGCTGAGAAGTTTGCAATGCATAGGTTCATATAACTATTCAATGGAACCTGTTTCAAGGGATCCACAGGAGGTGGAGAAACCTAAATATGCAAATGAGGAGATGGAAGAGGCTATTGAGGAGAAAGATTTAATGGGGGATGAGGTAGATGCTAGTGAGATTTCTGGTTCACTTAAAATGGTTTCTGATCTGGTTGAGGAAGTGATTACCTCAACTGAGGATATTTCTATTGCTTTTTATTTTGCTTGAGTGGGGAAGATCGACAAGAAACTTGATTCTTTGTAGTTAATTTATTTGTTTTCCAAGTAGCTAAGTTTTTTTTGTTTTTGCACTTATTCAAAAAATAAACCAGCCCTAAACCTTCCTGGCCCGTAGGGCCGAAGCCCGACCCGACCCTTGTATTAGGGCGGGCTGGCCCGACCCTTTTTCAAATAGGGTAGGGTATGGGTCATGCAAATGAAACCCGGCCCTACCCTACGGCCCGGCCTGATTGAGCCTGAAAGGGCCAAGCCTGGCCTGACTCTACCCTAAAATTTATATTTTATTTTTAATATTTTCTATTACATGATACATAGAAATGGAATTATGGAAATATATAATATGTCTATTAGAAAATGGGTATATACTACCAATCTATCCTAAACTTAATTAATGTATGAGGCCCATTTTACCTAGCCTGAGTCCGAGTCCAAGTCTAAAGTGCTCTAGGTCATCCAAGGATTGACCTAAACTTCTAATATGACTTCCTCATAACTCAGGCGGCAGCCATTTGGAGAGAGAATTCGCACAGAGCCACCGGCCATTCCCAATCTGCTGCTCTCTTCTTCTCTATTCTACTTCCCCAATCTTCTTTATCCCACCAAATCTTAACCGCCTTCCTCCAAAACAACCCCAAACTCAATTTTGATTAGGAACTTGAGCTGATATATATGATTTACTCAAATCAATTGATCAACCTAACAGAGCCATGTTGTCGAGGAGATGAGTTGAACTTCCGCGTTTGAGAGCTTCTATTATCTCAGATTCTCATATCAAGATTTACTCATTGAACCAGATTGAAACATTCAGCTTTAAGCTCGACCGTATAGAGAAGGATCAGATTCAAAGAACTGAATACGTTTCCAATTCAGATAGCAGCTAACCAATCCAGAGTTATTTAGCACATTTGAGTGGTGATGGTGGTTTTCTGGTTTTCTAGTTGGGTTGAGAGAGAGAAGGAAGAAGAAGAAGACTCCCAAATGCAAAGAAGACTCTTTGTGGTTTGGATTTAGCTCTCATATGCCGGCATTGGAGTAAGACTATCTGGTAAGACTATTTCTGTTCCTGGCAAATTTATTCTATATTTGGCTGTTGAAAACTGAATAATTATCAAACTGTCTAGTTGGTATGTATGTTGGTATATGTCCAGTCTATATTCAATTGGTATATATGTTGAATCACTAAATGCTTTATATCCTTCATGGCTTCATGCTAATCGACCCATAATTTTCAAGCTGTTCAGTTGGATTGGAGCTACATATATATATATATATATATATATATATATGTTGTTGAACTAAAGTCAGACATATGTCCAGTTGTATTTGTATGTGACTCAAAATTTTTGCAAATTCTCATTTAAATTGAATGAGTACTGATCAATTAGGAATCTTTATCCATAATTGTAGGAAATTCTGAGTCTAATAGCATGGTGGAAGTTCATTGACATAATTGCAGGAACCTTCAAGTCCACAAGAATGATTTATTTTGTAATTTTTTTTTGGAAGAAGTAATTGTTATCATCAGACTGCTCTTCATATATGTGTTCTTCTCAATGCTTTTGAAGAAGTTTCTGTTTCACTCGATCTAATTGATATCACTAGACATTAGACACACTTTCTTAAGTTTTAAGGGACTTCTATTTAATTGCATATATTGATTTTTTTTTTTTTTTACCTTCCAGTTTGAGTTTATTTTAAGTAAGCCCGACCCGACCCTATCTAAAAGGGCTGGCTCGGCCCGGCCCTTTCGGCGCTTGCGGAATGGGACTTAAGGGCGGGTAAGGGCTTACATATTGAAGCCTCAGCCCGACCCTACCCTAAGCCCTAAAATTTAGGGTAGGGCTGGCTTTAGCCCGGCCCATGGTAACCCCTACTCTATATGATGGTTTTTCTTAACATAACTTACAGACAAACCATTATTGTGTACTGCTTGTTGAAATGCATAATGAATGACATTTTCAACTGAAAAAAAAAAACTATTCCAATTAGTTAATTAGTAAATATCTTGGTATTAAAAGTTAAAATGAGTTTAAAATAGAAAAATGTAGCTTAAAATCAAATATTAAGAATGTGAATGAGAATGGACTCTTTCTAGTATTATTATTATTATTATTATTTTAAGTAATTCAATGAGAGAATAATTACATAAGCATAATAAATAGAGACTTGTTTAAGAACAAGAGAATTTGGGAGATAAATACGGTGGGCCATGAGACTCGGCTGGTCCCTATGTACCTTTGCCCTTGATGGTGTCCAACTTAGGCCCATTTTGGCCTTGAGGTCTAAGCAGCTTAAGCTGCTTATTCATTAATTTAAGTTGGATTAGGTGTTTGGTAAAACAAGAGGTTGTTCCTCCCACTTCCCAATGTTATAATTCAGAAGCTGCTAAAGTGATGCTTCTAGATTAAGAAATTTCAGAAGTTGAGACCATTTATTGGCTTTACCTAAATTGCCCTCATCTAATTTGTTATATTACATGATATCATCACCTCTTACACGCTCTCGAGTCACGAACTTTATTATGGACTTTCACCACATATCTGCAGAAAAGCACTCATTACAATCTTATTTGGTAAGGCTATATGGTTATTAGATTTCATGTGTGAAAAGTCAATCGCTTGAATTGGGAATTGAATGTTTTTGACATTTTGATTTAGGGTTGTATATCTGATTCTTGTTTATCTTCTGTTGTATTTTGGGTTTCATCATCTTAGGTGGTTTCTTGTCTACATGATGAATAAATTATTACGGGTTCTCTAAAATTAGATTAGGTTTTTAGATTAAAACTTTCAAAATAGAGATTTTGTTTAGAAGTTTTGATGAAACTATGATCACACAGGTAACTGAATTGAAGAAAAGGGACTATTCTGTTGCAATTAGAAGAAGGTTGTATCTGCTTCCTGATAACCTAGCAAAGGTAAGTACGATCTGCATGTTGTTAATTGCATATGTTTAGTCTCTTGTAATACTTTGAAATATGGGTACTTTCAGTGTTTGTGGAGTCATGTGAATGTTATGTTGGTACCACAATTGCATGATTGACTAATAGAAGGCTAGTCAATGATTTTTCTTTAGAAGACACAAAATTATTCTTTGTTTATAACTTAACAAGCTCAAAATAGATTTCAAACGAGTTGCATTTGCTAAATAGAATTTCAGGATTTTATGATCTACTAGCCTCTTGGCATGCGCTTCGCGCTTGCCAATCTGCTTTCATTAAAAATATATAAAAAAAAAAAATAATAATCAAAAATTAAAAAGTCAAATTTTTTTTGAAAAAAAAAAGGTGAAATTTTAAGAAAATAAAAAAGAAAAAATTGAAGGCAGCATAATGGTTTCAAAAGTGGGAGTTTTTTTCCTTATCTTTTGTCTATCATTTCTTAGGGAAATAACTGATTTGATTTATTTACGATTTTAACCTTCTAATGTAATTTTTATTTTCTAAACAATTCAATTAACAAAAGGGAGCTTCTATTCATACCTCCAAAATTGGTATTTGAACCTCTCTCTTTTTCCAATTTATGGTTGACTTCGTCAACTCATGTCAAATTACCAATAAGGACACAAAAGAGGAAAAAAACCTCTCTTTTTTCTGAAAATATTTTTTTTAACCCTACCCCCCACCCTTACCCTTCCATGATGTTAGTGAGGTTTGAATCTGTGACTTCCACATATCGGTTATCCTAGATAACCAACAGGCCAGTGGCCACAGCTCACTGACAAAAAAAAAAAAAAAAAAAAACTCTTCTTACCTCTACAAACAGTATGTTTCGATGAGGCAATTCGCAAAATTCTAAGCTATGCATTGCCTATTATATTGCTGCTTGCGTTTTTTACCCAACTCGAAGCAATTAGTAAACATGTGTCTCTCTCCAAGCTAAGGAGTATTATGTTGGACTGGCTTTGGAACATCATGACCACTTTCAGTATGCGTACATGCAGTACATAATCCATAATTAAGTGATGAAAACTTTGTATTAAAAAACTCAGTTAAATTAAAAAATTTGAGATTGGGAGTAATATCTAAACATCTTAGATAGTGGTATACTAACATGCTTCTATATTCAATTGATTTAAGGGGAAATACTCATAAACCCCAATTTCACCAATATACTTCTCATACACACCAAAAACTTATTTTTATTCCCTTTCACACAAACTTTTTCTCTTTTTCTTCTCACATACTGTAACAACCCGAAATTTTAATTATATATTAGATCATGTGATAATATTTTCTTTACTAGCTTGTGTGTGTGTGTGTGTTCGAGAAGTCTATTACCTATTACATGTAGACTTGTGAGGAAGCTAGTTTTACTCAATTGGTTTAAACATTTTCGGATGAGACCTTATAAACCCAATCAATGAATCTCCTGTTAGTCATTGTTCGTATCCAAGTGTGAGTAAGTATTCTATTTGGGTGATTATGAAAAGTTAGGAATTATAGGTGTTGATGAACCTGTAAACTAAGCTAACTAGTAGCTTGAAGTGGCATCACTCAATTTATAGCTCAAGCTCTATTTATCCATCATTAAAACTTCTAGTCTACTGCTATCACATGGATATCCCCAGATTGTAGAAATAAAGCTTATCTTCTTCCTATATGTTTTTATATATAACCTTGGTCATTAAGTTATAAAGGGATAAGAGCTTTCATACCTATCTCTACAATACTTACTGATGAAGGTTTCTATTAAGAGATAGGATTGTACAAGTATATCTATTGAATGCTTAGTGATTAAGTCATTAAGTGATAGGTATGGACAAACACATCTATATGCAGATTTTATTATAATTGTTTTGCTTGATGGCCAAGAACCTGACTAGTATAAATAGCAGCTATCTACTTGTTTCATATCCACACTACAATAAGAGAAATAGGAGAACAGAACATGAGTGAGGGAGATAGAAAGAAAGGAGTAGGATAGAAAGAAAGAAATAAACAGAAAGGAAAGGAAACAAAAGAAAAGAGACACTGGAAGAAAGAGAAGGATATGTGAGAATGAAAATAGAGAGGGAAGAAGAGAAAAGGAAAGGAGTAGAAGAAAGAGAAAGGAAGGCATGATTGCAAAGATTATTTTCGGAGAATTAGATTTGGGATTCAAAGGTGAATTCAATCCTATAATCTATTCCAATTGTTATTCTTGTTATTATGTTTAACTTAGCTCTTGTCTAAATGGGTTTAGGCTTCTGCACAATTAGTAACCTAAATGATTTTCAAATAGAATGTAAGCATAGAAACAAATCAAGATGATTAGAGAACTGGTTCCATAAGAATGGGTATCCTGAGTAATTCTTAGGTTGCTTTTTGGGTTAGATTTCTTATTTTGTCTTAACAACAAGAGGTTAGAGTGATCAAAGAACCTATATGCATCAGTTTAACAATCTTAGACTGAGCAGTAACCTCAAACATTAGTTTGTAGGCATTGGAGAAAGCTAAAACAAGTTTCTGCATTATAATCATTTAGTTAATTTTGAGCAACCAAATCCTTTGATCTAGACTTTCATTTTAGAAACCATTTGCATGTGTTGAAAGCTTATAATGTAAGCTTGATATCTATATAGTTTTGTACAATTTCATTAAAGACTCATTGGTTAAGTTTGAGGCTAAAAACAGAGGTCTGCAATCTGTTGTTTTTGACACAGTTTTCTTTTCACTAAAAACTGTACATTTCCGCTGGGTATTTGAAGTTGGTGTCTTCATGAAAGTTTCAGTAGACATCTCAAAGATCATTTCAGAATTGAAATCTCATGAAAAAGACTTTTCTAGAGTAAGTTATGATTTTTCGAAGTTGAGGGTCTGCATCAGGAAATTCTGCAATTTTCATTATGTTTCTGTTTGTTCCATTTCGTTTCAATAGTTTCCTGTATTCAAACTTGTTTATTTCGACCACCAACTTAACATAGAGATTCTTCTATTTTTAACAAAACTTGTGACGCTATTTACTGAATTCATTTGAGATACTTATGTCATTGTGAAATCAGTTTTTCGCGTCAGTTTTCCTTCACAATAAATCTGCAAGACGTTTTTGGTTAGTTATTTAGCATTTCAAGTGAAATCTAAATGGCTTGAGATTTTAGGTACCATTTTCTTAAGACATAAGCTCGATATTGAAGTATGTTCCTAAGGCAGAATCATAGCTTTGTGTTTAAAATAAATTATGTGCTTATGCATAGGAAATGTGAATTGTACTTGGATATTTACTTTTTATGCAGGAACATGTATCTACACAATAGCTTGAAATCCAGGTAGGGGGATCTGGGAACCTCTACTCAATTATATTGTATGCATATATGTTGCCTGACATGTTTGTTGTGGAATGAATGAATATTTGATGCAATTACATTGCGAAGTATATATTATTAATTGATGCATTATCCATTGAGTACATATGAAGTATAAGGGTGGCGATGGTGATATGTATAATGTTATCGATATAAGAAAGTTGAAATTTATCTTTTGCGTAGTTGAGTCCATAACCTCAGCAGGTACCAGATCCCAGGTATGCCCATTGTTAATGCCCATTGTTAATGCGCAATTAGTATAGGATTGAAAGGGTAATTCGGGACTGGCGAAAGGGGCATGGACAAGATGACTAGCACAAGAGGGTTAGGGGGATTGATTTTGGGTGGGGGTTAGTTCATATAGTTGAGTACTCTGAGACTCTGAGTCACCTTCGTGGTAAAATACATGGTATGGGACATGTAGGCTCAGTTTATTCTGCTGTGTGAATTATCGGGAATAGAACATGCATTCATGCATACCATATAATGATTGTTTGGTTATCTTTTGTGTGAAGAGAAATAGCTCCCTACTGAGCCACAGGTTGAGCTCACCCCTTAACAGTCTTGCAGGTTATTAAACACAAGAACTATGAAGATTAGTGATCGAAAGCAATTAGAGTTAGTTGGAGTTTTGTATTTGTAAGATCATTATTCCAGAAGTGAGTACTCTTAGTGATCTTGAGTTGGATTTATCCTTATACCGAAATGAGAAGTCAATTCCATTATCAAAGTGTCGATTTTATTTTTTTTTCTATTCGTTTATTTTTATTTTTACTCACACCTCGGATTTTGGGAAATATTTAAAAAATAATAATAATAATAATTTGACCCGGATTCGGGGCGTGACACATACCCATCTTTTCTACTTTTATATCTTTAATATCCCTCTTTTCTCTCTACCACTCCGATCTTTGCATGTTTACTATTACTAAAATTAGCTTTTCTTTTGTTGAAACTTGGTGGGCCCATATTGATTTGTTTGTTTAAGAATATAATTGCAGCTAAAATCTCATCCTCTCCTTAAAGGTAAACAGTTAAATTTCACTATTCATAATTTCAATCATCGACAGACTTGAGGAAATAGTAATAATACAAGCAAAGAATTAGGAGAAGAAATAGAAAAGTTGAGAAAATTAAAAGATTATAGATCAAGGCTTAAAAGAGAAACTCTCGACTACTGGGATATCATCTTTATAGTCCAGACAAGAATTTATAAAGCTGAACAGAATATTGAAAATCTCTTATATACACTTAAAGAGGAACAAAAACCTCTTGATTATTTGAGCATTAGTTAGATCCGCAATTCATTGGTATCAGAGCTTGTAAAGAGCTCAAAAGGGGAATCCCCAATGGGGACAATGTCTGAATTACTATTATAGAAGTTGAATTCTCTACTAAAATCTTCTGATGAGAAACATCAGAACCTGATACAAGAAGTATCTAGATGTCAAGATCATCTAGAAAAAGTGCCGGATATAATCGCCCAATTAGAAAAATTGGAGCACAAAATAGATTATATCAAAGAACTTCCTAAAAGGGAAGAAGAACAGCTAACAAGTGTTGGCAGAAAAATCAATGAACAGCGAGAAATACTGGATTCTATGAAAAGTATACTGAATGATATAGTAAAATCAGAGAAAGCTAATTGTTAATGCTCAGAATACCTCCATATGATGTCGGCTTCCGATAACGTGGACGAGGGTCCAATCTTTATATGTATAGAGTTCATGAAATCCCGCTAATCTGTCAAAAGAAATACAACGGCGTCAAGAGGGGAGACCGTAGTTGGCGGTCTTCGCTCCTCCTATGCTAAAGTTAAACGATGTCCTTGTATTGACAAATGTAGCGGTAAATGGCTATTGAATGAGTATTGAATGAAGAGAGAGAAGTGGACCTTTTATAGGTGACATAGTGAGTTACCTCAGTCTTGTTTTCGATGTGGGACTAATACACTTCAGTTTGCTAAGTTTTGGTCCTTTCTGCAGACGCAACTTTGGGTGGTGCGTGTCGCAGAGTCAAGGCATATTTCGGCCTAGAGTTGGCGTGCCGGTGGAGGTTGTCTTGCTGTGTTTCCAGGGGCTACACTATTGAAGTCATTCCGACAAGGTGACATGGTTAAGTATGAGTGCTGATTATGGCTGGCAAGTGTTATGTATGTACAAGTCCCCCAAGTCCTCAGTCAAGGAGGGATTTCTTGGTTAGGGAGTTACCACAACTAAGGCGGAACCTTTAGTTACATGTCAGGCATAATCAGTGCTAGTGCGTCGTCAACCATGGATTTTGTCTGAGCGAGCGCTTTTGCCTTTTCTGGTGGGCCCCTGCTAGGCCCTCCAGGGAGTCCCCCACTCCTCGGCTAGGAAAGACCTCCGTTTGGTAAGATGATTGTTTGTTGAGGGGAGTTGTTTGACAGCATGAGGCGGTGGGTAGCGATCCCACTCTTTCGGTGCCTTAGCGTAGGGAAGTTAAAGGCCAGATCAATGGCTGCCGTAAGCTATGTTAACCGTTCCCTTACTCTTTCCCGGAGGAGAAGAACTTGACTGCACCGTCTCGTTGAGGACGATATATGGATAATGTATGATATCCCTGGTTAGGTATGTTCCACTAAATATAAACTCTGTCGGGTAGAGTGACTGTTGATTGTTAGCAGAAGTAATGATGTCGGAGAAGTGTTGGTTGATGAGTGATGGTATGATTGCCTTGCAAGTTTGTTGGAGCAAGGTAAGTGTTAGCGGTGAAATAATATTGTTGGCGGTAACACTTAAGTTGTGGTGGATAGTTGATTCGTTGTCTGGCAACTCGTAGCGGATGACAAAACTACTTAGCTGAGGATCAAGCTACTTAGCGGAGGATCAAGCTACTATGGCGTTAAATTTTTGAAATTTGGAGCTGTTCGGTCAGATTTTGCATGATCTTCTGACAGAGTGGATGATACGTGGGAACTGTTGATAGGGGTGGCGTGCGCTGAAATATCGCGGTACAACCACTGTCCCTTCATCATAAATGCTGCATTTATGAGCGCTTCAGTTTTACAGAGGCGTCGTCTCGGTTAGTGAGGGTACGTGTCGTGATCTTGAGGGGTGACCATGTAATGGCAATGGTTGAGATTTGTCGAAAGAGTTTGTATTTAAGGGGGAAACGAAGTCGAGTTTCCCCCACTTTTCCTATTCTATGCATTTGCCTTCTTTGCCGAGTGAGAGAGAACCAGAGAGAAAGGATTTAGAAACACCGTTGATCGAGTGGAAAAAAGAAGGAGGAAAAGAATTTGAAGGGGAGCGAAGGTGATCGAACTCATTTCGTGGTTGGTTTGCTTCGTCGCTCTTTGGCGTTTGCTTCAGTGAATTTAAGGTATGTTCTATGTTTCTGGGTTTTGTTGTGTTCTTGTTTTGGTCTGCCTTTATGTGTGAATGCATTTGCTTCGTTTGTACCGAAAAGATATGTTTGTGGTTTTTGTGTTTTCTGGCCTTTCAGTTGGGACTTTTCCGGGACTTTCTGGGATTTTAGAGTGATTGTTCTTGAATGAGTTCTTGTGGTTGATGGCATAGGGTAGGTTTAGATCTAACTTGACCGCTAACTTCTAGGTTTAGAGTGTTTGTGTGGCATGCCGGCCGTTATCGATATCTCAAGTAGTGAAGAATCGGACGTGTCGCCTCTTAATTCGTCGGAGAGGGGTTTTATTGATTCGTTGCGTCTTCCCACTTCTACAGGAGGTAGCTTGGAAGAACCGCTAGATATTGTCCCTATTCGGACCATTTCTCCGCTACCTATGGCAGCACGTCAAAGTGAAGAACATGAAGTTGTTCGTCGCACCAGGGAGGAGGAGGTGTCCGATAGTAGCGAAGAAAGTGTTGGAGCCTCTGGACAAAGTGACGACGGGGTTGAGATTAGGGATGAAGGTCAGAGTTTCGGACCTACTAACTTCTTGTGGGTTCTCAGCGATGGTGTCGAAGAAGACGAACCTTCCTCTATCATGTCATGGCAAAAGATACAAAAGATGAAAGATAGGTTTCGCTTGCCCAGCATTGTGAAGTTATGGCCGTTAGAGAAGGGTGCGAGGGCTACTGATTTGTCGGAGGGTTATGCCACTATCCATGAAGCTATACTGAATCACGGAGTAAAGCTGCCGCTACTTCCAAGCCTGCAGTATCTGCTGCATGAGTTGAATGTTGCGGTAGGCCAAGTGTCCATAAACATGTGAAAGATGCTATTGGCTTTGACCGCTTTGTGGGATTTGTCGGGGTGTGAATTTCCGATAGTGGCTGAAGTACTATTCTTTTATGAGTTGACATATAACGAGAGGAAAAAATGTGGCAGGACTGTTAAACTAACTCGTCGACCTGGAGCTCCAAAACTTTTGGAACATATGCCTGATTCTTCCACAACATGGCGGGCCGCCGTGTGTGTTGCCACTGAAGGTTGGAAATATGACACGAGGCCAGAGGGGGCGAAGGTTTAGCGGTTCCGGGTTCCCTCGAAGTTTCAAGCCATAAAAGGTTGTTGTCTATGTGCTTGAGGCTTTATTTTTGTATCGAGTGCAATATTTGCTTCCATGCTTGTTGTCTATGTCGCCATGTTTTGTAATTGCGTCTGTTCCATTATGTGATATCCTGTCTCTGTTTGCAGAGGGTTGGAGACTGAAGTTGATGGATATCGAACGACAGCGGCTGTGCCAGGTGCATTACTATTGGTCGCACAAAAGCTGCTTGGATCTTCGAGTCCAAACACATTGGTCGCTACTTATTCATCTGCGCCTGACTCGGGAGCCTGGTAGCTAAATCTATTATAGAACTGTGCTATGTTCTTATTGTCTGAAATGTGACGGTATATGTATTCTCTTTTGTAGCGGTAATTCGTACTAACAAAAGAACCACCGAAGTTCTGAAAAAGGCGATGGCTGACATTGGCGGTATCAAGGATTACGTCAATTTTATGATTTACGAGGCGGCTAAGGTGCGGAAGCAAACTGTTGATCCGTAAACAAAGGAGATAACGATAGAGGGATAGGCAAAAATTATGGCAGCTCCGCTACACTCGAATCATGCCAATCTGTAGAAGAAGAAGGTAGGGGAAAAGAAAAGAATGTGGCGGAGAGTGAACTAGAGAATGAAGAAGGTACAGAATTTATTCTTGAGGTACCTGCTGATAAGTCATAGGGGAAGGTGAGAACTGTTGTCGGGGAGCCAGACCTGGAGGTGGACGATGCTGAGAGAGAGAAGAGAGCAAAAGTTGTGGCCGACAGAGGATGGCCCAAACATGTCTGTGGGAATGCTGGGGGTCAGCCAGTAGCGAAGACTGGTGTGCCGCAGAAGAGAAAACTTTTTGCCTCCGCCATTTCTCCATATCCTTCAAAGAAGATGAAGGTTGCAGAGAAGAATGTGGCAGTTGGCCACAAGGATGTCGGGGGAGGTAAGTTTGTCTCTGACAACCCTGTTATTGAGTTAGTCCAAAGTGCGCCTGCCAGTCAACAGGCTTTTCTGCTCAAGGTGTGTGAGCGGCTGGGTCTTGGCGGGGAGGCGAGAGTTTCACGGCCAGCGGCGTCGTCAAAGTTAGAGACAGGCCTCGACCTGATTTTGAAGAGTGATCATGGTCTTTATCTTCACTAAGGCTCAGCGAAGGAGCGCAAACTGAAGGAAGAACTCCTGCAAGCACAGCGTGATTTGTCGGCAGGGAGGGAGAAAAACAAATCCACCGCGGGGGACATTGCCAAACTTGACGGTGCACTCCTTGACGTGAAGGAAAAATTTAAACGTGCGATGGATAAGATTGTCGCCGACACGAATACCATTGCCAACCTAAATGCCGAGTTGGCGACCCTAAAGAAAGATAAGGCTGAGAGAAAGAGTTAGAGGAGGCACTTACCATCGCTCAGTTACAGGAGGCGCTTACCGCCAAAGAAAAAGAGTCGGCGAACTTTCAGTCTGCTAGGCAGGAAGAGATGGCGAAGCTGGTGGAGGACGAGAAGGAGATGGTGCGCTTAGAGGCGATTGATGCTTTTAAGAAGTCGGTAGAATTCGAGACACTTCTGACTGATGCAGGGAAATAAGGTGCTGCCGCCAACTTTAAGGAGCTCAAAGATAGCGGCTCTTCAAATTTTGACAAGACAATGGCTGATCGATCCCCTCCACAGTCCATGCCTGGCGAGGATGTCGCTGTGGAGGATGTTAAGGGATCTGAAGATGGCGGTTCCTCAGAAAGTGGCTCTTCTGATGGTAGTGAAGAGAGTAGTTCGTCTGGAGAAGATGGCGCAAGGTCTGATGGTAATCCTGAGACTCCGACGCCGACAAGTAAAGCTGAGAAGAGAAAGATGGGTACTCATCAGCTTGTGGAGAAACGTCGCCGTGGTGATCGCGTTTCGGGGTCCTCTTCTCAGGTCGAGCAAGACTAGGATGTGTTGATATGGAATTTTTAATGTAGTTGCTTTCCTTTGTATTGTGGCGGTTTTGTCATATTTTTTTGTAAGCAGCATGAACAATTTTTTGGTTGGGAGGGCCCAACTTTTTAAATGTGATGCTTATTTTCTTTTCCTACGTTGTGATGGATGTTTGTCTGCTAAGTCCTTTGGGATTGTGGTGGCACTTGTTTTTTTTAATTTTTTTTATACGTCAATGAAACATGAAATGGATTAAGATGGGCCCAATAGATGCACATATATCGCCTTTGTCCTGAGGAGTAAAGGTGTTGGCCTGGCCAGACTTGATATATTTGACTTGTTATTATGTTATATATATATATATATTTATATATTTTTTATTTGTACATGTGTGGGACAATGGTTTGAATAATTCCTCGTTTCATTGACGACTGGGCAGACCCAGCTTCTTACAAAAATATGTACCCGTAGGGTAGCTTTTCTTAGCTAAACTTTGCAAAAATTAGCTAAGTGAAGATGCTCGTGGGCATGTTGTGGCGCTACTTATAGTAGTAGCGGAGATGTTGAGTGCTCCACGGGTGAGTAGATGTGACGCCTTCCTTGCTTTTCAAGTAAAATGTGTCGGGGCTCACCACTTCTACCGTTTGATAAGGTCCTTCCCAAGTTGGGTGAAGTGCTTTTGGCAGTGGTATGACTTCTTTCATGACCCAGTCGCCAAGTTGTAGGTTTCTGGCCTTCAAACGATTGTTGTAAAAACGCGACACTCGCTGCTTGTTTTGCAATTTGTGTAGGTGGGCTTTGTCTCGTTTTTCCTCCAATAGGTCCTTGTCGAGATTGACGCCGGCAACGTTTGTTGTGGCGTCATGTCAGTCAATCCTAGCTGTTGGTTGGGTTACCTCAATGGGGAGGACTGCTTCTGTGCCAAACATTATACATAATGGAGTTTCGCCGTTGGCGGATGTTGGCGCTGTCTGGATGGCCCAAAGAACTTCAGGGAGTTTTTCAGCCCATAAGCCTTTCTTGTCCTCTAATTTCTTTTTTAGCAGCTTCTTGATGATTTTGTTGGCGGATTCAACCTAGCCATTGGTTTGGGGGTGTGCTACCGAAGCGAAACGCATCTTGGTGCCTAGTTTGGCGATGAAGCTGATGAGTTCTTCGTTGTTGAATTGCATTCCGTTATCGGTGATGATTGTGTCGGGCACTCCATAACGAAAGTAGATATTTTTCCATAAGAAATGTTGAACCTTAGCGGTTGTGATGGCCATTAATGGTTCAGCCTCGATCTATTTGCTGTCGTAATCGATGACTACGATTATGTATTTGAACTGACCTTTGGCTGTTGGGAGTTTTCCGACAATGTACAATCCCCACATGGAGTGAATCTAGGGTGCAATAATGATGGATAACGGTTCTGCTGGTGCATGCGGAAGGTCTGTGTACTGCTGACATTTGTGACATGATCTTGATGTTTCTTTGGCGTCATCTCCTAATGTCAGCTAAAAATATCATTGGCGCATGGTGCGGTTGGCTAATAATCTAGCTCCTGAGTGATTGCCGACTCTCCAGCGTGTATTTTTGCTAGGACTTATTTTCCCTCTTCTAGCGTTAAACACTTTAAGTTGGGATGTGTGAACCCTTGGCGGTAGAGCTTGCCACTTTGAATATTGTAACGTGTTGCCCTTCGTACCAGTCATCTTGCTTCGACTTTGTCTGATGGCAGTGTGCCATCACGTTTGTAGTTGAGTATCTCATCCATCCAATTTGGGCTTTCTTCGATGGTGTAAATTTTCGCCAGAGTTTTAGTGATGTTGGGTTATCAAGGGTCTCCACCCTAGTGTCGGCGAGACTTTGATGTGGTTGAGCTGTTGCTAGGCGTGCTAGGGAGTCGGCTTTTGCATTCTTTTCACGGGGTATTTGTGTGATGTTGAAGAAACTGAACTTGCCGAGCAGGGTATTGGCGTGTCCTAGGTATGCTGCCAGTTGTTTGTCTTTGACCTGAAAAATGTCATTGACTTGATTGACCACCAGCTGTGAGTCACTGAAGATGTTGACACTTTTTGCTCCACAATCGATGGCCAACAATAGTCCTGCGATAAGTGCCTAGTATTCCGCCATATTGTTAGAAGCCTTGAAGTCAAACTTGAGGGCGTACTCTACGTTAATTCGCCCTGGTCTTGTGAGGATGATATCAGCGCCGCAAGCCTTGGAGCACGCAGAACTGTCCACATAGAGATCCCATTGTGATTGTGTCTTCGGTTGAGTGGTTTCAGGGTCTGAATGCTGCCCTCCGACATTGCATTGGTGGTATGTTCCGGCTGTGGTTCCGTTAGCTCTGCTATGAAATCAGCAACAGCCTGTCCCCTGATGGCGGTTCTTGGCTTGTAATCGATGTCAAACTCGCTGAGTTCTATTGCCCATTTGCTAAAGAGTCCTAAGTGTTCCGGACTTTGGAGAACTTGCTTTAGCGGTTGATTTGTGAGAACATGGATTGTATGTGCTTGGAAATACTGACGCAACGTCTTAGAGGCCATTATGAGTGTTAGCACAAGTTGCTCAAGTGGCGGGTACCTTGTTTCCGCTCCATTCATACCTCTGCCGGAGTAGAACACTGGCAATTCTTCTGATGCTTCTCTACGAACAATTGCGCAGCTAATGGCAAACTTGGATACTGCTAGGTTGATGTACATTATTTCGCCCAGTAATGGAGTTGAGAGTAGAGGAACAGAGGCCAAGTACTGCTTGAGGCCCTGAAATGCAGCTTCATAGTCAGGCGTCCAATGTACTACTTTGCAAAGGGATCGCTTTATTGCCTTGAAGAAGGGCAAGCATTTGTTTGTAAGTCTGGAAATGAACCGGCAGAGAGCCATTAACTTTCCCTGTAGACTCTGTACCTCAACTTTTTTCTCCGGAGATTTCATGTTTATGACCGCTTGTACCTTGTCGGGGTTAGCCTCTATTCCCCGCTCATTGACTATATATCCGAGCAACTTGCTGGCAGTTACGCCAAAGAAACATTTTTCCGGTTTCAGGCTCATTCCATATGCTAGCAATATGGCAAAGATGATGCGGAGGTTGGCCACATGACCGCCAGCTTTTACGCTTTTGACAAGTATGTCGTCGACATATACCTCAATGATCTTACCCAAGTGTTCCGCAAACATTGCGTTCATCAACTGTTGGTATGTGGCTCCGGCATTCTTGAGGCCAAAGGGCATGATATTGTAGCAATATAAACCCTTGTCGGTGGTGAATGTTGTGCACTCCTGGTCGCCGGGGTGCATCTTTATCTGGTTGTAGCTAGAAAAGGCATCCATCATACTGAGTAGCTCATGTCCTGCTGTTGCATCAACCAATTGGTCAATGCGAGGTAGCGGGAAACTATCCTTAGGGCATGCCTTATTCAAACCTTTGAAGTCGACACACATCCGCCACTTCCCGTTAGGTTTCCTTACCATTACCACGTTGGAGATCCATTGTAGATAATGAACCTGATGGACGAAGTCTATGTCCCGCAACTTGGTTACTTCTTCCATGATGGCCAGATATCTTTCCTCGTCAAATGCCCGCCGCTTCTGCTTGACGGAGTAAAAGGATGGCTTGATGCTGAGCTTATGTTGAATTATGTCAGGAGAGATTCTTGGCATGTCAGAGTATGACCATGCAAAGACTGTAATGTTCTCTTTGAGAAACTGGGTGAGCTCAGTAGCTATCTCGGGAGAGAGTTGGGCTCCGATGCGCACAGTTCTCTCTGGGTGCTCGTCAGAGATGCTTACAATGCAGAGCGTTGTTTTTGGATCGACGGGCTCTTTTTTGTAGTATTTTTCTTCGTCATCTCTGGGGTCATCAATTTTGTCCGTCAACTGTGGGGTATTAGCTACCGTTAAAATTTCACGACAGTCTCTTGACCTCGACACTGTTGTTGAGTAACACTCTCGTGCAATTGATTGGCTTCCCCTGACAGACCTAGTGTCGTTGGGTGTTGGGAACTTCATGAGTAGCATGTACCCGGCTATAATGCATTTGAGTTTGTTGAGAGTTGGGAGATCGAAAATGGCGTTGTATAAGCTGAAGCAGTCTACCACAATGAATTCAGTATGTATTTCTGCAGTACAAGGGATTGTCCCGATCGACAAGTGCATATAATCTGACCCCAGAGGTTGGGACATGTCGCCAGAGAAACTGAGTAGCTGCTCGTGGTCTTGCAAAAGTTTATTGTTGCGCTGCAGTTGCTTGTAACAGTCGTTGAATATGACGTTGACAGCAAACCCTCTATTTACCAGTACCCGTCCTACAGACCACTTGTCGAGGACTGCATCTATCAGAAATGGGTCGTCATGGGGTGAATGAATACCTCGCTCTTCCTCCTCAGAGAAAGTGATTGGTTCCCAACCAGTTTTTGCCATTTTGGCGGATCGGTCATAGCGGATGTTGAATACTTCTTTTGGGTGGTTAGCGAGCTCATAATGCTTTCTTACTATGTGTGATAAGCTGCCTATGAAAGCACCACCATCAATGGTATTAATCCTCCGCATTGGTTCAATGTTGGCGACAACTGGAGGTGGTTGTCGAACCTTGTACTGCTTCAACTTTTCGTCGCGGTATAATGACTCAATTGCGGTCTTGAGGGCATTGCAGTCATTGGTGTTATGACCACTATCTTCATGGTGTTTGCATCATTTGTCGGTATTTCTAGGTTTCCCTACCCTGGGGGTACTTTCTTGGGGGTGGTGGTGGGATTTGATCTTTGCACTGATCATATATTTCTTCATATGACGTTGTCAAGACTGTAAAGACCTCAAATTTTTTAGCATTTATGGAGGGCTTATTGTGGCGGTTGTCGCGATTATCGTGGCGATCATTGTGAAAAGATCTGTTGACCTTGTTGTGATACTGTTGATCATTTTGCCTCTTGTCTTGGTAGTTGCCATGCTGCCACTCCCTTTTTTTTTGTCATTGGGCAGTGTGGTTATGTTTGGCGTGGTGGTAGTGTTTCCTTGTTGGAACGTAGCGGGTTGGGGGGTTTTAAGTGGAGTTTGTGGTGGTGGTGGTGTGGGGCCATAAGTGCTGTATTCAGCTTGGGCATGCAGGACTGCTTCATTCATGACGTAGTCATATGTGGCGTTTGGACAATTACAGTTGAGGTGGTATAGAAAACTTGCCTTGTGGAATCCCTGCTTGAAGGCCGCCAGTGCCATTGTTTTGTCAAGATCCCGACATCTCGATGTGGCGGTCCTCCATCTTGTGATAAGTGATTTTAATGACTCATCAGTATCTTGGTTGATGCTGAATAATTGGCTGGAGTTGTGGTAACCGTCCGTCATGAGGATGAACCTTGACAGAAATGCATTTGACAGAGCTGAGAATGAGTCCATGGAACCTAGTGGGCATTCAAAAAACCAACTCATTGCCTCGCCATCTAACGTTTCGCTGAATAGGTGACAAAGCGTTGCGTCATCAAATCCCTTGTTATTGGTTACTTTCTTGAAAGTGTCCATGTGCACGAATGGATCTGTTGAGCCGCCAAATTGGGCTATCTTGGGTGTCTTGGCATATGTGGGTCTGAGGTTTGTAAAATTCTAGTGGTAAATGGACCTAGTCATGCCTCAAAGAGTGGATTTTGTGCTGGCGGTAGAGTGTCGGCCTCGTCTCTCAGCAATCTTTCCTCTAGTTCCCGCATCTTATCCAATATCAAGGTGGTAGTGTCAACAGTCGGTCTAGGCATGTGTTAGGTTGGCGCCACCATCTGTTGTCGGGGTGCCAGCATATTCCTGGTTCCCCTTTGCTGACCGGCGCTGAATGAATTATCATATTGCGGCTGTGAGTCCGCCACCTGCTCTTGTGCTAACTATAGCGGTGGTGTCGGTCCTAATCCCGCTAGTTCAACTGCGTTTAGGGAGACACCCATTTGGATTACTGGTATCGGTGCTGCTCTTGTCCCTGTGCTAGGACTGAGCCTTGTGCTTTGGGAGTGTTCACTTTGGGTTGGTCGTGCATTTGTTCCTAGCACTTTCTTCAGCTCGTTAAATTTTGACAAAAGCGTCGCCACTTGATTTTGAGCTTCCGCCTTCTCCTTTCGTTCCTTTTCTTGCTCTCTGTTAGCGTTGTGAAAGTCTACCAAGGCTATCTCTAACATAGCAGCAAGATCCCGGCCTTGTGCTTGACAGCTTGTGCCGGTCTGATTTTCTACGACAGATTGTGTTAGGACCACCTCGGGGGTGTTGAGGTTTTGACCGTCCACTTTAATTGGTGTGGTGAATAATTCCCGGTTGACGGTTGTTGGATTGGTAGGGTTGGGCTGAGGGTTGGCAGGTTGATCCGCTTGGTCTCCAACGCCCTCGCCGCTTCTGCTACCCATGGTAGGTTAATGGGATGACTCTTAGTTCAGAGGTTCCCACAGACGGCACCAATGTTAATGCTCAGAATACCGCCATATGATGTCGGCTTCCGATAACGTGGATGAGGGTCCAATCTTCCGATATGTATAGAGTTCACGAAATCCCGCTAATCTGTCAAGAGAAATACAACGGCGTCAAGAGGGGAGACCGCCAACCGCGGTCTTCGCTCCTCCGATGCTAAAGTTAAACGATGTACTTGTATTGACAAATGTAGCGGTAAATGGCTATTGAATGCGTATTGGGTGACATAGTGAGTTACCTCAGTCTTGTTTTCGATGTGGGACTGATACACTTCAGTTTGCTGAGTTTTGATCATTTCTGCAGAGACAAATTTGGGTGGCGCGTGTCGGCGCGTCAAGGCATATTTCGGCCTGGAGTTGGCTTGCCGATGGAGGCTGTCTTGTTGTGTTTCCAGGGGTTGCACTATTGAAGTCATTCCGACAAGGTAATATGGTTAAGTATGAGTGCTGATTATGCCGGCAAGTGTTATGTATGTACACTAATGGATTCAAACCATTAGAAAAACCTTAGAAGAATCCTACTCCGAGCATGATTTTTCTAGAACCGTCTACTAGTCTGACTAGTATGAGGTATGAAAAACCAAAACACTTGGTAGCGAGAGATGTCAAGATGATGAGCATCTTTGGGAAAAAGAAAGGAGTACAACTCCTAAATGCTGAAGAATTTGAATACAATGAAATTGAATAGGAGGTAAAAAACTCCGCAATTCCAAAGTTAGATTTTAAACAAATTTACAAAAGGGGAAAGTTTGAACTGATGGATAACCATCATTTCAAATTATTGGAATTTACAACCCCCTCTACAACAGGAGAAATAGATCTCTTGATGATCACTCCTCAAGAAGTTGCCAGAGGAAAGGCAAAAAATTATCAATTCATGCATATTGGAGCAGTCCAAGTAGGCGTAAAACTTCTTGCCTGAGAAGGTATAAACTATTCAATTCTATGTGTCTTACAAGACAATAGACTAACAGATTTTCAAGTTAGTCTGTTGGGAACACTTGAAGCATCTTTATGCAATCAAGTGGCATATTTCAATTGTTTCCTAAATTTCTAAACCAGCTTGAAAGATGCCGCCTACTGTCTCAGACTGAGAGTCAAGACAGATGGTATATCAATGAAAGAAAATATGCAAGAACTTGCAATAGGATACAGAATATACTATAAACTTATGAGTACTATAGTAGAATCGAAGACAAGAATATCAAATATCCCAGGTCTTACTACTGGATTCCTCACCAGTCAGAAGAACCATTCACAATAGATTCACAAGGTTACTTGAAATGAAGTAATTTTTCCTATTGAATGGAAATTATATGTCCCAAAAGAACACCAGAAAATGCCAAAGCGGCAATTTATGAAAGCAGAAAGACTAGAGATATCAGTCTAAAATTTGACGATCACAGAAAAAGTGACGTATGTCTTGAAAATATCAGGATAAACAAAAATCATCTCAGAAGATGCTACAGCACTAAAGAATTTAGTATTAGTGGTACCAAATTCACTATTGAAGAACCAACAGATCCTATCACTGAAGAAGAATCAGAAGCTGATCTAAATAGACCAGTAATTATGCTTAGAGCAAAAAAGCTCTATAAACTCTATGAGGAAGCAGAATCTTGCGAAAATACTGAACGATTAGAAAAACTAATCGAAGAAATGAAAAGTTTCAAAACAGGAAAGGTAAGAAAAATCCTTCCTTATCAAGATATAGAAATGGAAGACGGAGAAATCTCCAATTCCAAAACTTTCATCATTAGAGAAAAAGGAAAACTGAAACTCCCTGTGCAGAAATCTCCTACAGGTAGAAAAGAAGAAAGAAATTCTCAAAGATTTGTCTCAGAAGACAATATGCCTAGGGTGCCAATTACAAATTATGGTATATGGCTAAATCTAGACAAAGCTCTAGACAAGAGAAAAAATCTTGACCAATGGGTGGATAGTCTCATGATGGCTTTTGCTCTTACCCTTGGAAAGTTTGAAGCACCAGATCTTCAGGTGTTCTATGAAACTATTCTCACTGGAGTAGCAAAAAAGTACTATTTGTCTTTCAAGGAGACCGCCAGAGGAAGAAGCTAGCTAGACGAGATTAAAAATACAAAACCTCCGTATGATTTTGCAGTACTCCTATATGAACAATTTTGTGGAGATCTCTCAAATTTGAGTGAAAAGGCTAAAGAAACGGCCAAATCAAATATCTATGCTCTTAAAATTTGTGACATGAGATATTTTGAAGAATACCTGAATGAGTTTTAGGAATATTACTGTACAATAGGTGAACTAGAGAATATTGATCTAGTAAACTTATTACACAGAAAACTCCCTGAACCATGGAGAACAGCTGTGAGAGAAAGTATAGATGAAAAACCAATTGAAAGATTTTCAGTTGGAGGAATTGCCGACAGAATTAGGCAATTACTAAAAGAGCAATGCAAAGCGAATCTGAAAGCCAAAATGGCCAAAAAAAAGCTCAACGGTACCTGTGCTTCCCGACGAAGTTCAAGTAGACCACCGGAGGGTCGGTACTGGTGCTGCCATACGCTGGGCCAGCGGGGCTTCCGGATGTGGGTTCGGGGGCATGAAGGTGCCAGCTAGGCCGGTGGTGGGGTCTGCAGTGAGCACCTGTCCTAGCGTGGGGACACCGCCAATTGTCGGTATCGGGGTGTCCTGCGGGTGGCCCCTGTCTAAGGTGTCGTCATGCGCGACCCTCCGTTGGAGTGCCTCTCGTAGGGTCCGATTTTGGTTGGTTATATTTTTGACTTCCCGACAGGCTGCCATGGCAGCTGCGCGCTCGGCCTCGACCTTTGCATGATTCTCCATGACGTCGCACATCGCTATCTGTAGCGCGATGGTTGGATCGGTAGTTATAAACAATCGAGTCTCGGTGTTCGGGCTCTGAAACTCGAGAGTACGTTGGACCTCGCGGGTCATTGTCTCGCTATGCTGATCGCCGTTGCTGGTAGCCATCAATGTGTTGTCTTGTCAGCAAGGAGCGAGGGGAGTCTTTCTAGAGCCAAATGTTTCAGTGGTTTCGAGAGCAGTCTGGTCCAACTGAACACGGGATGTATTGGTTTGCTACTATCGCTATCGGTCTCGCCTATTTGCAAAACAGACGAAGGTCAACAGGAAGACAGGGTGTGCCGGCCTTCAACGCTCCTATGTCTAAGTCAGTATCGAGTAAGATAGTGATAATGGAAAGTGATAGTAAACAGTTACCTCTTCAGGTCATTGGAGATAACCTTAATGTAGCAGGTTTGTGGGAGCTAGGTTCCGTTTCTTTCGGTGTGTGATGCTTGGGATCCTGATATCCCCTCTAGGGGTATCGGGACCCCCCGCTGGGAGCTTATCTCGCTAGTGTATTGGCGATATGAGCCTTGTGCTTCCGATATTTGTGCCTAGGAGGTATATGCATACCAACAACTTCTGTTATGGAATATTGGATATGCCTACCAATTGGGGATGTCATGAATCCAAATTTCGAAAGAAAAAAGAAAAATATTACTCAAAGCGGTTCAGAAAGAGTAATAAGAAAAAAGATTGAAAATTGAAGAAAAGTTCCAACTTCAAAAAACAGCAAGAAGAAGATCCAAAAAATAAATTCTTCAAGAAAAAAAAAAAAGAATCATCAAATCAACCATCAGAATAAACAAACAAGCAAGAAAGCTTGTAGATGCTGGTTATGTAAAGCTGGCCCATAAAAGTGTAAAAGATCTACTAAAGCTCTATTTGAAGAATATGAGCCCATAGTAGAAACAACGAATATGAAAGGCTACGAAATAGCATATTCAGATGAAGAAGATGATGACAAGTCAGTTTACTCTGCCTGGTCTGAAAAAGAAGAATCATCTGACTCTGAAACAGATTCTGAAGTAGAATACTTGGAATCTAGGCAGATGAATGTTCTAAAATTCAAAAACTGGGAAGAAAGTAAGACAGAAGCAATTATGTCTTCATATCAGGTGAACCTTGTACCCTGGTACATTCATTTGTGACTACTACTTATGTCATGAAAAGAATGGACTTCCTATGTGTACCTACATGTGCCAGAATGAGCATAATTAGCTATAATGAGCCACGCTCATTGTATCGCCAGAGGTACCGACTCCCACCAAAGGGGTGACCTGCGAAGGCACGGCCAGGCAGGCTACCGCTTGAGCCCTGGACCGCCCCCAGATCACCGCTGACGCACCGCGTCAATATAGCATCAGAAGCTCCAGACGCTGGAAACCGAAGCACGTCAGTCCCACATCGAAAACACGAAGAAGATCAACCTCTTCCTCAACTATAAAAGGTTCTCTCCTCTCTCCTCATTAATTACGCAATTACTACTCATTTATTGTTATGCTGCCCATGTACAGTGACTGACTTAGGCATCGGAGCAGTGAAGACCGCCCAACGCGGTTTCCCTCTGACGCCCTGTCTATCGTGTTGCAGTAAACGGGAACCATATAATCCTCGGAGTAGCGGTCCGCCCACCGGACTTGAGCGTTAAACAAGGAATCGGCTACCGCCGGACTTGAGCATTAACATTGGCGCCGTTTGTGGGAATCCTTGAACAAAAGGTCATCCAGCCACAATCACCATGACTAACGATAGCGGGGGGAACGCTGAAGAGCAGGCAGATCAATCCGCCATTCCCCAACCCACCAACCCAGCAGTAGGCATCAACCGCGGGTTATTCACCACCCCGGTCAACCCCGGCGGTGAGATAAAGCCAAGTAGCAGCCGCCCACCAGGCCAAGACCTCGCCTCTCTCTATGAGCTGGCACTGGCGGATCTTCACAAAGCAAACAGAGAGCGTGAACAAGAACGCAAGGAAAAGGCCGAGGCCCAAAGGCAGGTGGCCACGCTTGTGTCCCGCTTTGATGAGTTAAAGAAAACGCTGGAAGCCACCGCCAACCCGGCGCGAAGCGAGCAGTCACGAAGCACCAGGCACAGTCGACCTGGTACCAGAGCATTGATACCAGCACCAGTCGTGCATCTTCAGGTCCCGCTGCACCCACTAGAGCTAGCGGGAATGGGACCACCCCATGTACCCCAGTTAATGTTAGAACAGGAGGCGGAGTCATCACTGCACACCCACCGCTCGAGACCTAGGGTGAGAACAGAGGGAAACCCACCCGCTCCCAGGCGAGGATCAGTTCAGCGGAGTACCCGGCTAGACCCCGCCGGCGATGCAACCGCTCAAATACTGGAAAGGATGCAGCAGTTGGAACAACGGTTAATCCGGGCGGAATCAGGCACCCCAGCACCAGCTTCAAACCCACTTTTCGCGTCCAGGCCAGGACCATTTACCGCTGCAATTTTGCTGGCCGTCAGACCGGCGTATGCAAAAACCCCTAAAATGTCGCATTACAGCGGTAAGACTGATCCCTTCGTCCATATGGACACCTTCAAGAAAGTCACCAACAACAAGGGATTCGATGACGCCACCCTGTGCCACATGTTTAGCGAAACGCTGGACAATGAGGCAATGAATTGGTTCTTCGAATGCCCGCTGGGATCCATTGACTCATTCCAGGCATTGTCGCACGCTTTCCTTTCCCGGTTCATCCTACTGTCCGTCGGGCACCACAACACAAGCCAACTGTTCAACGTCAAGCAAGGTACGGAGGAGACACTGAAGGCATTCGTCACAAGGTGGCGAGCGGCAGCATCTCAGTGCCGTGATCTTGATAAAACAATGGCTTCGGCAGCTTTTAAGCAGGGACTCCTCAAATGGCCATTTCTCTATCACCTCAACTACAATCACCCAAATGCGGTATACGACCACCTCATGAGTGAGGCGGTCATTCATGCCCAAGCATAATTCATCACATATGGAGAAACCCCACCGGCACCAGCGACACTAGCAAAGTCGACACAACCCTCCTCCAGTCAGCATGGGACCGCTAACAAAACCTCCACACCTCCAACTGATAAGAAGAGGGAGTGGCAGCAGGGTCAGTACCAAAACAAGCGACAAAAGGACCAACACTACAAGGGAAACCGCCCATCCCATGGGGACAACCGCAACAAACATTCGGAGTCTTCCCAGCGGTATGCAGTATTTACAGTCCTCACGGCTTCGTATGAAGAAATATACAATCAATGCAAGGATCAGATCCCACCGCCGCCCCCGGGAAAATACCCAAAAACAGGAAAGCCAAGAAACACCGGCAGGTGGTGCAAATACCACGAAGACAGCGGTCACAATACCAACAGCTGTAACGCCCTCAAAACAGGCATTGAGACCTTGTACCGTGATGGCAAGCTTGAGCAGTTCAAGGTGCGTCAACCGCCACCTGTGACCGCCGACATTGAGCCCATGGGCCGCATCAACACAATCGACGGAGGTGCTGCAATCACCAACATGTCTCACAGAGCTAGAAAGCGTTATGCGCGAGCTAATCACCCAAAGGAAGTCTGCAACATCTGCTACGAAAGATCCGCCAAACTCCCAAGGTCTGGCTGGGAACCTATTACCTTCTCAGAGGAGGAGGAACGCGGAGTACATCTGCCCCATGACGATCCTTTCTTGATTGACGCTATTCTGGGCAAAATGTCAGTGGGAAGAATCCTGGTTGACACTGTATATTCAGTGGTTGTTACAATGACCTTAAGCGGAACAGGAAATTTGACAGGACCAGCCCCGGATTTCACCCTGAAATCTGAAGAGACCCTGCGGGGCCCACCTTAGAAGAAATTCTACTAAAAATTTGGCGGAACTTCCCCTAAAATGGGCTACCCAAACCTGTAGAAAACATTTACACTTCTCAATCAATTCATCCTTATGCTCCTGGAGCCACCCTGCTCCCCAAATCAACATCAGTCTCCAATTCACAAAACGCACATCTCAACTCGATTAGCACAAATCCCATAGGTAATCAGAGCAATTCTAACAGAAAGATATAAGAGGAAAACCTAATTCAAACGCAGTGCGGAAGCCATGCTATGGACTATGCCTCAACTCCGTGTACGCCTGACCTCAACCAATTCGCCTGCAAACTGGGCATTTGAAACCGAAGGGCCCAGGAGAAAGTACATAAAATACGTTAGCGTGAGTGGACAAAAATAAACAATTTTTAAACCAAATGGATTTTATACTTTCCCACATTTATTTCTTTAAAAAAATTCCCGATGCATGCAGTGATTAACGAAAATAAAACAAGAGGAGTTCCGCTAGTAAAAACCGACTAGCCCCGCTAGTCTCAAACGATTAAAAGAAAAGGTTGAAACTCTGAAACTCAAGGAAATAAAACCAGCCCCGCTGGCTAAAATAAATCGGATTAGCCCCGCTAGTCGAAAATAGTATAATGAGTAGGGGAAGACGATAGCCATACGAGTGAGCCTCCCAGGCTCGGGTGATAGCCTCCCAGGCTAAAATACTCCCATTACTCCCATAATATACCTTTACGCCACTAAGTGTAGCGATAGGATACCGGGCTACAGAATTACTGTCACAGAGACAGTAACCTGCGCCACAAAGGCGGAAAATCAATGCTAGCAATGATAAGTCACCCAAAATATGGCAAAAGAAAATCCGAAAACCTCATAAATCCATAAAACTTCCCCAACTCTCGTAAATGAATTTCCAACGACGTGTCCCACACGCCAAGATAATCTCAAGTTCAAAAATAAATAGGAGATAAATAAATATAAAGACTAACTCCATCGAAATCTCATTTCGAAAATCTCATAAAAATCTCAAATCACCGAGTATAAATATAATATAAATAGTATAAATCCGGAAATCACATCGGAAATAAATAAATAAAATAAAATAAGCATAATCCAATGACGTGACCCCGCACGCCATAAAACCTTCAAATAAACAAATACCCAAAACCATTCCTGAAATTAACCATATGCTCGGGAAATTAATACGATAAACAAATTATAACCTCGGAACCAATTAAATAAATGCATGCATCATTCTTTGAAAAATAAAAGTCCACTCACAGTACTATTCCGACGATCACGCAAACGAGTTCCTTTATCTAGCCGTAACTCGCGACATTGTCCTGTACACAATTATATTTCCGTAAACGGCAATCCGATAAAATAAATACGAACCTAAACGAAACCTCGAAAATCCCTATCTCCATTACTTCTCAAATTCCACCCAAATGTCTTCCACAACACCAATTCCTCAATTTACATATTCCACAATGAAAACGAGGGAAATCCGACTGTCGGATTTCCCACAATTCCATCACAAAACTTCAAACTTCGGAAATTTACAAACAATTCCAAACTCCTCCAAAATTCACCAAACTTCACATACAAGCTCTACAACATATATACAATTTAATGGGCTAAAACAGGAATTAAAAACCAACCGTACACGCCCCCACGCGCCACCCACAGTGGCAACGAGTAGGGCCCACGCGCCAGTGTCCACCACCTCCGATGGCCACCAAATTCAGGCAACACCACCTACTCATCTAGCCCAACGTTTCTCTCAACTACAACAAAGCCAGAATATGCCTAGAACTACCTCAACAATTAAGGAGAAGATTATACCCGAAATATGAACAGTGTCAAGAAATTCAAACCTTCGATTCTTCCTCCACGCTGCAAATCGTGGCTTGAGGCTAGGGGCAAAATGATCCTTGCCAAAAACCGAACCTTCGACACCGGTTTGGTGGCCGGAGACGGCCGGAAACGGAAGATATCGACGTTGACCACTTCTGCTACAGTGAAACTTCAAGGACCCGATGCGTCATTTTCCGGCCAAGTCGCCGTGAGTTAGCGCCGTGGGGAGGTTGGGTAGGGGTAGAGGAGTCGACCGGTGCTGGTTGTTCGCTCCCAGGTGGCCGGAAGAGGGAGATGGCCGGAGTTGCAGAGAGAGCCGAGGAGAGGAAGAAAAACACGGGAGAAAGAGAGAAAAGAGAAAAAAAAAGAAAACTTACCTGCCACAGTAACTTTTTCAAATTTATACTACTTACCATGAACAGTAACTTTCACAATTTCGCTTATAACTTTCGCATACGAGCTCTGATTTTTACGTACCACATATGCACGCGCTCGGTTTAACGCCCTCTACAACTTTCATGAAGAAAACTTTATCAAATTTTGACCCGAACAAAAGTCAACAATTTAGGGCCACTAAAGTTACCGAAAAAGAGTAAAGGTAAAACAAATTGTCGTTCACTGTCCAACAACTAGTAAACCGGTGAATTTAGGTTCGGGACATTATAAAATTGCTCCAAGATCATGAACCACTGCTCAGCTTCTCCGGTGACGTCACGCAACCGCTGGGCTCTGACTATATGCGGCTAGTTATCGGTACCAGTCCATGTATGGCTGAAATACATACGGAGTTCATAATTGTCGATTGTTTCTGCTCATATAACGCCATCATTGGTTGCCCAGCGCTCAACAAACTCAAGTGCATCATCGCCGGGTACATGCTGCTCATGAAATTCCCCACACCCAACGGCACAGGCTGTGTCAAGGGAAGTCAACAGTTGGCACGCGAGTGTTATTCTACTACTATAGTACAATCAACCCGCCGCCATGAGATCTTAGCGGTAGGCAGTCAGGCACTGCCACCAAACATTTTTGAGGACCCCAGGGAGGACGAAAAGAAGTACGTAGGGAAGGAGCCGGTCAACCCAGAAACATCACTGAGGGTTGTCAGCATCTCGGACGAGCACCCTGAGCGGACAGTCCACATAGGCGCTCAATTAGACCCAGAGCTGGCGGCGGAGCTCACTCAGTTCCTACGTGACAATGCTGCGGTCTTTGCCCGGTCGTATGCAGACATGCCAGGCATCTCCCCTGAGATCATCACACACAAGTTGAGCATCAAACCATCCTTCTACCCTATCAAACAAAAACGCAGAGCCTTCGACGAAGAGAAGTACCGTGCTATAAGAGAGGAGGTTGCCAAGCTCCAGGGCATTGGGTTCATCCGCCAAGTCATCTATCCCCAGTGGATTTCCAGCCTGGTTATGGTAAAAAAGGATAGAGGCAGGTGGAGGATGTGCGTCGACTTCAAAAACCTTAACAAAGCATGCCCGAAGGACAGTTTCCCACTACCCCGCATCGATCAACTCGTCGATGCAACCGCTGGACACGAGCTCCTCAGCATGATGGATGCTTTCTCTGGCTATAACCAGATCAGGATGCATCCCGACGACCAGGAGTGCACCACCTTCACCACCGACAAAGGCCTGTATTGTTACAATGTGATGCCTTTCGGTTTGAAGAACGCAGGGGCAACTTATCAACGACTGATGAACGCCATGTTTGCGGAACATCTGGGCAAGATAATCGAGGTCTACGTAGACGACATGTTGGTCAAGAGCATAAAGGCCAGCGGACATGTGGCAAACCTAAAAATCATAATAGCCATCCTCCTGACCTATGGTATGCGCCTCAACCCAGAAAAATGTTTCTTTGGCGTCACCGCCAGCAAATTTCTGGGGTATATTGTCAGTGAGCGGGGCATCGAGGCCAACCCTGACAAGGTGCAAGCCATCCTCAACTTGAAGGACCCGGAATGGAAGGTGCACGTCCAATGCCTCCAGGGCAAGCTAACCGCCCTGTCTCGATTCATCTCCAGACTGACCAACAGGTGTGCCCCATTTTTCAAAGTCCTTAAAACAACCCACAAGAAGGTCATTGATTGGAACCCAGAGTGCCGGGCGGCGTTCCAAGGCCTGAAGGAATACCTGGCGGCAGTTCCACTCCTCTCCATTCCTGTCCAAGGAGAAACATTGTACATTTATCTAGCGGTATCTCAGTTAGCGGTGAGCTGCGCCATCGTCCGGCGGGAAGGCCAGGACGAGCTTCCAGTTTTCTATGCCGGTAGGGGCATGAACGGAGCAGAAACACGGTATCCTCCATTGGAGCAGCTTGCTCTCGCACTCATCGTTGCCGCCAGACGCCTCAGCCAGTACTTCCAAGCCCATTCAATCCATGTGTTAACTAATCAACCGCTGAGACAGGTAATGCAGAACCCTGAACATTCGGGGCACCTTAGCAAGTGGGCCATTGAGCTCAGCGAGTTTGACATAGATTACAAACCACGAACCGCCATGAAGGGCCAGGCGGTGGCAGACTTCATTGCTGAGCTCACCGAGCGTCAGCCCGAAACCAAGATCGATGTACCACCCGGAATGGAAATAGTTGCGGCCGAGGAGTCGGCTCCCCAACAATCAGACTGGAACCTACACGTGGACGGTTCCGCTTCCGCCAAGGCCAGCGGCGCCGGAATCATCTTAACAGGACCAGGGGGCTTAGCGTCGAGTACGCGTTGAAATTCAACTTCAAAGCTTCTAACAACATGGCGGAATATGAGGCACTCATTGTCGGCCTACTCCTTGCCATTGATTCAGGGGCCGACAGTGTCAACATCTTCAGCGACTCTCAGCTGGTCGTTAACCAGGTCAACGACAGCTTTCAGGCCAAGGATCAGCAGTTAGCGGCATACTTAGGGTACGCCAAGACGCTGCTCAAGAAATTCAAGTTCCACACCATCACACAAATCCCCAGAGAAAAGAACGCCAAGGCTGATTCACTGGCAAGATTGGCAACCGCCCAGCCACACCAGAGCCCAGCGGACACAAGAGTAGAGTCTCTGGACAGGCTAAGTATCACAAAAACCCTGGCGGAGATCTTTAACATCGAGGCCAATCCTAGTTGGATGGACGAAATTATTCAGTACAAGCGCAACGGGACATTGCCAGAGGACAAGATCAAGGCGCGACAGCTCCAGTGGAGAGCAACTCGTTACAATATGCAAAGCGGCAAACTCTACTGCCAAGGATTCACTCACCCCAACCTCCGCTGTCTAACCCCAGAGGAGGGAAAGGTCGTGCTGGCAACAATATATGGAGGGGAATGCGGAAATCATTCAGGCGCCAGATCCTTGGCTAATCGCACAATGCGACAAGGCTACTTTTGGCCTACGCTTGGTGATGACGCCCGGCGGATATCAAAATCTTGTCACAAATGCCAACAATACGTTGATCTTCCACATGCCCCAACGGAACCTCTGTCGGTTATCGTTAGTCCCTGGATTCACTTAACGTGGGGCCTGGACTTGATGGGAAAATTCCAAATCGCCAAAGGTCAGTTCAAATACATCATTGTCGCCATCGACTACAACAGCAAATGGATAGAGACGGAGCCTTTGACGGCAATAACTACCGCCAAGGTAATTCACTTCCTCTGGAAGAACATCTACTGCCGATACGGTGTCCCGCATGCAATCATCACAGACAACGGCACACAGTTCAACAATAAGGAACTCATCTCTTTCACCGCCAACTTGGGCACCAAGATGCGTTTTCCATCTATCGCCCACCCCCAAACTAACGGCCAGGTCAAGGCGGCAAACAAGATAATCAAGAAACTGTTACAGAAGAAGCTCGCTGAGGCCAAGGGTTTGTGGGCAGAGAAGCTCCCGGAGGTTCTATGGGCCATCAGAACAACCCCAACCTCCGCCACAGGTGAAACCCTCTTTTGTATGATGTTCGGAACTGAGGCTGTCCTGCCTATCGAGGTGACCCAACCAACCGCTAGGGTCGAAGGCTACTGCCCCGAGACCAACAGCGACGGCGTTAACCTCGATAGGGATCTACTAGAGGAAAAGCGAGACGCAGCCCATTTGCGCAATCTCCAGAACAAGCGGCGGGTATCACGTTTCTACAACGCCAGGGTCAAAGCCCGCAACCTCCAACTGGGGGACTGGGTAATGAAAGAAGTCATACCACCGCCAACAAAACTCCGCCCAACTTGGGAAGGTCCATACAAAATTGTAGAGGTCGTTAGCCCAGGCACCTTATACTTAATGGACAAGGATGGCGTCACAACGACCCACCCTTGGAATACTGAACACCTTCGGTATTACTACAAATAGTCATACCGCTACCCAAGAGCATCTTGACTTAGCTAAATTTTTGTTCAATATTTAGCTAAGGGAAGCTACCCAACGGGTACGACCCCGCTTTTGTAAACGCTGTTCAGACAACTATCAATGAAACGAGGAATTATTCAAACCATTGTTACCAAGTCTAGCACTGGGGAGCAACTGGCAACGCCAGTCAGCGGACTACGTCGGCTACAGTGCACTGGGACCAATTTAAATTCCTTTAATGTTTCATTCATGGCCAAAAAACGAAATTGTCAAGACCTCTAGCGGTACACACATCATCACAAAAAAAAAAAAACAGAGTATAGGAGCTCAGGTTCCAAAAATTTCATTTATATCCCAAAGAGAATTACACAATATTTATGCCTCAGCGGCTACAAAAACTTTCCTACTCCTATTTTCAGGGGTTGGCAAAGTCGGCTGCATTTCCACCGGCGGCCTGTGGCGGATGGGAAAGGCTCGTCTGGTCGGACCCTCGGGCTGTGGGACTGGGGGTCTCTATTGTGCCATCCGCCAGGGTGTGGATCGCCAAGAACACAGCACGGGACACCTCGGACTGCGTAGGCGTCCGCTGGGAGTCGCCCTCTGGAAGCCCGCCACTGTCCCCGCTACCCGAGTAGGCTCCTTCAACATGACCAGGGGCAGCAGGAGGAGCGGTACTTGTTGTTGGCGGAGCTTCCTTACTGGGCCTTCTCCAATTCCCTCTGTAGGCCCGCCATCAGCCAACTTTTCCTGGGCCTTCTCTAATTCCCTCTGTAGGCCCGCCACCTCCTCCCTGAGCTCCCGCTCAACCAGGGGCTGTTTTGATGCAGCCTGGAACATCTCATGGAGCCCAACGGCGACGTGCCCAAAGGCTGTGCTGAAGGGCGATTCGCTGACGGCGGTCAAACGAACAATCCCCTCCAGGCCGCCGAACCCCAGCCGCTCGCAGAGGTGATACAGGTAGTCCCGTTCACCGTCGTTGAGAAACTCGGCGTAAGCGGCAAATGAGTCCAGGCCGCTCGTACCCGCCGCTTTCGCCAAATCAGCGGTAGCCTCTGGCGGAGCCTGCCTTGACTTCTTCGGCTGCTCCCGGGCCCCGTTATCTCCACTTCCTCCTCTTCTCCGCCCGAGTCGGGTTGACGGCGTTTTCGCTGAAGCACCCGCGTGCTCCCAGCAGGCCTCGCACCCCCCATCGTCGGCTCCAACCCCGCTATGGTCACACCCTCAGTTGGGCGCACCGCCTTCTTCGGCACCTCGCGCCGTATTGTCGGCGCTCTCTCTTTCCGCGGCGCTGCCTCGCTAGCCACGCCGGTCCCCGCCTGAACAGCAGGTAACCCGTCACCACCAAGATGGGAGTGGTGCGGCATTGGCAGCGGCACCGGAACCTCGGGTGGGCTCAGCTCCAGCGTCTCCGGGTTCACCACCGTCTTCTGAGTGGCCAGCCCAGACGCATACATGGCTTCCAGGAAATTGTCGATCTCAGCGCGGTCCATAGCTTTTGCAAAAGCGTCACGGCTCACCTTGTTTCCCGGTGGAGTCTCTACAAAAATATATAATGGTAGGCCGGTTAGCATGAGGCAACCTCACAAGAGGTGCGGTACGGCGGAGAGTACTTACCAACGTCACCCGTCAGCTGTTGAGCTACCAATAACTCCCACCCGGTAAGGAGACGGAAATCCAGTAAGTTGCGATTCCGCCAACAACCTGATGCGTGCTACGCGGCACTCTTCCTCACGAGTTAGGCTGTACCGCAACCCCGCTGCACAAGAAAGGTCATTATCAGTACAAGTACGAGTATTAAAAAAAAAAAAAAAAACCCCACCAATCGTGTTCAGCGGAAACGGCAAACAACCTCCGATGGGCTGAAACTCCGACTTAATCCTAAACGTCGGCTCCCCCTCGTTAGACCGCGCTTGGTACTCCCACCCCGTCGTGGCAATGCAGAAGGATGGGCTGAAACTCCGACTTAATCCTAAACGTCGGCTCCCCCTCGTTAGACCCCGCTTGGTACTCCCACCCCGCCGTGGCAATGCAGAAGGAACCCGCCAGTACGACATTGAGTCCCTCAAGTTCTCGGTCAGCTTGGGCGCTCCTTGGCGATGATTGAGGTTTACTTGCCCTCTACAACCCTGGCGCTTCACGTATACCAGTTCGTAGAAGTGTAATACCTCCGCCACGGTCGGTCCTTCGCAACCAGACAACCGCCACAACGAATTCAGCGCCAGCAGTAACTGCCCCATGTTGGGGCACACTTGCCCAAAGGCGATGCTGAACTCGCACACCAGGATCTGTAGGTTGGGCACCAGCGGGAAGGTCACTCCCTCGCGGAATATAGCCTCGTGCACCGCGGCGTGGCCCACTGGCAGGATCGAAGCCTTCTCCTCTACCGTCGGCGGACGTAGCTTCACCACGCCGGGCAACCGGAACACCCGCTTCAGCCGGTTGACGGCAACAGCGGTCATCCTACCTCCCGCCTCGTCAACAGGGGTGCCGTCCTCGAACACCCACGCCGACTCGGTATCCTCTCCCGCTACACCTCCCCCGCCAGCGGTTCCTATTGCTTTCTAGCCGTTCTTCGTGCAAAGTGTGTGCAGCGGCAGCCTCCCCCTCCCTAGAACTCTCCGGACGCAATGCACGACCCATATCTACTTCCCACGGAATGGTCTGTAGCGGCTCGACCTCTATCAGTTCTGGCAGTGAGGTTCCTGCACGGGCAGACGGACGCAACGAGTCAATAAAATTTCTATCCGCCGCGCTGAACGACACTTCAGATCTGGAATCCTCACTGCTCGAAATCTCTATGACGTTGGCCATCCCAAAACCCTAAAACCCAAATCAGTTAGCTCACACAGGATCTAACCTATCCCTATATCAGTCAGTGCCCAAGAACATCAACAACACCCAACCCAGAAAATACAAAAACATGAACAAACGCACTCAAACCCAGATTCGACCATCTAGAAAATCCCTAAAAACCCCAATTCTGTCAAATACAGCAACCCATCCCCAAACCCACTCTCACATCCTCACAACACTTCAACAAAGGACGTACCACAGAAACACCCAAAAACCTAAAAATCACCATGCCAGACATCCAATGAAACAGGGATATAAGTCAGAATACTAACCTCAACGATGGTGTCTCTGACAGCGGTGGGAGCACTTGTCTTCGGGGCCGGAGGTCGTCGGTTCTTCCACGTACGAAAACTCGGCAGTATCGCCTCAACCTTCTTCTCCGATCTCAGACGCAGAAAGCTTTAAGACGACAAAGCACAGTTCAAAGTTTAGAGCAGTGTCAAAAATGCTAACTTCCCCCCCCCTTTATGTCAACGTCAGACAGTCCTACGCCGTCCATTAAAAAACGACATCAGATGTCAGCCGTACACGTGTCCCATAACTACAGTTACTCTCCGGATTAACCGAGGCGTCGCCTCGGTTACAAAATCCATCATTACTAACATTAATGGCGAGGAGATGGCTAGGCGGAGGAGACACGCCACCGCACGCTAACCCTTTAGGGGTTCGCCATGTGTCAACCACCATCAGACGAAGCGTCTGGTAGAAGTCACGACTTTTGGGAGGAAGGCACCAATCGTCGGCGGATGCCGCTGAGCGAAACCCCGCCAGCGGAACTTCTCACTTGTCATCTTCCATGTTGAAGCCCGCTGAGCGAAACCCCGCCAGCGGAACTTCTCACTTGTCATCTTCCGTGTTGAAGCCCGCTGAGCGAAACCCCGCCAGCGGAACTTCTCACTTGTCATCTTCCAACTGTCGAAGTCTGCTGAGCGAAACCCCGCCAATTGAACTTCTCACTTGACACCTATCGAATTCTCCTATGAGCGGACCCCCGCTAGAAAACTTCCACTTGTCAATTCGCAAGGGGCAGCCTCAGCTATACGTGGCACCGCCGGCAAAACCCCTTCCATCTTGCAAACCACGTGCGTTGCTGAGCGCAACTCCGCTCACTAACTACCACCAAACACGTCTACGCGACGCTGTTTCCTGCTACATCCAGCGGGGGGTATCCGCCAGCAGCGAATCCCGAGACTACACCTCACTCTGACAACGACCGCCACGCGGCGTTACGGTCAGATCATCCCTACGGGACACGGGGACTTGTCAACAGGCTACGACGACCCTGATCAGGTACGTTGACCCCCGTCACCTGTGTACTAAGATTGGGCTCACTACCCAACACCCTCTGCTCCGCGCAGCTTCCCCTCAACAAACAATTTGCCGACCATCCGGAGGTCCGTCTTGGCTAGGGAGTGGGGGACTCCCTGGCGGGCCTGGTAGGGACCCACTCGAAAGGGTATAAAGCGTTCGCTCAATAAATCCATTGTTGACAACGCACTGACGCCAATTATGCTGTTGTAAGTCTAGCGGAAGTAACGCTTCACACCGCCGATCAACTCCCCAACCAAGATTGCCCTCCTTAACTGGGGACTTGTATGTACAGGTGCCAGAACGAGCATAATTAGCTATAATGAGCCACGCTCATTGTACTGCCAGAGGTACCGACTCCCACCAAAGCCTGCGAAGGCACGGCCAGGCAGGCTACCGCTTGAGCCCTGGACCGCCCCCAGATCACCGTTGACGCGCCGCCACGCGTCACGTCAATATAGCATCAGAAGCTCCAGACGCTGGGAACCGAAGCACGTCAGTCCCACATCGGAAACATGAAGAAGATCAACCTCTTCCTCAACTATAAAAGGTTCTTTCCTCTTTCCTCATTAATTACGCAATTACTACTCATTTATTGTTATGCTGCCCATGTACAGTGACTGACTTAGGCATCGGAGCAGTGAAGACCGCCCAACGCGGTCTCCCTCTGACACCCTGTCTATCGTGTTGCAGTAAACGGGAACCATATAATCCTCGGAGTAGCGGTCCGCCCACCGGACTTGAGCGTTAAACAAGGAATCGGCTACCGCCGGACTTGAGCATTAACACTATGTTTTGTGAAAAAACAAAAAAGACTTATCATAACAAATGCTTCATAGCTGAAGTAAGAAGAAAAACCAAGAATGACCTTATCAGCCAATTGGTAGAACAAGAATATGAAGAATATTTCTCTGAGCAAAAAGAGAAAGAAATAGAAACTTTGTTCCAAGAAATTGTGGAACCCTCTTCCTCAAAAATAAAGGAAGAAAAAATTGATGAAGAAAAGATCGATGAAAATATAGAACTGGTTGAACCACTAGAAAATATTCCAGAAGAATGCAAACCATTCATACCAAAAGATCAAGCTCAGAATGAGCTATAATAATCGAAAATCGTCTCTACTAGTAGATACAGTAACTACATAGAGATCGGATTAAAATTCCCTTATCACAAAAAATATCATCTACATGCATTTGTAGATAATGGATCAGGATTCACAGTTGCGAAGAGATTTGCAATTCCAGAAGAACACTGGAAAGAAGATAATAAAAGAATAGCTACCGGTGTCCAGTTTGATGGAAGCCATCTTACAATGAATAAAGTAGCTAAAGATGTTCATATCACCATTGGTGGAGGAACATTTATCATCCACACTCTTTGGCAATCAGAAGTCCAAGGATCAGATTTCTTGTTGGGAAATGATTTCATTCTCCAACAGAGATTTATTCAAGATGAAGAAGCGATAGGCTTCAGAAAAGGAGAACCGACTTACACAAGCAAAAAGTGTAGTGGGTCCATACTTTACTACTCAATATCAGAGATCGTAACAGAATAGTGGTGATCATACGCCCTACAAGCCCAAATTTGAACCTATGCTTCAAAATAAGCAACAAAAAGAATTGCTTATCGAAGAATCTTCTGAAGAAGAAGAAGAAGAAACTAGTGAAGATGAAGAAGCTAGTTTCATCCATGAGCACAACCTCAAGCACTTTCAGAATAAGCTTGAGTACCAGAAAATTTCTACTCTTGATAGAATCAAGAAAATGCTCGAACAAAACATAGATGTCGACCCTCAGAAATTTTGGAAAAAAAACCTAGTGGTCTGTGATTAAGATTACATGACATGAATACTATCTGTCATGTCAAAGCCATTCTTCAATACAAAGAGAAAGATCAAAAGGAATTCAGAAAAGATATTGAAGATCTTCTGAACAAGAGATTAATTCAACCATTCACTATCCCTCATCATACTCCAGCATTCTATGTGAGAAATCATGCAGAAAATATCAGAGGAAAAGCTAGAATGGTAATTGACTACAAAGATGTCAATAAGAAGACCATTAAAGACGGCTCTCAAAATGCTCAAGTATGAGTACTAATCAACCAGCTCAGAGGAGCTAAAGTCTTTTCAAAATTCGTTGCAAAGTCGGGATTTTGGCAAGTCAAGATACATCCAGATAGTGTTTCTCTCACTGCATTTGGAACACCACAAGGTCATTACGAATTGTTAGTAATGCCTTTTGGCTTAAAACAAGCCCCTTCAATCTTCCAGAGAAAGATGGATAACATCTTCAAACATGTTGCTAAATTCTGCGTCGTCTACAATGATGAAATTCTTGTCTTCTCCAAAAACAAAGAAGAACACATGAAACACCTCCATGAGGTTGTAAAGCTGATAGTTCAGCATGGAATCATCCTAGGAGAAAAGAAAATCTTCATTCTAGATGAAGTTGATTTCCTTGGAATAAACATCAAGAATGGAATAATAAAACTCAACCCTATATCCTTGAAAAAATCTTAAAATTTCCAGACATGATTCCTGATGCTAAGAGTTTAGAGAGATTCTTAGGAGTCATCAACTATGGAAGGGATTTCATTCCTAAAATCTTAGGACTAACAACAATGTTATCTCCTAAAACAAGTTCCAAAAGAAAATGGAACTTCACAGAAGATGATGAAAAAATAGTGAAGCAGATAAAAGCTCTCTGCAGAAATCTCCCTCCTCTCTAACAACCAGAGGAAAATGATGAAATCATTCTCCAAATAGATGCTAGTGATAATTACTGGTCCTGTGTGGTTTTGGCAAAAACGCCTAGAACTAACATTGAAAAGATTTGTAAATTTTGTAGTGGTAAGTTCAGCCCTGCAGAACAAAATTATCCTACAGAAGAAAAAGAAATCTTGGCTATCAAGAAAACAATTTTAAACTCTCCAGCTTTTCTTGGAAAACCCTGTACTGTACTCACAGATTGTGCTAGAGTAAATAATTTTAAAAATTTTAAACTTGATAAAGCTGCTGATAGAGGAAGATTAGCAAATTGGCAATTATTTGTTAACCAATATGATTATAATGTTGAATTAATTGCAGGAAACAAGAACTATCTTCCAGACACCTTAACCAGAGAAATGGCAATGTTCAGCCGAAGAGATGACGATGAAGGTCGCAATCCTAGAAACAGGAGAACTGGGAAAGAACCTGAAAATACTGAGGAATCAAAAGAAAAAATTCGCAAAAGATTTCTGCTAGGTCCTAAAGGACTAGCCCCAACTGATCAATCCCAGGGTAAATGATTGGCTAGCCCGTCTCAAACGGTAAACGGTAAAGGCTCATCAAGACCGTTGAAGGCTGTTGCTTTACCAAAAAGCAAATCAACTCCAATTGGAGTTATAAATGTCTTTAATTATGAATTGAAAACCTTTGCTGACCTTGTGTTCAGAACTGGCAGGAGGCTAGCATACCACCAGAAGGCAATTTTAGATAACCTCTTATATGCCTTTCAGGAAAGAAACAGTGGGATCATGTTCCCACCTCTCTTTGCATTAGCTGAAGAACTCCATGAAAATGCTAGACCACAATTTGAAGAAGTTTATGAAAATATACAGCAGAGTGCTATCCAGAATGAGAAAATCCAGTATCTTGAAGATCCTGACAGTGCTAGAATTCCTGTTATAGCACTAAAAGAATATGAATGGTTCGAATTTCATAATCTGATTGGAAGTAAGAATTCTGACTCATGTCTACCTCCAACTATCTTCACTGTCCATGGACCTTATGTTGGAAGGTATGTGGTCAATGTTCAAAGTGAACATCCTCAGGACACAAGCTTTGGCTTGTTAAAAATGGTTTTGTCCACAATCCTTGGACCAAAACAAATGATGATCTCAAGGGACTGCCACCCCTCATAGTCAAAACAGTCAAGAACGTCAGAAAAAAGTTTAGATCTACTCCACCAGAGTGGATTCAGAAGAACAATGGGGAGGTTGATTATATTTCTCCATATCATTATGTGAGAATCATTCAAGGGAAGTAACTTCATCCTGCATGTGTTGGATACAATGGCCAACCAATTTCTAGCATTCCCTGGATGAAGGCAATGTCACTAGAATACATAAAAAAGATCATCGAAAAAGATACAGAAAATACATTCCTGGCAGCAGGAGAAAAAATTATTGTTACTGCATACGACCATCCTGAGGTTATTAGTAGTGACCTTTTTCTGTCCCTTAAGAGAAAAGAGATAGACTCCACGTTAGCCTGTTTTCAATGGATCGAGAAGATTGAAAACGACAACCACTACAAGATGTATGAAGATACTAACATGGAAGAAAATGGAACTAAAGCCAGGATAGAAAACAACTTGTTTGTCCTAAGCCACAACTCTGAAACAGATGAAAACATGTGAAGCAGTAAATGTAAAAAGCACCGAAAGCAACTTTGGCTTTTTCCCTAAAGATGCTTTTGCTTTTCAAAAAAAGAAGGTGAAAAAACATTTCACCTAAAGGGATCTGCTTTTCGTCGTCCAACCTCAATCATCCAGAGCACTCACGAAAGCAGAAAATAATGGAGCTGTCCTGTACATTTTCATGTTTTGAATTCCATTTTGAGTTCCGCTCCTTATATAAAGAGCCTTAGAGTTAGTTTGTAAGGCATCAAAAAATTGAAGAGAAATGTCTTCTCTCAAGAAGTAAGAAAGCCATAGTAGCAGTGTGCTCTTTCCTTCCTGTCTAGTATGGAGTGGTGTGCTTTCTTTCTTAAGTATCTGTAATCATTTTCATGGATAGCTAAACAACTTTTTAGCTGTTTACCTGAGAATGAGGTTCTGAATTTTAGTTTGTAATTATGTTTGAATAAATAAATTAGATAGCCCATCCATTTCATCAATATATTTTGCTTATAAACATATTGTTTTGTTATTTACATCTATGTTAAGCCTTATTCATGTACGACCTTTAAGTCTAGATTTTCTGTTTTTAGGAAAAATCTGCCTCAGCTTAGGATAGAAATAAGCAGCAGTGATTCCACTTGTTAAAGTAGCCGTTAGGTGAAAAAATTGGGCATGTTGAAGGCTAGTTTTGTTTTTCTCAAAAGTCTGAACAGAACAATTTTTTCTAAGAAAAAGGAAAGTTTAGACCCAAAAGTCAACACAGGATATAAAATGACTACCCTAAATAGGACTACCCCTAGAAGTCTTTTTCTAAGAGAATAGTGTGATACAAACTTGTTGGTGCAAGTGAGCATAATACATGTGATTTCTGGGTATATGAGAATTAACCCTTGATTTAATGAAAAAAAAAAAACTATATTGACTACCAACTGGAGATTTTTTTTTCTTTTGTGCAGCATAATTGTATTAATGGTAAAATAGGATTGTGAAATCTTTAAAAATTGAATGAGGTTCAACTATCGATTTTGGAGGTATATGAATAGAACCAAAAAAAAGAAGAAGTTTTTATTGATCTTATTGGACGATGGGCGCTGTGGGAAAATTAAGAAGGTTTAGATAACAAATTGGTTATTTATAAAAGTAATTTGGAGGTCTATTAAGTTGAGAGGTCCAAATGTCAACTTTGGAGGTATGAATAGAAGCTCCCTTAATAAAAGGGCATAATAGGAGTTTAATGAATTTAGGCAGAAATATCACTTTGGTCATCGAACTATGGCTCGCTCGACACTTTGGTCATCCAACTTTTAAAAACTTCATTTTGGTCATCGAACTTTATCATCGCATATCACTTTGGTCATTCCGTTTGTTTTTTCTGGTAACTCCAAGGGTATTTTGGAGATTTAAAGTTTTACTCATCATTTTTTTAACTTAATCCAACTTTTTCCGCCTAAACATAAAACTCCATCCAATTTTGCCAACTTTTCCCTCCTTTTATGATTCCTTGATTTATTAAATCAATATTTTTCTTCCTCTTATATTCCCTCCCTTTGAATCATTCTCTGACTTGATTATTTTTCTCTGTTGTATGCTTTGATTACTGATGATGAATGCATGAATAAAAGGAGGGAAAAGTTGGCAAAATTGGATGAAGTTTTATGTTTAGGCGGGGAAAATTGGATTAAGTTATAAAAATGGTGGGTAAAACATTTCATCTCCAAAATACCCCTAGAATTAACAGAGAAAACGGAGAAAATTGACGGAATGACCAAAGTGATATACGGTGATATAGTTCGATGACCAAAATGAAGTTTTTAAAAGTTGGATGACCAAAGTGTCGAACGAGGCATAGTTCGATGACCAAAGTGATATTTCTCCCTTAACCATAGAAAGTAAGAAATTGCTTAATATAATAGATTATCTGATTTCAAGTACATCTGCTATTGATTTAATAATATCAATTTTTCTTTAAAATAATTGAATTTTGTTTAAGGAAAACTGAAATTTGGAGAGAATTGAGTCGTACTTTCATTGATAATAGGGGCCTCTTTATATAGAGGATTACAAGCATAGAGATAGAGTTGTACATGGAAACATAATCATACATTGATTGGATATCTCCTAAGATTCTCCGAGAATATCTCTAATATAAACTCTATTTCAACTAGAGCAAGTAATCTCGAGTTTGGGCCAGACACATATTCTGGATTTACTTGAACACTCCCCCTTGTGTCGCCCAAACGTGGTGCTCATCTCATTGCCTCATTAAAAACCTTGTCGAGTAATAAAAACTCTGTGGGACAAAAATAACCTCTGTCGAAGGGGGAAAAAGAGCACAACACACCCTTCACGTTTCGAGATCATACATATAGACACCTCTCCCTGATGTCTGCATCTCCCCCTGATGACAATGGTAATGGGAGTTCGGATAACTTCCGTAAACAATGCTACCAACATGTTTCCCGAAAGTGGAATTTAGGCAATGACTTAGTGAGCAAGTTTACCGCACTGTCCTCAAATTGAACCTAGTTCACTTTAATCTTGAGGAGAGTCTGTTGTTACTGATTATACTTGGTGTGGTCACTTTTGATGTAGCCTTGCTTCAAACCAAGCAGCATTATCCTATATGCTCGTAGGCTTATCTATGGTAGATTTCAAACCACAATTATTCGAACATGCGTAACTATGGATCCAATCCATATACATTCCCGAGTCACTTCGTGAAGAGCAATAATTTCTGCATTGTTTGAAGATATAGCGACTAAGGTATGTTCTGTAGACCTCTAAGATATCACGGTCTTTACCTATGGTGAACACTTAACCAGTTTGGGAATGACCCTTGTGTGGGTTAGAGAGATACCCAATATCAGCAAAACCTTCCAAAACACATGTCGTTTTGGGATGGGGATAGAGGACGCAGGCCAGTGTTGGCAGAGTTCCTGGTGTGTGATGGGTCTGAATCTATCATCTCTCTGTAGGGATAGAACGAGCCCATATCAATCGTACATCTCTAGTACCGAAAAATATCCTTTACACCAATCCAATGGTATCGCGTTGGCGCAGAGCTATACCTTAGCTAACAATTTCATGGCAAATGAGATATCTGGTCTTGTGCATTGAGCTAAGTACAATGATACGCCTATTGTACTTAACTAGGGCATTTCTGCCCCTAGCGCATCTTCATCATCATCCTTCCAACGAAGAGGATCATTTTCAGGATCAAGACTACGGACGATCATGGGGGTGCTTGAAGGCTTGACCTTGTCAAAATGACTAAGCATTTATCAACACGATGCTCAAGTTCCAAACTGAAACATAATCATGTTCTCCCAAAATCCTTCATCTCAAAATCAGATTTCAAGTGTTCAACGGTTTCCCTTAACTCTTTAAGGGCTTTTAATGAAGATCATGTCCAACATGAACTGTGATAGAATCCGAAACTTGTTATGAAAATGCGAGGGCATATCCCTTCTCAATCAAGTAGTCACTTTAGTGAGCGTTTCTACCTTATTGTAAACGTGCTCCGTGGTCTAGAGCCACTTGACTTGGGTAAATGAAGTTCATCATGAACCTTCATGTACATTCCATATCTAGATCCCCATAGAGATAAGTAGTGACCACATTTGTAAGCTGCATGATCAGTTATTTAGAAACTACCAAACTAACAAGGTAGTAGAGTGCAGTGACATCTATTAAGAGAGAATATGTCTCATCGTAGTCGATTCCAGGGCGTTTTATGAGAAACCTTGTGCCATAAGGTGAGATTACCTTATCTTTTTCTCACTACGCTTTCTAACGAAGATCCATTAGTCAACATGTTTTATGTTAGGAGGTGTTGGCATCATTGGCTCAAAAACCTTCCTCTTCGTTAGAAAATCCAACTTAACCTGGATCACATTTTTCCATTTAGGCCAAATTTCTCTACGTTGGCATTCATTCATCAACGGTGCGTGGTTCGATATCATCGGACTCAACAAACTCATGCGCAACGAAATGTGCAACTACATCATCAATTATGATGGAGTTTCTATCCCACGTCTCACATACACTAGTGTAATTTTCACAGAGATCTACATTCTCAGGAATAGGTTCTGACATTGAGGCATCCCCAAATGATAACCATAATTCGAAAGATTCTCATGAGACAAATATTGAGTCTTGATGATCAAAGGATTGGAATGTGCCAAAGTATCCTTCGAACCTAAGGGCCTTCCACGCATCCTAGCTGGGGCCATGGTCTATAACGCCAGAGTGCCACCTCTCTTTGGCGTTGGCGCCATGCCTACCTCCTTGTAGGGTGGCGCTACGTCCTCTCGTAGGGATGTCCATCCTTGTAGGCATGTTTGCAGCATATTTGTGTGATCTCGTCACTTTAACGGGGATTGAGATGAGACATAGTGAGGATAGGCCACGACAATGCCTGTCGTTCCTGCTGAACATCCGTGTTCTTATCTCCCCCTAACGACGGGAAGACTGTCTCATCAAAGTGACAACCCTCAAATCTAGCGGTAAGAAGATCGCCTTGCAAGGGTATTAAGTGGCGGAAGATTGTTGGAGTCTCAAATCCAGCGTAGTTGCCCATTCGTCTGTAAAGACCCATCATAAAGCACTGTAGAGGCGCAATTGGCACATAAATGACTCACTCAAATGTGCGTAAGTACGATACTTGTACCCAGTCACTAGCTGTAACGCCGAGGTAGATTGAGTGGCGGTAGGTCGTAGAAGAATTAACATAGCTGCATGCGATATTGCATCACCCCAAGTGGATATAAGGAGATTGGTGCGCATTACCAATGTCCGGACTACCATCGTAGTCGTTTCTGCCAGACCATTTGGGTGTGTTCATGGGAATATGATGTCTAACATCAGTCCTAATGCAATAACCATCGAAAGTTTTCGATGTAGACTCTCTAGCAATGTCAAATCCAATTGACTGAATATAATGATCCGGGGAGTGAGACCGTTGTCATATGATATGTGCTAGGAGTATAGCATAAGCAGCATTTACAGATGGACAATGGCACAACATGTGACCATCGTGTTTGCTTGTCAACCAACATCATGAGATATTTAAACGTCCGCAAGTTGGTTGAACTAGTCCACAGAATCCCTACGGATTCTATGTAAGAACATAATGAGTATTTTCACATCCTTTGCATAGGACGGTCTCAGTCCTAATTTCCCTAAGGAATGGGCTTTGTAAACCGAGTGAGAGGCTTTAAAAGCAACCAATGAGGATTTTGGTTGGGCCTGAGCATCTGAAACGCTATTTGAAGCAAGTTTGGTGATTGCAACATCACCTGGGGCGTCATCACCATGATGTTCGCCATCCATGGCATTATGGATAAAGACTATGCCAACCCTAGGCTGGTGGTGGACGGTGGCGGTGCCAGAGGCAGCGGCGACGGTCACACTTAGTCCAAGAATCAACCTTTGATTCATGCTTCATTTCGCTCGAGAGAATGGATGTCCGTGTGAAGTCTTTTGTAGAAGGATCATCATATCATGACTATGATGATCTATCCTGTCATGACAAATCCAATATGTGTCTAAATCCAAGAGATCTTCTCTCATCACTTTTATTGGATTAATAGCTCGAATAGTGACATAGAGTTCACTAGAGAGACACATAAACGTCTCTAAGATGTGCCTTTGTTCGCAATCATTAGAGGTATTGCAAAGGAACTCATTTCCGTTCTCTACATGCGTTTTCGAATGGAATCCGTTGGCTATTCATAGGGTACGATTTGCCCTAAAAGCATAGAGAGTTTCTGTGACAGTAATCAAGGTGTCATTTGGCAAGTGGAACTTGGGCTATTCCATTTCCTTGAATTAATACCGATGGCCCAGCCATCGTAGTCACAAAGTAATATGTTTAGAATCAAAATGGAGTCATAATGGAAAGAACTCGAAATTTTATTGATAAGCCAATGGAGTTACATCATTGTTTCTTTAACCAAAGAAAATCTAATCCAAAATGCTAGCTAAGGCAAAACAATGGTAGTCGTCTAACTTCTTTCGGTAATTCCAAAATAAATGTGACCAGGTGAGTAGAGAGATGTCGGTGGAGCAAAGCTCGCTTAAGTACCACTAATCTCAAAACTTTCCTAGACATCACACTTACTTTGGGTGAGCCTACTTTGAAGAAAGACTAAACCATTGGCATTTACTACACAAATATATGGAAATTGCCTATTACATCTCTTGGAAAAATAAAGACTTAAACAGAATTGGCGATCTATTGATCCCAGCCAGATTTGTAGTCTTCAACCTTTCACTCTAGATCATCTTCTTGATCTTCTTGTTCCACATCGTGAGCTTCTCTTGCTTCACAATATGCTTTGTAGGCGGTGAAAATTTCTTCACGAGCTCTACAAATGTGTGCCCAATGACCAAATACTCCACATCGAGAACATACTTCTCTTTACTCAGACTCTATTGATTGAGGCGCTTTGAAAGCGTCATTTAGATGGCTCTTAGTGTTGGTGGCGCCACCAACATGGCCAGAGGCGTTGCCTCCCTCTCTCTTTCCACGTTTACCTCTTCGGTTTCGTGTTCGCCTATTTTGGTGGTTACCTTTCCAAGTAAAGCGTTTATATGGACCAGAACGTCCAGAAGTATCCCTAAGATTAGGGTTTCGCTCTTGGCGCCCTCTCTTAGAGGCTCGACTATAATTGGATTCTGGAATATGCTCTGTTTTCATGGATCTCGAATTATAGTTCTTCATAAGAATGTTGTCATGCTTTTCAGCTACATTCATAGCTCCAATAAGCTTATAAAACCTTGTGATCCGTCCTGCAGTAACATCTATTCGATAGTTCTTAGCAACCATCAATGCAGAGATGGGAAAGGTAGAGAGAGTCTTCTCAATCAACATCCCATATGTGATCTCTTTACCACAGAATTTCATTAAGGATTTAATGCGAAGTGCTTCCAAGTTGTAGTCAAGAACTGACTTGAAATCACAGAAGCGGAGGTTATGCCATCTCACTTCTAGGTCAGGAAGCAGGGAGTCACGGACGTTGCTAAATCTTTCTTTGAGTGAGACCCACAGCCTTCTGGGGTCTTCTTCATTCATACACTCATACTGGAGCGAATCATCCATATGACGTGTCATTAGGATGATGACTTTTGCCTTATTTGCCTCTAAGGCTGCTCTATTTTCTTCCAAAGCTTGAGCTTGCTTAACAGTTAGCACGTCAGGGTCAGGCTCGAGAATCGTATCCAGGATTCCATCAGCCTTGAGATGCTGGCGGACATCATGAACCCACTTGTGATATTCAGAGCCAGTTGTTCCCAATTGAGCAAAGTCTAATTTGTTCAGGTTACTCATCCTGAAAGAGAATAAGAAATTAGGGTTAGTTTCAGAGCGAAAAAGGCTACCACGAAAACAAATAAAATTTCTGAGTTTAGTCGCTTCCAAGAATATAGGAATTTTCGAGCGTAGTTGCTTCCAAGAAATTCGATTCCAAGAGGGGTTGGATTGGATATAAACAATGATGTTTGTGGATGATCGTTTTATCTCAACAAACTCCAAGCTTGGAGTGAGCACGAACCCCTATAGTTCTGCTTAATTTGGTCTCTCCTATGATAAAGAAAAGGGGAGGTAGAAGAAGGGAGGTTGCAAGTCTCTGAAAAAGAAGAGAAATTAAATGTAAAAACTCTAAAAAACGGGAACTTTTTAAAAAAATACCTCGAAATAGGTCGCAGGAAATTTTTTGCCTGAAAAAGTGGTCGGAAAAAGTCGCTGGAAAAGTGGTTGACCGGAGGCTGATGTGACACTGATGCTGACGTGGCAGTGGGGTCCATTGATGACGTGGCAATGAGGTCATGCAGATGACGTGGCAGTGGGTCCGGCTGTTGACTTGGCAGGCTAATGTCAGTGGGTTGGGCTTTGACTTCTTCCTTTTGGGCTGGGCTGCTTCTTTCTTCTTCTTTTCTTTTTCTTTTCTTTTCTGCTTCTGCCTGTTCAAGATTATTGACGCTCAGGTGGCTGGTTCCGGGGAAAGTTTTTTCCGTTCCCGGATTCTGGGATCGAGACGCTACTTGTGGAAAAATTTGGTAGCAATTGGAGGTATTGAAGGCAGTGAACTGGTGGAATATTTGCTGCGGGTGGTTTAGAGCTTCCGGTGGCCGGTTCAGTAGGTTTCCGGCCGGTTCTTGAGGTGGCGCCGTCGGTTCTGGACTCCTGGGAAGGAGGGCTTCAAGAGGTGCGGTTGGGGCCGAAGGGTTTCAAAGTTTTGTATTCGGATTTAGAGTTTTTGCTTCTTGAATCAAGGTTTGACTATTTGTTTCAGGGTTAGGGCTTCGTGCTGATAACGTGTTTAAGGAAAACTGCATAAAGATAGAGTTGTACATGGAAACATAATCGTACATTGATTGGATATCTCCTAAGATTCTCCTAGAATATCTCTAATATAACTCTATTTCAACTAGAGCAAGTAATCTCGAGTTTGGGCCAAACACACATTCTAGATTTACTTCAACAAATTTCAAATTTTATTATTTTAAAATTTTGATTTTCATTCACCGCGTAGAAGTCCGGCAAGGCAAGTAAAGAGGCTAATTTCGTCAATTCACTTATCCCGTCGCTCCTGCTCCTCCACTCTCTGCGAACTCCAACTCTCTTCGAACCCTAGATCGATCCATATCTTCCATTCCTCTACCCCAAAAATCTTTTTCAATTTTATTATTTTATTTTAATTTCAACAGAGGCCGGGTTCGCACTTACAGATCCCAGCTCCGCATCTCTTTCTCTGTCGCTCAGTTCAAGCTTGAAGGTACGCAATCTTTAACTTGTTCTAAAGCTTGTGGTTCACAACTTTTATGGTTGGCTGGAACTCAAATTAGGTTGTTAAGTATAGGATGGGTGAAATCAGAGACAACGATGGGTACGAAGAAGAGCTCGTTGACTACGATGAGGAAGAACAGAACGCCCCCACCTCCGTCTCCGTCTCCGTCTCCGCCCAGCCCAATGGCGAATCCGCCAAAAAGTTAGTTTCTCCAATATTCTCTACATCATCTTGCCTTATTTGGTATTTTAGTTAGAACTACGAAGCGGATCATGATCTCAGTGAGACATGAGTTCATGACTTCCGCAATAAATTAGTAGTTAGAAAGATAACTCTGTGATAAACCTCCTAGAGACTAATTACATTCACAAATAGGATCTGATTCCAAGGTAAAAGTCTATTCAAGAAATACAAAGTTAGGAAGGCACAATGGTAACAGTACTAACTACTTATAAATCATATCCAAAGACAATGTGGGGGTAGTAGCAGACATAGGAGATTGGCCACATTTCAACAACACCCAAGTGTAAAGTTGGACTTTCTACAAACAGCATGCAACTTCTTGTCATCACCGGCCTTGAGCAAAATAGACATTGAAACTTTCATTTCAAACCATGGGCTCTGTGTCCTTTGGATTTTAACATGAAGTGTCTCCCTCAAGTTGGCCAAATTTCAAACCGCCTTACTATTTCACAATTTAACAAACGGATCCTAGAACGAAAATGCAAACATATCCACTAAGTATCAAAGCAAATCCTCACAACAATTTCAGAAGAAGTTTCTACATAAATTACAACCTTACTGTACAATTCAATAAGAAACGTGGTTCTGAATACCCAATTGAGACTGCTGAGGAAGAAAGAGCGCGATAAAACCCAGAAAGACAACTTTTCGAAAAAAGGAAGGAAATAAAAAGTGCAAGAAAGGTGTAGGACCCTTACCTCCTCAAATGCCAAGTAGAGCAAAATTTCTTCTAAATTTGGAGAAGACGAGCCAAGCATGCCCAGTGAACAGATCTAAAGGATTTTGAAACATGTTTCGAAACTTCTTCTGAAATTATTGTGAGGATTTGCTTTGATACTTTGTGGATCTTCGCATTTTCGTTCTGGGATCCGTTTGTTAAATTGTGGAATAGTGAGGCGGTTTGAAATTTGGCCAACTTGTGGGAGACAGTTCATGTTAAAATGCAAAGGACACAGAGCCCATGGTTTGAAATGAAAGTTTCAATGTCTATTTTGCTCAAGGTTGGTGATGGCAAGAAGTTGCATGCTGTTTGTAGAAAGTCTCACTTTACACTTGAGTGTTGTTGAAATGTGGCCAATCTCCTATGGTTGCTGCTGCCCCATATTGTCTTTGGATATGATTTATAAGTAGTTTGTACTGTTACCATTGTGCCTTCCTGACTTTGTATTTCTTGAATAGAATTTTGCCTTAGAATCCTATTTGTGAATGTAATTAGTTTCTAGGAGGTTTATCACACTTAATCCAAGTTATCTTTCTAACTAGTAGTTCATTGCGGAAGTCATGGGTTCAAATCTAACTGGCATCATGATCCGCTTTCTCGTTCTAACTAGAAGTCCACTGTAGAGATCACGGTTTCAAATCTCACTGGCATCATGATCCATTTCGTCTTTCTAACTAGGAGTCCATTGTGGTGGAAATCTCACTGGTATGATGATCCGTGCCGTCTTTCTAATTAGGAGTTCATTATGGAGGTCACAGGTTTAAATCTCACTGGAATCATGATCCCCTCCGTCTTTCTAACTAGGAGTCTATTGTGGGGTCACAGGTTCAAGTCTCACATCCTGATTTGCTTTGTCTTTCTAACTAGGAGTTCATTATGGAGGTCACGGGTTCAAATGTCACTAGCATCATGGGTGGGTTGGAGTGGAATGGGTAGGGGTGGGGATTAAAAGAGAAAGAAAGTATGGTTTGATGTAGACTAGGATGACGATAACTGCTTCATGAATTTTACTTGAGTTCTAAGATATTTTGATTCTCTGAATTTGAGACCAACGGTAATGAGAACACTCATTTCAAGAAATTTTACTTGATTCTTATGCATACTTCAAATGAAGTGTACTTCCAATTGCGAACACCCTGCTACATACCTTCTCCCGTTGTAGCATTTATCACATGTAATAACCACATCTTGAAGTTCATGTTCCATCAATTTTATATATCCTTAGTGCTCGCAATCTTCGGAAAAAGAGATCTCAATGATTCGTAAAACATTTTGTTGTTTTTTAGTTTGTGTATGTTGCACGTATAAGCCGCACTATATAGTTTGGTAATTGGTTTGTTTTAGTTATGGGGCAGTTGGTGGGAAATCGTATAACATTGCCAATGCAATGGCTATGAACTGGCTTTATAACATGTTGTAGAGCATTTTATGAAAAATGTTTGTGGCGGTTCCCTTCTTATTTCTAACTGCAGTATGTTTGGGAGCATTCTGCAATAGTTGCTTATATGTAATTGAACCAAATGATTAAAGTGTCTAAGTTTACCAGGTTTGTTCATAATGAAACCTTTGTTCTTTATTGAAACGTCAATGTCTTAGTTTTCTACGTTTTCATATCTTGCGTGCTTAGTTATGCTCTTATTGTCTTACCTGGTTTTGCATGTTTAACTTTTGTATGGCCTGCAGGATGACCTTGATAGACGTTGTGGACTTATCTAGTGATGATGAACTTGGAGAGGTGGATGTGAAACCTGTTAAGCTGGAGCTAGATGTTGTTGGAAGACATGAAGAGAAGTGTAAAGCTCAACCTGTGAAGAATAAATTGTCAAAAACCCAACGTACTATACAAGATTCTGAAGAAAATAGGAGCTCAAATGCTTTAAGTACTGGTCACAGTAGTTCCAGTATATTAGACCAAGGGCAGTCTCCTGTTGATGACACAGGCATCTCTTCAGCATCGCCTATATGTCCAGCACCACTTTGTCGGCAATTTTGGAAAGCTGGGAACTACAATGATGGCATCGGTTCTAAAGCCACTTTTCAAAGTATTCTACTATACATCTTCTGTTCTAACTTGAGGGTTTGCATGTGAATTTTACTAATATTGGTGGTTAAATATACACTGTCATCTGATGAGATGGCCTAGTAGTGACATTGAAGCGTATTTCCCAACCTGGTCTTTTATGTTGATGAGTATTACTTAGTATACTTACATTCTCCACTATCTGATGTTGTTTTTGCCCATGGCTGTTTCTCTGACATTCCTATTTTCGGTTTGACAGATGGCAAAAACTATCTACATGTCCACCCCATGTTTCTTCACTCGAATGCCACCTCACATAAATGGGCCTTTGGTGGTAATGTGTTTCTTTACGTATCTCTGGTTTCTGCATATGATTATTGAATTGAGCTTTCTGCATCTCTATATGTTTTGCCTCTTCTATCATTTTGAGAAGTTTACATTCTCCTTTAATTTTTGTTTTCAGCCATAGCAGAACTCCTTGACAATGCAGTTGATGAGGTAATTCCGGAATTTCTTTATTTAATTACTCTAATATCTGTTTGGTTGAATAATTCTAAGCTGCTTGTTAATTTCTAATCTGATGGTTTGGGATTCGATAAAGTACTTTCTTACACACATCAATTAATTTATTATGGTGGATGCTTCTAGCTATAAAACCAGAAGAATTTGTTTTATTAATTTCCTTATAAAATATCCATCCATAAATTTACACAATAAAGATCATTGGGTCCATGTATTTTCAGTAATGGGCTTTGTTGTGGCATTTTCTCTTATTTTAATGTTTTTGCCTGGTTTTGACCTATGTTATTACATTTGGCACTCACTCTTTTTTGTTTTACATTTGGATAGATCCAAAATGGGGCCACTTTTGTCAATGTAGATAAAATCTCAAATCCAAAGGATGGAAGCCCAGCATTGTTAATTCAAGGTATGAATTTATGATGATTGGAGGCCCGATTTGTAGCATATATACATGCTTGATAGGAATGTATGTATTTAACTTGTGTATCCAAAATTTTGTGCTTTGTATAGATGATGGTAATGGCATGGAACCTGAAGCTATGCGCCGCTGTATGAGTTTTGGGTTTTCAGATAAGAAGTCGAAATCAGCCATTGGCCAATGTATAAATTTTAGCATTCATTCTGGAATCTGGTTTACTAGTCCTCTGGCACTTATAACTTGACTTATATCCTTCCAGATGGTAATGGCTTCAAGACCAGTACTATGAGACTTGGTGCGGACGTCATTGTATTCAGCCGCCACCAGGATAAGAGGTTAGATTACAATAGCATTTTCAACTTCTTTGCTTAGAGTCCAACAATAAGTCTTGTTTGATGATTTATAGGCTATTGGAAAACGTCATACGTGTTTTTCATTGTCTATGACCAAGATAACAGAATCTTGAAATTTGGATTATAACTGATCTCTCCTTGTTTCCTCAGTGGGTTTGTGATAGTTTAGGGAGAGGGTTGAACACTGAAACTGACTGTTGATTAATTTAAATCTGTTATTGAAGATAGATTTATTTCTAAAGGAACTATTTCTTGCTTGCTTGCTGCTTGATAGAGAGTGAGTGAGTAATTTTGTCATTCACAAGGGGTTTGGGGTTGCGGCGTTGTGGGAAGATTTTGGGTGAACTCCTTGCCCATTGTTTGATGTAGTTTATTAGAGGTTCCTATGAAAGCTTGTTTTTACAAAACAAAAATAGTAGAGTGCTTTTGAAGTCCTACGACGGGTGTACTTTTTGCCTATTGGTGAACTAGGTGTGGAGGGCATCAGTCACCTTTTAATGAATGGTCTGATTGCTTTGAGATTGCTGTGTAATTCTTTTAAAGTTGCTAGATTGACCTGGGTGTTGTCTCTTACTGTCTTATGTGATTCCCTATTTATGGAGAGGCCTTCTGCTTCTGTCATCTGGAGGTGGAAGAGCAAAGGAGTGTGGGAGTTATGTGGTAGCAATGTCTTCAGGTGGTTTGGTCAGAGTCTAAATTTGAGTGTAAAGGAGAGACAAGGGACTTGTATGGGACCAGGCTAGATTCTCGGCCTCGCTGTGGGCATTGGTTTCTTCTGGATTCACACTGTCCTTTCTTCCTTCAACTTGGATCGGAAGCATCTAGTATAGTTTCTAGTGTTACAAATAGTTGTTATTTTTATGCTTGTTGCAGTTCTGTTTGTTCAGTTGATCTTTTATTTACCTTTTGCAGCTTACTTTTATTAGTGTTTCTGTTAAAGCAGACTGCTGGTTCCCTTAGTGTGGTTTTTAGTTCCTCTTTTAATATGTAATATTATCTGTTTCCTATTAACAAAAGTACATTGCTTACGAGTCCTGAATCCTGTCTTTGTAAATCTCTATGACCTTTTCGCAAATTTGTTCTCTCTTATTTATTATTATTTTTTTTCTTCCTTGAGGAATTGTGCATCCAACATTTTGGAATTCTGCAAGTTGGGTAACATAAATATTGTTGTTGGCTTATTTGTTTTTTTGTTTTTTGTTTTTTTCATCAGGACATTGACTCAAAGCATTGGTCTTCTCTCTTACACATTTTTGGCACGAACAGGACATGATAGAATAGTAGTACCGATGGTGAGCTTTCTTGCTTAAGCTTTTAGTGTCTAGACTCTTATCAATAATTTTTCTGTGTGTTAAAATTAAGATGGTAAGTGAAGTGTGGCTTATTGTTGTATCTGGTAGTAAATTTACCAGGATATTTGATGTGCCATTGTACATCCATATTTTAGACTACCTTGAGGCTGTCGTTTTTAGTTTTAGAAGGCAAGATGACAAGTTTCAATATGTAATTGCAACATGAACTCTAGCGTTTAGGCGGATGAAGCATACACATTATGTTTTACAGATCTCAATTGTCTTGATGTTTTTAGTTCAATGGGCAGCTGAAATGCTGCTTGTCATTTATTCTCGTTCTCAATCAAGTTTGCATGTCAATTGCAGGTGGATTACGAATTCAACCCTACAACTGAGACATTGGATATAATGCACGGCAGAGAACATTTTATGTCTAATCTCTCCTTGCTGCTACTGTGGTCTCCATTTTCAACAGAGGCTGAGCTACTGAAACAAGTAAGCTCTTACAGTTTTTCTTTCTTAAGTAATAACAATCTCATTATTTTAAGAGAAACGGTGAGTTTTTTTTTTTTTTTTTGGGGGGGGGGGGGGGGGGGGGGGCGGGGGCGCGGATGTTATATCTATGCTTCACTGTATTATTAGCCAAATTCCTCTACAACAATGCCATCTTAATCTATGTGAATTTTTCTTACATTTATACATTATCCGGGATTTATACATTTATACATTATCCGGAATTTTCAATCATGAGATGACAGTTTAATGACATTGGAGCTCATGGGACAAAAGTTATGATTTATAACTTATGGTTCAACGATGATGGGAGTGCAGAGCTGGACTTCGATACTGATCCCGAGGTCAACAATTTATGTCACTATTTTCTTCTTCTTGAATGTTGTGAAAGTAGCGTGTACCAGTCTAATGAGGTGTATTCCTGTATATCTTGGTTGTTGCAGGATATTCGTATTAGTGGGGATACCAAAAAAGTTAATGCTAGACTTGGATGGAAAGAAGTCAATGAACAGCACATTGCTAATCGTTTCCATCACTCTCTCCGTGTAAGCGTAGCATAGCCTATGTATACTTGAATTAGACATAGAAGACTGGAAATTCTCTGAGTGTGTTTCTCTATGCTCCACAGGTTTACTTGTCTATCTTGTACTTGCGTATACCAGCAACCTTTCAAATAATACTGCGTGGGAGAGTTGTTGAGCATCATAACATTGCTGATGACCTAAAATTTCAAGAATATATCTTGTATAGACCTCAAACTGGGGGTACTGTGGAGGTTGTACTGAATTCATAGACAATTTTTTTCTAGTTGCTGTTATACTAAATGGTTCCATTAGACTGCGTAGTTGTTATCATATGAACTGCTTCCTCTCTGCTTAAACAATCAAGTTGTTAAACATGCAGGGTCAAGTTATTACGACTATTGGATTTCTAAACGATGCTCCATATGTCAGTTACCATGGCTTCAATGTTTATCACAAGAATCGTCTGATACTGGTATCTTTTCCTTGCTGAATTTTATGTCCAGGAATTTTGTAATTTTGAGGAATTTCAATAATTGGTAATTGATTTTATAAAGGAGAAATTTTTGGTCTATATGTAATTTCCAGACAAGCACCAGGACTACAGTCATATGAGCACGTATGCATACACATGCATGACAGACCTAGGCCAATGTCTTTGATCAAGTCATTTCCTGTCCATGGCACTGGTGCTTCTGTCTTTTAGTATATGTTCTGTAGTGGTTTAAGACTGGACTTGTGGCATAGAAAAAGGCAGGCAGAAAACTGTATTCAACTTGAATATTGTTCCTAATAGGATTCTATTTTCCATTGAATAATCTTGTTTCTATTTTCTTAGGTTTTCCTATTGCAAATCAAATGGATTCCTTTGTATGATATCTGTCTATTTCAAGTGACAATCCAGTGCTTTATCCGTTTTCTTGTTGCAAAAAAAAAAAAAAAAAACTATTCGTAGCTGTGCATACCTTTTCTGTTTATATTTCAAGTGAAAATCTTCAGCTTTATGAATATAATATAATATTTTTTTCTTTTCCATTTTTCTCTTCCTTGGCAGCCGTATTGGCAGGTTGTGAGCTATTTAGACAGCAGGGGTCGTGGAGTTGTTGGTATGAACTGGCAAAGCACTTTTATTGAGCGCTATATTGCTTTTTGAGGGTGTTGTAATTAGGGGCCAATGCTTTGTGGGATATTTTATAGGTGTTTTGGAAGCAGATTTTGTTGAGCCGAGTCATAACAAACAAGATTTTGAGAGAACTTCTCTTTTTCAGAAACTTGAAGTCCGTTTGAAGGAGATGACATGGGAATACTGGTAAAGCTATATGCTCACAATAATGAACCTTGTATGTTTCAATAGTTATATAGAGCCTCATTTTGCATTTACTTTGATCTTGCATGGAGCCATGGCCTATCAAACTTTTCTTGTCTACAGACAAACGGGAAGTTTTGAACATCTCAATGTTTTCATTTAGAACATGACACTGAATATTATGGTCACTGTACAATTTTAATACATGGAAAAATTTCAAAAAAGTTCTTAGACACTTGGCGGCATCTGGCATTCATACTTGTGTATGATGGAATCTCTGTGAAGTGTCTTGATGACTGTAGATGATGTTTCTATTGGACTTTGGCAGGGATTATCACTGTGGACTAATTGGGTATCAGGTAAAGAAAAAGCTTAAACCAGTGACCCCACAAAGTGGCGTTCATCAATCTATCACATTGGGCCAAAGTTCCCCTGCTCTTGGTAGTAAAAACACAGTACTTGGAAAATCTGGGCCATCAATTTCAAGCACCTTAAGGAAATCTGTACAAGGTAGCAGCTTGAGCATCTTTTTTTCTCATCAATAATTTTTCATACTGATTTTTATTGAAATAGAACAAAAATAAATTGCAAGTACTATTCTGTGTTTTGGTGTAATAGGAACGATGAAGAGGAAAGAACGTGATGATATTCTGCCGGTTGAAAATGTGAAAGGGGCCAAGGTGATCAATACTGGGAAAAGTCAGTCTGTACAGGTAAGCAAGCAACTTGTTTGAAACATACCATGGTTCCATTCTCGTTAGAAGGGCATTTAGTTTATTAAGCGATTTCAGCTTATGTAATATGTGTTTCAGTTGGGAATAGAAAAAAAACTGGATTAAAATATATACCTCACTGAAAGCTGCACTTGTTTCGCCCAGACTTAATATACCCATGCCAGTATGACACAGTATCGGTCTATAAAGATATGGCCTGCACATGTTGTTTAATACACTTCCTTTTGCTTAATGACTTTTCTTTTGTGAATTTTGTTTGGTAGCTGGGGAATCCTACTGGAAATCAGCTGAAAGATCAAGAGGCTAAAAATCTGATGCAAGAGAACAACAAGCTGCGATCTAAGTGAGCGCATGATTATTTGTTTTGTTATTTTCACTGCAATTCCTTCTGTGATGAATCGGTTTTCTTGCATATTTGGAGGTTTACTTTCTAAGCTTTTAGATTCTGAATGATGTTTTCTATATTGTCAGATGCTTGGAATATGAGAAGAGGGAGGAGGAACTAAATCTTAAGGTACTTCTGTAGTGCATATGATGTTTGTTCTTGTCTTAGTTTTGTTCTATCTTCGTTTGTCGTTTAAAAGCTGTACAATACCCCATTTCAATCCTTCAAATTATTCTTGTTCATCCGAAGCTCATTCTGTACCTTAACTTCTTATTTTTGACACTGAGATTTTGGCCTTGTTTACTTTCGAGGTTTTGTGAACCCATTTTTGAATATGGTATCTTATTGGAATACAAAATCAATGTTACTCTTTAGTTCATTAAACATGTTTTGGCCGTGAAATGTATGGTTAACAAAGATTATTGTTGTTTGTGTGCAGGTGGCACAGCTTAAGAAGGAAATGAAAGACGTTGATGATGAATACTCTCTAATGTTAGCTGAATTAGAAGCGTTGGGGGATGTCAAGGAAGAAAAGGGTACATAAATCGATGTATGTAGTGTTGTATCTCTTGTATCTCTAATTCTTTCATTTGTAAAACCTTGTTGTATCAAATGAGTGTAGCCTGCAATTTTCATTCTTTAAGATCGTAGGTTGATGTAGGGAAAAAAGTGGCTTGTGCATGATGGAAAGAAGAAAGTCGAGGAAAAAGAGTGATCAAAGTGAGGTAAAATGGTGTAAAGTTGGGAAACAGCACTCAAATCCGTATCGGGTATTAAAAAGTTTCTGTGGTTTTTGGGAGATTAGATTGAGCAGTTTCAATTTTAAACTATTGTTTGATTAGGGCGTCAGCTTCATTGTTCATATTAAACCGACTTCTACTTTCTTTGGATTTGCTATTGGAAGCCTTTGCACGTTGTGGGGTGGCTTCGAGTCTAAATGAATTGGGCAGTTGGTAGCAAAGCAAGGATCCACCTAGTTTGATGCCTTAGAAGGCTTATGACGAGTGAGAATTAAGACAGTCGCATATGAAAACATTCTTCTGGTACTAGACATGTCGAGAGTAGGAGCTAGATACTTACTGGAGCATTCTCTTATTTTGTCGGAATTATATACCGACAAGTCGACAACATTCTCTGGTGCAAGAATATCCTTGGATAGAAATGGAGGAAAATGTTTGGGACTGGATTGATTTTGTCGTTCAGACTGAACATTATTGACACACCACAGAAGACGACTCGTTTGAAACATAGGATGGAAAGGGCTTACTACAAGGATGCTATGGGGAAGCTCACCGCTTGAAGATGTGGAAGGGAACGGATGTTGTGTCCGGTAGCAATGGTGGCCCTAATTGTTCGGCAAAAGCTATGCAAAGCCTCACTAGTAGACCTGTCAATAAATTAGATTTTGATTCAAATCTGGTCTGGAAATGTAGTTATTGAACGAATTTGGATTGATAATTCAATATGTTAATTTGTTCAATTAGCAGATTAAATACAAATTCATCTTTATAATGACAAATATTATGAGAGAATTTTAGACATGGTAGACGTGCCACGTAGTTGGTATGCATGGCTAGTACCACGTGGCTCATGCAAGGGGATGTGCAGGAACTTTTAGGCATTTTTAATAAAATATGGATAGTTTCAGAATATAATTAAGAGACAGAGAATTATGATTGGTTGACTTACTATTCACGTAGCACGTCTGTCATATCTAAGAATTTCTCAAATAATATACGTATTTATATAAAAATTTATACATAACTTTGACAGAATCGAAAATCTTAAAATTGTTTGAATATCTTGTTATAGTTTAATATTTTATTACATACTATGATTTTTTATTTAATACAATAAATTTTTGAATCAAACCCAAAATCGGGTAGCAATTTCATTCATCATAAGCCAGAATGACAAGAAGTGTGGTAGTAGCCATAATTGTACATAAAATTAGGTCCACTCATTATACATCAAATACATAGATGATAGTCTGAATCCTCTTTCGGTAATATTCCAGAAGATTTGCTAGAAGCACGAAAAGTGTGTAGCTCCCTAAATAAACTTAGGGAATTATTAAAAGTAAATAAGCTATTAACATAATGCAAGCATAAAACAACCATGCCCATATGAGAACAGCCCAAGGACAGTTCCACCCAAACCCTAGCAATCGGCCCAAACCCGGTCCAAGTCTTCATCTCCGTCACGCACTGCTGCTCAACGCCGCCACGTTCAGCGCTGCCACGTCCAGTGCTGCCACAGCCATCTATGCAGCCGTATCCCGAGGCTGTCAACGAACAACTCCGACAACCTTGATCCCGAAGGTTGAAAACCAAGCAAACCCAAACATCACATCTGAGTTTACCTAGAAACCAAATCGATGCAGTCCACTAGCAGCCATCATCCCCACTAGCGACCCCAGAATAGAGCAAATCGACCCACAAACAAATTATTAGGATCCTATTTATTATAATAAAATGATCAAATTAGTAGTTTGGATATTCGTTAAATCGCCTGATTTGGATTTTGATTTGACAAGCAAGATCCATTGGATTATCAGCTCATATTAGATTTGAATTTTGTTTCTTATTAACTAAATGAATCTAAATTTAGATTGATCCACTTTAAATCTGTTTACTCTTTATTTGAACGTGAGTCGAACCACATGCAGTTGAAATATCGCTCCACTGCTCGGGTGGTTTAGGTCCAAGTCAACTATAGAGACTGCACCAAATTACCAATCAAGATCCAAAACCTTACCAAATTACCTAACAATGAAGTTCGAAGAAGAAAGTTGGTTGATGAAGGCCTGCAAAATCCGGTTCCACCATTCATGGGATATATCTTCGGGTGGACTAGACCATACATATCTTAATTCTATTGTGTTTATCTGGTCATGTACGTAACAGTTGGATAAAGCCAGTCTTTTTGCATGTATGAAAAATTAGCTTTGGACTTGGGAATGGGCTGCATTGTGAAAGCAAATATACTTGCAGTTACTTTCATTGAAATGTGGTTATTTGGTGGTTTGGTTGGGAACAAACGTGTCCCACACCATGTAAACTGGACTCTAGAGTCACGAAGTGACAATTATAGAAAACGACTTCAAGGGTCACTAGGCAAAACATAAATTTTATGACATTCTCTGAGGTTTTTGTATACGTCGATGTGTCAATATATTCATTATTTAGTGGTAAATCAGCTCCGTACAATGGTAGACTAACCTTCTCAGATGATAAGGAGAGCAAAGATCATTCACAACCAGAATGAAAAGGTTACTAGTTTTGTAGAGGATCTCCTAGATTCAGCAGGAAAAGACGTTTACAGCCTTCGACAATTGGAATTGGTGAACCAACACCTGATATGTTCTGTAGATCTAGCTTCTTAATTTAAAGTACCATGGCAGAGAAGATCGAGGCGATCACTCACCGTCAACAATTACTATGGAAAAGCTCCTATCACCGATAGCAGCAACAAGAAAGCCGAAACATGCAATTGGATGCCAACCGGACCAAGACGGGAACTCTGAAGAGCAATAATCCCCAATGTACCTTCGTGCACTGGATATAGCACCAAGCCACCCCACCTTCACACCAGCCAAACAATTTTGCTTACCGCCCCACCGGATCAAACCTATGTCACCGCTACTTTAGACAAAACTAGGGTTTCTATCTTGCACTTCTACCATTTGTCCTTTAGGGTGTTTTCTGCTATGAAAATGTACAGGAGAGTACTTTATTTGTAAATATTTTAGTTGATCAAAAATCTTACAATTAAAATATTTTCACCTTCACATTGGCCAAGACAACAAGATAAAAAAGAGAGAGAGAACAGCAAGTTAATTCGGTTCCTTGATCAACTTCTGAAAACAAAAAGCATCTTGGGTAGATGCGTTTCAAAATTTTCATTTGGGGACGTCATTGCTGATCGATAAGAGATAGGTTATGTGACCTAAGCATAGCTGAAGTCTGCTGCTTATGTGTCATTGGCTGAGTGCCAGATTATCAAAGGCATTTATGAATAGAAGTTGACATGCATGCAATTTGATAAAATGAAGATCACACTTCCTGCCTTATGTTTTATTATGCAATAATAGCATGTGCATGATAAATGTTCTTAACTATGTCATATATGCTACTTATCTGTGTAATTGGTTACACACACAGGGGTTCTTGGTTGCGGACGTCTGTATCTAAGTAAAAGGTACGGATTTCCATTTTTCCCCCCTTTTCTGATTACACATTTAGATCTTAACCGTTCATTTTTAGGTCCTAATGTATAGATCATCTCTGCAAAATTTCAGCCAAAATGGTGATCGTTAAGGCATTTAAAACTACAATTTACAACAATGAATACGAACGGTTCCGAATCTGTCGAACCGGAACCGTTCGTATTCATTGTTGTAAATTGCAGTTTTGAATGCCTTAACGATCACCAATTTGGCTGAAATTTTGCAGAGATGATCTATACATTAGGACCTAAAAACGGAACGGTTAAGATCTAAATTATGTGTGATCGGAAAGGGGGGGGAAAATGGAAATCCATACCTAATCCTTAGGTATGGACGTCCGCAACCAAGAACCCCTGTATGTGTGTGTGTGTATATATATATATATATATATAGTAAGGCCTGACGAAGATTATGAAAGAGAAGTAAATGGCTTGGTTTATGACTTAGAGTCAGGAATTAGATGATTTAAAGGGATAAGAGGTTCCGAACCCAAAACTTTATAAAATTAGGCTTCTGATCCTTGTTTACAGGCCAGTTAGCGAACTCTAAAACTGTGGAAGAACGAATCAATTAACATTAATAATAATAAGCTATATTTGTATCATGATCTATTTACACCATGATCGACGATGTGTTGACTAAGCAACATTGGGTGAATGATCACACCTCAATCGGCAAATGGAAGTAATAGGGGTTTCAAGGTGTTGCCATACTAGCTTTTACTAATTAATCATGAAACCTTCTGATTTGTAACTTACCAAATGGCCGGAAAGAATATGGATCATCTCTATGGAATCAAAAGTTATGTCAATTCAGGAAGCAAAGCCAGTAGATCATCTCTAGAACACTTTTTAAATACGCCATGTAAAATGGAATATTATAACTGCTACATGTACAAAAAGAGTAACAAAATTCCACTAGAAATTGATTATTTACTTCACCACTATAATATCGACAACAACTGTCTATATACAATCATATTATAATAGAACTTCCTATTACATATATACCCACAGATCATCAATCGAGTCGATCCCAACAGTTTCCTTGAAAAAAACAGAACTATCAAGAGACTAATTCAATCCCAGCTTCATCATAACAAACTAAAACTTAGATGAAGGGGAGAAAACTTAAAGATAAGAAAAGCCAAATGACAAAAAATACAGTATCAGGCCATCTTTTTATTCTTGTGAGAAACTATATATGATAAAAGGATTCATTTCACCTTGGGCTATATAGAGCTGATTGCAACTATATAGAGGCCATGTACGTGAGCTTCTCGTATACAAAATCCTCTCTCCATTTCCTTGCGTGCTTGGCTATGAATTCCTCAGCTCTCCTCTCCGACTCTTCGCTACCATCGTCATCATTATCTTCATCATAACCATCAGAACCACACTCATTGTTATCCTCATCGCAAGCTTCATCACTTACCCTCAATACAGTATTGTCTTTCACTTCATCTAGCCGAACATAATGATCAGCATCTTCCCTGGGAGGCCTCAAAATCCCAAACACGATATTAATCGTGAGAGAAACAACAGTGACCATGAAGAACACGAACTCGCTATTTGATTTTGCCACTACCATAAACTCGTAGGTGAAGAAAAGAAAACTATGGTGCTTAGAAACTGATAGAGATATGTAGAAGCAAACCAAGAGGAAAAAAGGGATTGCTACACGTAAAACGTGAAAAACAAGTGGTCTAGGTCTGAAACCAACTTCATACCCTTGTATAAACCAAGATGCTTCCTTTCTTTTTTCCTTTCTCAGCTACAAGAAGAACATATATTTTGTAGGGTTCTTTTATAGCCCAGTTGGGAAGCTTCTCATTAAAAAAGATTTAAGAAATTTTCTGAGAAATTTGTTAAAAGTCTACTTCTGGAAGTATTGAAGATGTTTAGGGGGGATTACTTGTACTGTCGAAATTCTAATTTGTATGCATGTACACTAGTCATTCTGTAATATACGTAGGTACATAACTATGACTTTGTCAATAAAATTCTTTATTAACAAGTACTACGAAATTTCTGAACGTCAAATCAAAAGCCAAGGAAATTAAGTATGAGAGGGATATTATGTAGAATATCATGAAATAGCTAGGAATTCAAAGAGCAAGCAAATTGATGATCCACTTGACTGGAGGGCATATGTAAAAAAACAAATTAAGATAAAAGCAGTTGAAATCTTGTTGACCCTGTCTGTGTGTTTAGAGAACACTTAAACATCACACTAGAATTATGTTAACACCTTACTATCATAAATTGCTTTAGTTTTAGAGATCAACACATTAAAGATATTGTAAATAGATTGGATATTGATATTGAAGTAGACTAGCAGAAATTTGATACTTTTTAAATAAATTAGATCAGATATTGATATTGTTGGAAGTAGACCAGCAATGGTACTAAATTATAATAACATGGTAGAAACTATGCAATGAGAATGTGTCCTCAAATTTGATTACAGTGGTATCAAGTTTGGGGCAGAGCATGACTCCTATTTTTGGTGGGAAGTCATACTTGGATATGTGGTTGCAGAGGCGGAGCCACATAGGGGCCTCCTAGAGTTTTCGTAAAAATATATATTAGCTTCTCCACATTGTAACAAAGCTACTCTGATGTAGTGGTTGTTTGATTGAATCAATAACCATATGGTCATGGCCATTGATGCTTCCTGCTGGTAAGCTTTGTGAGTCTATTTCTTTTTCTTTTTCTTTTTTGATCTAAAAATATATATTAGCTTCTCCACATTGTAACAAAGCTACTCTGATGTAGTGGTTGTTTGATTGAATCAATAACCATATGGTCATGGCCTTTGATGCTTCCTGCTGGTAAGCTTTGTGAGTCTATTTTTTTTTCTTTTTCTTTTTTGATCTAAACATGTAGGTTTATATATATAATTATATATTACATATGTAGTTATTTATTTCTTTGTGGGTCTATTTTTTTTTCTTTTTCTTTTTTGATCTGAACATGTGGGTTTATATATATGTAACGCTCCAAACCGCACCTCCCCAGCTTGGGCACGTCACAATGCCACGGGGCTTTAAAACGTAAACTGAAAGCTCAGTTTACATTCTAGAAAACCGCTTTTGGTTAGAAAACTTTTTGTCTGAACACAGCGGAAGCTACAATAGTTTTGAGGTGGAAACTTGGGTTGCTAAAATCGATTTCGTTCGTCCAGAACTTGGATAAAGGCTCACACAAGGTTTGAGTTTCATTTAAAGAGAATCCAACTAAATGATGACACGGGACTAGATAGCAACAAACTCCGAAACACGAAGTTCAAGAAAAGGATTTAGATCAAACTCCAGACAGCGGTTTACCAAACTTGTTATGCACACCCATCACCATCCGCCACTGTCCCATCACCAGTGCACAGTACCTGCATCCATACTGTTGTAGGGGGTGAGCTTTCGTCCTCGCTGCTCAACAGGAACTCTAACCCGATTAGGTTTGAAAATCACAGATAAATATTTGGAGCGCTCCAGTATGAAAGCATGCTTAAACCAAGGATTTAAAAGAACGACAAACTTTATAAAAATGCTTTCTGACTCAAAAATCGATGCAAGGTACTCAAGTAGACATGCGCGTTGAATCTTACCCGATGGCCGGTCCCAAAGACCCACTACACGACCTTACCTCAACTAATTTGTAAACTAGGTAAGCGTAGCGAGAGTGTCTGCCATCTAGCTACACACACGGAATCAGGTTGTCTTTGCGATCGCTCACTATCCAACCGGTGTAGCTAACCCTCCGGAGGTTTAGGGGATCGAACCCAGGGAAGTCAGTGCCCCCTTCGCTCTCAAGCCATCACATTCCTCATACAGTTTGGTTAGTATGCTTCGCATTTTAACTTAACCAAGCCATATTATTTTACATGCACCACTTTACCAACAAAATATAAGAAAACCACTAGCTGAGGAGAGTCCTAAATTCCTACCTGGATTCCAATGCTTTCTCTCACGTACTCCAAGAGTCGCAAACCTTCCGTTCCTCGGGTAACTGGAGTCCTAAGTTCTGACATTTCAATAGTTAATATCTCATTGAACAACTAAATGAAACTTCGACGATTAAGTAATCGTCCCAACAAACTTTTACTAGTTTGAACAGGAGTTGACCAATTTGACCGCATTTGACCAACCGTGACAAGTTTGGTAATTAACTCAAATTACTGAACATTTACTTGAATTGCAATATTGACCAAGTATATATATTAAGTGCATTTGATTTACTGAGGTCACCCAGTATATATTAATTTCTTTCCTTTACTTAATGATTGTGTCACATAATAATTCGATGGACACCCAACACATTTTTATTTTCCATGACACCCACACTATAACTTTAACCACCTCGTAGTACACTTCCAGTTTACTCTTAAGCACTCAACACCACAACCAATTCATGACTTCTGCACTTTAAGGAATTCACCCTAGCCACAACTCCATCCTAACAACTCAGTGCAATTAACCCAAACATCCCCAGTCATCCATTTCAACAAACTAATCAATCTCCCAAGCCAAACAAACATAAACATTTCCACCAAAAATCTCGATAACAAGTCTTTAACTTCACCATACCGACCGAACTCAATTCCACAGATTCCGATCACTAACACGAGAACAAAGTAGGACTCAAGTTCGAGATTATACCTTCAAATTTAGAAATCGACTTTGATCAACCCAAACTCAGTTCCCAGAACAAGCTTGATGATCCAACCCAGTTTCCTAGCTCCACTACCGAAGATGAACTGGTACACAGGCCTCAAAGTCCAAAACCCAGTAATCTTTGAAGCTTCCTACTCCAATTGTGGTCAGCCTCCTCCTATAGATGTAACCAAGCCAGAACGAAGCCGGAAAGAGCTCGGAAAGCTGCCAGCGTCGAGGAACCGCGACGGAGCCGTAGCTACCCAGAAACGCAAGCCATCAAAACTCAATCCAATTTGAAAAATAACTGCACAGAAGGGTATAGGAAGACGAGAGGAGGAATTTCCATGCCGAATGCGGCCCAGAAGGTGGCCGGAAATCGCTGGAATTCGCCGGAACAGTCAGACACTCTCACCGTCGATTCTCCCTCCTCGTCCTGTGCATGGGCGATCAAAGACCACAGGCGTGACGGCGACGAAGAGAGGAAGATATCGGTGGTCTTGAGTCGTCGATCGGTGGCCGGACGGCGTCACTCCGGTCGGGTTTCTCTCTCAGTTCGGTGGCGTCAGGGTCAGAGCTCCCAGCTCTCTCTCTCTCTCTCGTGTTTTCTGAAACTAATATCACTGTTCACCGGCCTATAAAGTTGTCCAATTAATAATGGATGGCTAGGATCAAGATGTGGAGACGGTGGATCGCTACGATCGCTCCACCCATTTTCTATTTCCTCAATTAATTTCCAAAATCTTAAAACTTTGGAAAATTGCTGTATCCGGAAAATTCCCCGAAAATATCCACAAACTCGTAGTGTCGTGTACTTTATTATCTAACTCTCAAATTAAGGTTTTCACTTTATGAAAATTTCAGAAAATATTCTTGACCAACTTAACGTTTATCAAAATCGTTGAACAATTTGTCACACGATTTCCCCCACTTAAGCTCAGTACATTTTTCTGAGGCTCACAATATATAATTATATATTACATATGTAGTTAATTATATATTACGTATGTAGGTAGTGCTATGTGTACACACATGTCCATTTGCAAGCATAATTAGCTATAATGAGCCACGCTCATGGTACCACCAGGGGTACCAACGCCCACCATATGAGTGACTGGCGTAAAGACAGTTAGCCGGGTTACCGCCTGAGCCCCGGATCAACCCCAAAGCACCGCCGACGCGCCGCCACGCGCCGTGTCAAGATGGCATCAGAAGCTACTGAAACTGGGAACTGAAGCACATCAGTCCCACATCGAAAACAAAGAGAAGATCATCCTCTTCCTCACCTATAAAAGGTTCTCTCCTCTCTCCTCATTAAGGACGCATTCAATACTTACCTACTGTTACTTTGTCAACATAAATACATTGACTAACTTAGGCATCGGAGAGTTGAAGACCGCCCGGCGCGGTCTCCCTCTGACGCCCATTGTATTTTATTTGACAGGTAACGGGAACCACTCACAACAAAGGTATCGATCCGCCCGCCGGATCAGCGTTAACTAAGGTCCAGCTACCGCTAGACTTTTAGACATTAACATTGGCGCCGTCTGTGGGAATCCTTGAACAGAAGGTCATCCCATCACAATTACCATGACTAACGGTAGCGGGGGAAATATCGGGGAGCAGGCAGACCAGTCCGCCGTTCCCCAACCCGCCCGCCCAGCGGTAAGCATCAACCGCGCACTATTCAACACCCCGGTCAACCCAGGCGGTGAAACAAATCCAAGCAGCAGCCGTCCCCCAGGTCAGGACCTCACCGCCTTGTATGAGCTGGCGCTGGCGGACCTCCACAAAGCAAACAGAGAGCGCGAGCAGGAACGCAAGGAGAAGGCGGAGGCCCAAAACCAAGTGGCCACGCTGATGACACGTTTCGACGAGCTAAGGCGAACGCTGGACGCAAACGCCAACCCTGCACGAAGTGAGCAGTCACACAGCACCAGACACAGCCGGCCTACCGCTGGTATAGGACCCATCGTGCAAATGCAGGTACCGCTAAGCCCACCTGAGCTGGCAGGAATGGGACCACCCCCTATCCCACAACTGCCGGAGCAGGAGGCGGAGTCATCGCTGCGCACCCACCACTCGAGGACTAGAACAAGGACTGAGGGTAATCTACCCATTCCCGGGCGGGGGTTCGCTCCGCGGAACGCCCGAGCGGGCCCCGCTGGCGACGCAACCACCCAAATTTTGGAGAGGATGCAGCAGTTAGAACGGAGATTAATCCTGGCGGAGGCAGGCACCCCGGCGCCAGCCCCAAACCCACTCTTCGCGTCCAGGCCAGGCCCATTCACCGCTACAATTTTGCAAGCCGTCAGACCAGCGTTTGCAAAGACCCCAAAAATGTCACATTATAGCGGTAAGACCGATCCCTTCGTCCACATGGACACGTTCAAGAAGGTCACCAACAACAAGGGATTTGATGACGCCACCCTGTGCCACTTGTTCAGCGAAACGCTGGATAGTGAGGCAATGAGTTGGTTTTTTGAGTGTCCGCCAGGGTCCATCGACTCATTCCACGCATTATCTCATGCTTTCCTCTCTCGATTCATCTTGTTGTCCGCCGGTCATCACAACACGAGCCAGTTGTTTGGCGTCAGGCAGGGAGGGGACGAATCATTGAAGGCATTCGTCACAAGATGGCGAGCGGCAGCATCTCAGTGCCGCGATCTCGACAAAACAATGGCTTCGGCGGCTTTCAAGCAGGGACTCCTCAAGGGACCATTCCTCTATCACCTCAACTACAATCATCCAAATGCGGCGTATGATCACCTTATGAGTGAGGCGGTCATTCATGCCCAGGCAGAGTTTATCACATATGGAGAAACCCCACCGCCACCAGCAACACCAACAAAGTCATCTCAACCCTCCTCCAGCCATCAAGAGACCGCCAGCAAAGCCCCCACTGCACCGCCAGCTGACAAGAAGAGGGAGTGGCAGCAGGGCGGTTACCAAAGCAAGAGGCAGAAGGACAACCACTACAAGGGCAACCGCCAATCCCATGGGGACAATCGCAACAAGCAGACGGAATCCTCTCAGCGGTATGCAGTGTTCACCGTCCTCACAGCCTCGTACGAGGAGATTTACAATCAGTGCAAGGATCAGATACCACCGCCACCCTCACCGAGATTCCCCAAAAAGGGTAAGCCAAGAAACACCGGCATGTGGTGCAAGTACCACGAGGACAGCGGTCACAATACCAACAGTTGCAACGCTCTCAAAACAACCATTGAGACCCTATACCGTGACGGCAAGATGGATCAGTTCAAGGTGCGCCAACCGCCACCTGTGATTGCCAACATTGAGCCACTGGACCGCATCAACACCATCGACGGCGGGGCTCCAATCACCAACATGTCTCACAGGGCAAGAAAGCGTTACGCACGCGCCAATCACCCAAAGGAAGTCTGTAACATCCGCTACGAGAGATCCACCAAACTCCCAAAGTCTGGTTGGGAGCCCATCACCTTCTCAGAGGAGGAGGAGCGCGGAGTACATCTACCCCATGACGACCCATTCCTGATCGATGCCATTCTCGACAGATGGTCAGTAGGAAGAATCTTGGTGGATAGCGGATCTGCTGTCAATGTCATATTCAGCGGTTGTTACAACAACCTTAAGCGGAACAAGAAACTACTACAAGACCATGAGCCATTGCTTAGCTTCTCCGGCGATATCACTCAGCCGCTGGGTTCTGACTACATACGGTTAACCATCGGCTCCAGTCCATGTATGGCGGAGGTACATACCGAATTTATAATTGTGGACTGTTTCAGTTCGTATAACGCCATCATAGGACGGCCGGCACTCAACAAGCTCAAATGCATCATCGCCGGATACATGCTTCTCATGAAGTTCCCCACACCCAACGGCACGGGCTGTGTCAGGGGAAGTCAGCAACTGGCACGAGAATGCTACTCTACCACCATTGCACGGTCAACCCGCCGCCACGAAATCCTAACGGTAGGAAATCAGGCACCGCCACCAGATATCTTCGAGGATCCTAGGGATGAGGAGGAGAAATACGTGAGGAAGGAACCGGTCAATCCTGAAACATCGTTGAAGGTCATCAGCATCTCTGACGAGTACCCAGAGCTGACAGTCCGCATAGGAGCTCAGCTAGACCCAGAAGTGGCCGCAGAACTCACTCAATTCCTGCGGGACAACGCCGCCGTTTTCGCATGGTCATATGCGGACATGCCAGGTATCTCTCCCGAAATCATCACACACAAACTAACCATTAAGCCATCCTTCCATCCCATCAAGCAGAGGCGAAGGGCCTTCGACGAGGAGAAATACCGCGCCATAGGAGAAGAGGTCGCCAAACTCCAGGGCATTGGATTCATCCGCCAGGTAATCTATCCCCAATGGATCTCCAACCTGGTCATGGTCAAGAAGCCTAGCGGCAAGTGGCGGATGTGTGTCGACTTCAAAAATCTCAACAAGGCGTGCCCAAAGGACAGTTTCCCTCTCCCACGCATTGATCAGCTGGTTGACGCAACCGCCGGGCATGAACTCCTCAGCATGATGGACGCTTTCTCCGGCTACAATCAGATCAAGATGCATCCCAGCGATCAGGAGTGCACCACCTTCACCACCGACAAGGGCCTCTACTGCTACAATGTTATGCCTTTCGGTCTGAAGAACGCCGGTGCAACTTATCAGCGGCTGATGAATGCTATGTTCGCTGAACATTTGGGCAAGATAATCGAGGTCTACGTGGACGACATGTTGGTCAAGAGTATAAAGGCCAGCGGACACGTGGCAAACCTCAAGATCATAGTTACCATCCTCCTGGCCTATGGCATGCGCCTCAACCCAGAAAAATGCTTCTTTGGCGTCACCGCCAGCAAATTTCTGGGTTATATCGTCAGTGAACGAGGCATCGAGGCTAACCCGGACAAGGTGCAGGCCATACTCGACCTGGCAGACCCTGAGTATAAGGTACACGTCCAATGCCTCCAAGGCAAGTTAACCGCCCTTTCTCGATTCATCTCCAGGCTCACTGACAGGTGTGCCCCATTTTTCAAACTCCTCAAAACAACTCACAAGAAAGTCATCAACTGGAACCCAGAATGTCAGACGGCGTTTCAAGGCTTGAAGGATTATCTGGCGGCAGTCCCACTACTCTCTATCCCTGTGCAAGGAGAGACACTGTTCATATACCTAGCGGTATCGGTATCAGCGGTGAGTTGCGCCATTGTCCGGCGGGAGGGACAGGACGAGCTCCCAGTTTTCTACGCCGGCAGGGGCATGAACGGGGCAGAAACAAGGTATCCACCCTTAGAGCAGCTAGCTCTTGCACTCATAGTTGCCGCCAGGCGCCTCCGCCAGTATTTTCAAGTGCACACAATCCACGTGCTGACCAATCAACCACTGAGGCAGGTGATGCAGAACCCTGAACATTCAGGGCGCCTCAGCAAGTGGGCCATCGAGCTCAGTGAATTTGACATAGACTACAAGCCAAGAACCGCCATGAAGGGTCAGGCGGTAGCGGACTTCATCGCCGAGCTCACTGAGCGTCAGCCCAGTCCCAGCACGGAGAATGAGCCCGGGACGGAAATGGTCACCGCTAAGGAGCCAGCTCCCCTACAATCAGATTGGAACCTGCATGTGGACGGCTCCGCCAGTGCCAAGGCCAGCGGCGCCGGAGTCATCCTCACAGGCCCTGGGGGCTGAATGTGGAATACGCACTAAAATTCAACTTCAAAGCCTCCAACAATATGGCGGAATACGAAGCACTCATTGCCGGCCTACTCCTCGCCATCGATTCAGGGGCTGACAGCGTCAACATCTTCAGTGATTCCCAGTTGGTCGTTAACCAGGTCAATGACAGCTTCCAGGCCAAGGACCAACAGTTAGCGGCATACTTGGGGTACGTTAAGACACTCCTCAAGAAATTCAAATTTCATAACATCACACAAATCCCCAGGGAAAAGAACGCCAAGGCTGATTCACTGGCAAGGCTGGCAACCGCCCAGCCACATCAGAGTCCAGCGGACACAAGAGTGGAATGTCTTGACAAGCCAAGTATCACAAAAACCCTGGCGGAGATCTTCAACATTGAGGTCAATACCAGCTGGATGGACGAAGTCATTGAGTACAAGCGCAACGGCACATTGCCGGACGACAAGGTTAAGGCGCGACAACTCCAGCGGAGGGCAACCCGCTACAACATCCAGAACGGCAAGCTGTACCGCCAGGGATTCACCCATCCCAACCTCCGCTGCCTAACCCCAGAGGAGGGAAAGGTCGTTCTGGCAGCAATTCATAGCGGAGAATGCGGAAACCATTCAGGCGCCAGATCCTTAGCCAATCGCACAATGCGACAAGGCTATTTTTGGCCTACTCTCGGCGACGATGCCCGCCTGGTATCAAGATCATGCCACAAGTGCCAACAATTTGCTGACATCCCGCATGCACCGGCGGAACCACTATCGGTCATCGTCGCTCCATGGATCCACTCAACTTGGGGCCTGGATCTGATGGGAAAATTTCAAACCGCCAAGGGCCAGTTCAAGTACATCATAGTGGCTATCGACTACGACAGCAAGTGGATAGAGGCGGAACCACTAACAGCAATAACTACCGCCAAGGTAATTCACTTCCTCTGGAAGAACATCTACTGCCGTTACGGTGTCCCACATACGATAATCACCGACAATGGCACACAATTCAACAACAAGGAGCTCATCTCTTTCACCGCCAACTTGGGTACTAAGATGAGTTTTGCATCTGTCGCCCACCCCCAGACCAACGGTCAGGTCGAAGCAGCAAACAAGATAATCAAAAAGCTGCTGAAGAAAAAACTCGACAAGGCAAAGGGTCTATGGGCGGCGAAACTCCCGGAAGTTCTATGGGCCATTAGAACAACCCCAACTTCCGCAACTGGTGAAACTCCTTTTTGCATGATGTTCGGAACAGAGGCTGTCCTGCCTATTGAGGTCTCTCAACCTACCGCCAGAGTCGAGGGCTACCGCCCAGAGACCAACACTGACGGCATCAACCTGGACAAGGACCTCCTGGAGGAAAAGCGACACAAGGCCCACCTATGCAACCTGCAAAACAAGCAGCGGGTATCGCGTTTCTACAACGCCAGAATCAAGGCCCGGAACCTCCAACTGGGGGACTGGGTAATGTAGGAAGTCATTCCACCGCCAACAAAGCTTCGCCCAACTTGGGAAGGTCCATACAAAATTGTGGAAGTCGTTAGCCCAGGCACCTTCTACTTAATGGACAAGGATGGCGTCACAACGACCCACCCTTGGAATACCGAACACCTTCGGTATTATTACAAATAGTCATGCCGCTACCCAAGAGCATCTTGACTTAGCTAAATTTTTGTTCAATATTTAGCTAAGGGAAGCTACCCAACGGGTACTACCCCTCTTTTGTAAACGCTGATCAGTCAGCTATCAATGAAACGAGGAATTATTCAAACCATTGTTACCAAGTCTAGCACTGAGGGCAACTGGCAACGCCAGGAATCGTCAGCGGACCACGTCCGCTACGTCGTGCACTTGGACCAATTTTAATTCCTTTAATGTTTCATTGCTTGGCAAAAGAAAAATCTCTACGTCAAAACTCTAGCGGTACAAACACATCATGACAAACGTCAAACTCTGAAATTTCATTTCAGGGCTGGGACTCCCCACCCAAAATAGTTCATTATTACAGTGTCAAAAAAAAAAAAAAAAAAAAAAAAAAAACCTATGGAAGTCTCAGCTAGCTTCAGCGGTTGTCTTCGGCTTCTCCGGCTTCAACTGGCGGCGGCACGACCGATCGGCTCGCCTGATCGGACCCTCGAGCTGTCGGACTGGGAGTCTCCATTGTACCATCCGCCCGGGTGTGTGCCTCCAGAAATCCGGCACGTGACACCTCCGACGGGGTCTGCTGGGGAGTCTGCTGGGACCTTTCCGGCGGATGGGAGCCACTTTCCCCGCTGCCCGAATGAGTACCTGCCGCAGTGGGAGGCACGACTTCTGTCTCCGGCGGGACACCCTCGACCACCGGCACGTCGGGCTGTGACGCCTTTACAAAGTCAATGGCGCCCTTCCGCGTCAACATGTCTATATTGGCCCGGGCCCCAGACTTCGCCGCTTCGGTCAATGTCTTTTTATACTCCGCCGACATCTTGAACGCTTCAACGGCGGCGGCTGCAGAAGAACTCTGTTCATTTTTCAGGCGGTTGACCTCCCCGTCCAGCCGCTGCATCTCACCCAGTCTGGCGGCAGACTCCCGCTGCACAATAATGAGCTTCTTATCTTTAGCGGCTATCCGCTCCTGCAGCAATGCGATCTCCTGCTCCAACTGGGAGACGCGTTCATTCCTCTCCAGGTCCCGCCTTATGGCCGCATTAAGCTTGCCGCGGGCGTCCGCATGGTCACACTCCGCCTTGACCAGCCCCCGCTCGGCCTCCGCCAATCTCTCCTTGGCCTCCGCCAACTCCCTCTGGAGACCTCCGATCTCTCCCCTGAGCTCTTCCTCAATCCGGGGCTGCTTAGACGCCGCCTCGAACATATCATGTAACCCCGCAGATATTTGACCAAACGCCGAGCTGAAGGGCGATTGGTCAATTGCCGTCGGGCGCCATATGCCCGCCAGACCCCCGAACCCCAGCCTCTCGCACAGATGGAAAAGGAATGCCCGCTCCCCTTCTGTCATGAATGGCGCATACTCGGCAAAGGAGTCCAGATCACTGACGGCTGCTGCCTCTCCCTCCGCCACTGCAACCTTCGACGCAGCTTGTCGAGCCTTCTTTTGTTGGCGGACTCCGATCACCACCTCTTCTTCCTCTTCCTCGACGGGGGAGTCAGGCTGCCGGCGTTTTTTCTCCAGCGCCCGTTGTGTCCCAGCAGCGGCCCTCGTCACCCGCACCGGCGGCTCACCCCGGGACTCGGTGGCAGTCTCCGTCGGCTGCACCGTCTTCTTTGAGGACCGCGCCGGGTGGTAGGCATCCGCTCCCGCGGCCTTGTACCAACAATCCCCCTCTCCCCGCCGCCCGCTTGGGTATCCGCCTGCACTACCGGCAGGCCATCCTCACCCAGATGGGAGTGGTGCGGCATCGGCAGCTCCACCGCAACCTCGGACTGGCTCAGCACCAGCGTCTCCGGGTTCACCACCGTCTGCTGGGCCGCCAGCCCCTCGGCATACATAGCCTCCAGAAAATTTTCTATCTCGGCACGATCCATTGCTTTTTCGAAAGCGTCGCGACTAGATTTGTTACCGGGCGGGGTTTCTGAAAAGAAAAACACAAACACCCGTCAGTCCGGATCACTTACAAAAAAAAAGGAGGTGTGGCAGAACTGCTCTCACCAATAGAGCGAGTTAGCCCCAGGTCGACCAGCAATTCCCAACCGGTCAGAAGACGGAAGTCAAGCAAATTGCGGTTCCGCCAGCAGCCGCGGATCCTCGCCACGCGACACTCCTCTTCGCGCGTCAAAGTGTACCTTAGTCCCGCTGCACAAACACAATAATCATTAGCAAAAACCGCAGGTTTGCAAAAGTTTGAAACCGCCAGTTAGTTTTAGCGGAAACCAGTTGCCAACCTCGGATGGGCTGGAATTCCGACTTAGTCTTAAACGTCGGCCCCTCCACATTCGACCTGGTGTGGTACTCCCAGCCATCTGTGGCGACGCAAAAGGTCCCCCGCCAGTAGGACATTGAGTCCCTTAGATTCTCAATCAACTTGGGCGCTCCCTGGCGGCGGCTCAGGTTCACGCACCCTCTGCAACCTCGGCGCTTCACATACACTAGCTCGTAGAAGTGAAGCACTTCCGCCACGGTAGGCCCCTCGCACCCCGACAAGCGCCACAAGGAGTTCATCGCCAACATCAACCGCCACATGTTGGGACAGATCTGCCCAAAGGCAAGGCCAAACTCGCACACAAGAATTTGGAGATTGGGCACTAGCGGGAATGTCACTCCTTGGCGGAATATGGCCTCGTGCACGGCAGCACATCCCGCTGGGAGCATCGAGGCCTTCTCATCCGCTGTCGGGGGGCGCAGCTTCACCGAGCCCGGCAACCGGAACGTCCGCTTCATCCGGTTAACAGCGGCGGCATCCATCCGCCCACCTGCCTCGTCGACGGCGGTGCCATCTGAGAGGTACCACGCCGACTCGACGTTTTGGCCCGGCGCTTCCCCTTCGCCAGCGGAGCCGCTAGCAGCACTATTGCTCGCCAAGCGCTCGTCGCGCCTAGCAACCTCACCCGCCCTAGAGCTCTCTGGACGCGAACCGCGATCCATAGCTATTTCCCAGGGGATGGTCCGAAGTGGCTCAACTTCAAGCGGTTCTGGCAGTGAGGTTCCTGCATGGGCAGACGGACGCAACGAGTCAATAAAGGTCATATCCGCCACGCTGAACGACACGTCAGACCCGGAATCCTCACTGCTCGAAATATCTATGACGTTGGCCATCCCAAACCCTAAAACCCACATCAGTTAGCACAAATACAGATCTAACCTACTCTCACATCAGATATAGCCAAAGATGCCAAGAACAACTACCCACAAAAATACCAAAACAAAAACAACCGCACGCTCAACCCAGATTAGACCGTCTAGCAAAACCCAAAACCCCAACTTTCTGTCAAACACCATAACCTCCCTCAAATCTCTCCCTACACCCTCCGAGAACAACACAGAAGCAATATCATACCATTAACAGAAATACCAAAACCCAGAAACCACCATTGCAGATTCAATGAAACAGGAAGAGGATCCGAAATACCAACCTCACGTCGAAGACTTTGGAGTACAGTTCGTCTTCACTGACAGATTTCGTCCTCTCCAGTCCGACTACTCCACGCAAACCCGGGGATCTCCTTCGCAATTCGCAGACGAACAAGGCTCGAAGCAGGCAACTCAGATTTGAAGATTTTCCGGAAATGTCGAAACTCGCTCAGTTCCCCCCTTTTTATGTCAACATCAAGTAATCCTGAGCCGTCCGCTACAAAACTACATCACGTACCAACCGTACACGTGTCCCACGTCTTCATTAACTCCCTGGATTAGCCGAGGCGTCGCCTCGGTTACGAAATCCATCATTACTCGCATTAATGACGAGAAGACGGCTAGGCTTAGGAGACAAGCCTCCAGACGCTAACCCTCTGAGAGTTAGCCACGTGTCAACAGTCACCATTCTTTAGCTTCCAAGGGAAGTCACCACCTGACAAGTAAACCCCCAACCATGGCAAGTATCCGCTGAGCGAAACCCCGCCAGCGGATCCTCACTTGCATCTCCCAAGTGACGGAGTCTCCGCTGAGCGAAACCCCGCCAGCGGATCCTCACTTGTCATCTTCCAAGTGACGGAGTCTCCGCTGAGCGAAACCCCGCCAGCGGATCCTCACTTGCATCTCCCAAGTGACGGAGTCTCCGCTGAGCGAAACCCCGCCAGCGGATCCTCACTTGCATCTTCCAAGTGACGGAGTCTCCGCTGAGCGAAACCCCGCCAGCGGATCCTCACTTGCATCTCCCAAGTGACGGAGTCTCCGCTGAGCGAAACCCCGCCAGCGGATCCTCACTTGTCATCTTCCAAGTGACGGAGTCTCCGCTGAGCGAAACCCCGCCAGCGGATCCTCACTTGCATCTCCCAAGTGACGGAGTCTCCGCTGAGCGAAACCTCGCCAGCGGATCCTCACTTGTCATCTTCCAAGTGACGGAGTCTCCGCTGAGCGAAACCCCGCCAGCGGATCCTCACTTGCATCTCCCAAGTGACGGAGTCTCCGCTGAGCGAAACCCCGCCAGCGGATCCTCACTTGCATCTTCCAAGTGACGGAGTCTCCGCTGAGCGAAACCCCGCCAGCGGATCCTCACTTGTCATCTTCCAAGTGACGGAGTCTCCGCTGAGCGAAACCCCGCCAGCGGATCCTCACTTGCATCTTCCAAGTGACGGAGTCTCCGCTGAGCGAAACCCCGCCAGCGGAGCTTCTCTCCTCATTTGGTAAACGGGGCGTCCTCCGCTACACAGCGCACCGCTAGCTGACCCCCTTTCTCATCTGACAAGCTGCGTACTTTATTCAGCGCAACACCGCTCAATAAAATACCACCAAGCACGTCTACTTGACGCTGCTTCCTGCTACATCTAGCGGGGGGACTTCCGCCAGCGGCGGATCCCGAGGCCACGCCTCTCTGACAACGCCGCCACGCGGGGTTACGGTCAGAATGTCCCTACGGGACACGGGGACTAGTCAACAGTCTACGACAGCCCTGATCAGGTACGTTGACCCCCGTCACCTGGGTGCTAAGATTGGGCTCGCAACCCAACACCCTCTGCTCCGTGCAGCTCCCCCTCAACAAACAATAACGACCATCCGGAGGTCCATCTTAGCCGGGGAGTGGGGGACTCCCTGGGGGGCCTAGCAGGGGCCCACCCGAAAGGGCACAAAGCGTTTGCTCAGTAAATCCATGGTTGACAACGCACTGACGCTAATTATGCTTCTGCAAAGTCTAGCGGGAGAAACGCTTCAAACCGCCGATCAACTCCCCAACCAAGATTGCCCTCCTTGACTGGGGATTTGGGGGACTTGTACACACATGTCCATTTGCAAGCATAATTAGCTATAATGAGCCACGCTCATGGTACCACCAGGGGTACCAACGCCCACCATATGAGTGACTGGCGTAAAGACAGTTAGCCGGGTTACCGCCTGAGCCCCGGATCAACCCCAAAGCACCGCCGACGCGCCGCCACGCGCCGTGTCAAGATGGCATCAGAAGCTACTGAAACTGGGAACTGAAGCACATCAGTCCCACATCGAAAACAAAGAGAAGATCATCCTCTTCCTCACCTATAAAGGGTTCTCTCCTCTCTCCTCATTAAGGACGCATTCAATACTTACCTACTGTTACTTTGTCAACATAAATACATTGACTAACTTAGGCATCGGAGAGTTGAAGACCGCCCGGCGCGGTCTCCCTCTGACGCCCATTGTATTTTATTTGACAAGTAACGGGAACCACTCACAACAAAGGTATCGATCCGCCCGCAGGATCAGCGTTAACTAAGGTCCAGCTACCGCTAGACTTTTAGACATTAACACTATGGTTCTACTTTTAAATTATAAAAGGTAATATAATTATGTTATTGCTTTAGACAATTTACAAGATGTATATCACTTTTTTTTTTATTTTTTATAATTTTAATTAATTTTTGATATTTTGTGAGTGCCCCACCTTAAATCGAAGGGAAAATGATCATTTACCTAATTTTAGCTTAAAATTTGCACACTTACTCAAACACTTTAAGAGATTGCCTACTTACCCAAACACTCTAAGAGATTATTTCCCTAATACCCAATTAAGTATTTTTTTTATTCTTTTTTATTTATTTTTGGAACAATTTTGCCCTCTCCTTCTTTGTCACTTAGTGAGAGAAATCATCGGAGACCTTGCCAGACTCCGGTGACCAGTGGCCAGCCGCGGATTACGGTGACGGGACTCTGGCAGCAGGTGACCGGAATCTGGATACCGGACTGGTGATTGGATTCCGGCGTCTGATTTTATTGCTCTATAGTAATACCAAATAATCATATTAGTACTCCCCAATAAACATATTACTGCCTCCCAATAAACATATTATTGTCCCCCAATAATAAGTTTATTAGGGATCAATAATTAGTGAAAAATGAAGATGTTTTTAATTTTGAAAGTTTTATTAGGTTTATCCAAATAAATAATCTTATAATTGCCCCTCAATAATTTTATTATTGCCCCGTAATAATCGTATTATTGCCCAATAAATATTTGGGGTAATTCCCGCATACCCAAAAATCCTTGGTATTTTTCCCAACTGCCCAACACTTTGGTATTTCACTATTGTCAAAAGACAAAGACTCACATGGATAGTTTTAACAAACAAATGCCCTCTGTATCCTATGTTGACCTTAGATTCTTCTACCGTTCTATTCAGTCAAAAGGAAACAATAAAAAACATTAAAACAAAAACAAGACTAGCCTTTAACATGCCACATTTCGCCTAACGACTTCCTGTCTAAACGGCTACTCACAGGGCGGAATCACTGCTGCTTGTCCTAATTTTTCTGTTTTAAAACTGATTCTTTTGGCTGAACAGTAAAGCTTTAGAACTTTAGCTTTCCATGGGATGCATGCATTCGAATGTTCAAACTTTGACATAGTAAACTATGCATGATAAAGATGATTACAAAATGTAAAGATAATGATATAAACATTTTATAAATTAAAGAAGTGGGTGAACATCCATCTGAATTTATTTATTCAAATATACATATAAAACTTTAAACAGTCAGAGCCTCATTCTCAGGTAAACAGCAAAAGCTGTTTAGCTATTCATAAGAAAGAGACCAGTTACTTACTTGTAATGGTTGCTCACTACTTCACACCTAGATAGGAAGGGAAGCACACTGCTATTCTACTATTTTTATTATCAGAGGAGTTTTTTCTGGTCTAAACTTCTCATGCCTCCTAAGAGAAGCTGAAGCTCCTTATATAGGGAGCGGAACTCAAACTAGAATTCAAAATACAAAAATGTACAGGACAACTCCGTGACTTCTGCTTTTCGTAGTGCTCCTGCTGGTGGAGGTCGGTCAGGGAAAAGCAAAAGGAAAAAGTGAAATGTTTTTCACTTAACCTTTTCTTTTTGAAAAGGAAAAAGCAAAAGTAGCTTTAGAAAAGTCTAAAGTTCTACAGTTGCTATTTTGGTGCTGATTCTTCACCTGTAGCTTCACATGTTCTCGTCCGTTTCAGAATGGTGGCCAAAGACAAAGGAATTGTTGTCTGTCTGGGCCATGCGAGTTGTTGTTGCATTATCCTCGACGTCTGTATCAACATACATCTTGTAGTGGTTGTCATTTTCAAGCTTCTCCACCCAACGCATGCATGCCATTGTCGAGTCTATCTCTTTTCTGGTTAGAGATAGGAATATATCGCTGCTGACTACGTCAGGATGATCGTAAGCAGTGATAATTGTCTTTTCTCCTGCTGCCAGGAATGTGTTGTTGCTGTCTTCAGAGATGATCTTTTTGATGTAGTCAAGAGCCATGGCCTTCATCCAGGGAATGCTAGAATTCGGTTGGCCGTTGTATGCTACACAGGCTGGTTGAAGATATCTTCTTTGAATAATTCTCACATAATGATATGGAGGAATATATTCAACTTCACCATCTGTCTTCTGGATCCATTCAGGAGGTGTGGATCTGAACTTCAGACGAAGCATACAGTTGTCTTTTCTGATGTTCTTGACCGTGTTGACAATAATAGGCGGCAAGCCTCTTAGATCATCATTAGTTTTAGTCCATAAATTATGGACAAAACCATTTTCAACAAGCCATAGCTTGTGTTCTTGAGGATGTTCACTCTGAACATTTACCAGGTATCTTCCAACATATGGTCCTGAGACAATAAAGAGGGTTGGAGGAACTAGGTTTTCAGGATTGTGCCTTCCTATCAGATTATGGAATTCATACCAGTCTGATTCATTGAGTGCTATGATAGGGACCTTAGCACTTTCTGGATTTTCAAGGAAGGATAGCTTTTCTTTCCTTACAGCACTCTGCTGTGTATGAAGCTCTTCACCTTGTGGTCTACCATTCTCGTAGAGTTCTTCAGCTAATGCAAACAGAGCTGGGAACATTAATCCACTGCTTCTTTCTTGAAAGGCAAATAAGAGATTATCCAGGATTGCCTTCTGGTGATACGCTAGTCTCCTGCCAGTTCTGAACACAGGAGTATCAAAAGTTCTTAATTCGTAATTAAAAACATTTATAACTCCACTAGGAGTTGGTCTGCTTTTTGGCAAAGCAGCAGCCGTCAACGGTCTTGATGTGCCTTTACCGTCTGCCGTTTGAGACGGGCTAGCCAATCCTTTACCCTGGGATTGATCAGTTGGAGCCAAGCCTTTTGAGCTTAGCAGAAACCTTTTAAGGATTTTCTCCTTGGTTTCTTTTGGATCTTCTTCAGGTTCCTGTTCTTTCCCAGTCCTTCTGCTTCTGGGATTACGACCTTCGTCGTCTTCTCTTTGGCTGAACATTGCCAGTTCTCTGGTCAATGCGTCTGGAAGATAGTTCTTGTTTCCTGCAATTAATTCAACAGTATAATCATATTGGTTAAGAAACAATTGCCAGTTGGCTAATCTTCCTCTATCAGCAGCTTTGTCAAGTTTAAAATTTTTAAAATTCTTTACTCTGGCACAATCGGTGCGGACAGTAAAGGTTTTTCCCAGATAAGCTGGAGAATTTAAAATCGTTTTCTTGACAGCTAAAATTTCTTTTTCCCCTGTGGGATAATTCAGTTCTGCAGGGCTGAACTTGCCACTACAAAATTTGCAGATCTTTTCAATGTTAGTTCCAGGCGCTCTCGCCAGAACAACACCGGACCAGTAATTATCACTCGCATCTGTCTGGAGGATAATTTCATCATTCTCTTCTGGTTGTTGAAGAGGAGGGAGGTTCTTGCAGAGGTTTTTTATCTGCTTCACGATCTTTTCATCATCTTCTGTGAAGTTCCATTTTTTTTTGGAACTTGTCTTGGGAGATAACATTGCTGTTAACCCTGAGATTCTAGGGATGAAATCTCTCCCATAATTTATGACACCAAGGAATCTCTCTAGACTCTTAGCATCAGGAATCCTGTCTGGGAACTTCCAGATCTTTTCAAGGATATGTGGTTGGAGCTTTATGACTCCATTCTTGATGTTTATCCCTAGGAAATCAACTTCATCGAGGATAAAGAAGATTTTCTTCTCACCTAGGATAATTCCATGCTGGACTATCAGCTTTGCTACCTCGTGGAGGTGCTTCATGTGTTCTTCTCTGTTTTTGGAGAAGACCAGGATGTCATCTATGTAGACGACGCAGAACTCCGCTACATGCTTGAAGATGTTGTCCATCTTTCTTTGAAAGATTGAGGGAGCTTGTTTGAGACCAAAAGGCATTACCAGCCACTCGTAATGACCTTGTGGTGTTCCAAATGCAGTGAGAGGGATACTCTCTGGATGCATCTTGACTTGCCAGAAACCCGACTTTGCATCGAATTTCGAAAAGACTTTAGCTCCTCTGAGCTGGTTGATCAGAACTCTGACTTGAGCGATCTGATATCCGTCTTTGACAGTCTTCTTATTGACATCTCTGTAGTCAATAACCATTCTAGCTTTTCCTCGTAGATTCTCTGCATGATTTCTCACGTAGAATGCTGGAGCATGATGAGGGCTAGTGGAAGGTTGAATTAATCTCTTTTTCAGGAGATCTTCAATATCACTTCTGAATTCTTTCTGATCTTCCTCTTTGTACTGAGGAATGGCTTTGACATGACAGATAGCATTCATGTCATGCAATCTCAATTCACAGACCACTGGGTCTTTTTCCCAAAACTTCTGAGGATTTGTATCCACATTCTGCTCGAGTAGTTTCTTGATTTTGTCAAGAGTGGGAGTTTGTTGAGACTCAAGCTTGTTCTGAAAGTGCTTGAGGTTGTGCTCATGGATGAAACTAGCTTCTTCTTCTTTACTAGCTTCTTCTTCTTCTTCTGAAGATTCTTCAACAAGCAGTTCTTCTTGTTGTTTGATTTGGAGTATGGGTTGAAATTTGGGTTTGTAGGGGGTAAGATCACCACTATTCTGTTGCGATCTCTGATGCTGAGTAGTAAAGCCGGGACCTACCACACTGAATGCATGTGTGAGGCGGTCAGCCCAGAACACCCGTTCTCCTTTTCTGAAGCCTATCGCTTCTTCATCCTGAATGAATCGTTGGTGGAGAATAAAATCGTTGCCCAACAAGAAAGCAGATCCTTGGCCTTCAGATTGCCAAACATTCTGGATGATAAATGTTCCTCCACCAATGGTGATATGAACATTTTTTGCTACTTTCTTCATGGTGAGATGGCTTCCATCAAATGTAACACCAGTAGCTGACTTTTTCTTGTCTTCGTTCCAGAGTTCTTCTGGAATTGCAAATCTCTTTGCAACAGTAAAGCCTGATCCATTATCTACAAAAGTATGTAGATGATATTTCCTGTGATCAGGGAACTTGAGTCCGATCTCTATGTAGTTGCTGTATCTACTTGTAGAGACGACTTTCGATTGGTGAGGCTCATTTTCTTGAGCTTGTTCCGTTGGAATGAATGGTTTACATTCTTCTGGAACATTTTCCTGAGTGGGTGATTTGTCATCATCATCCCAATCTGTAGGAGTTATTTCCTTGCTGTCTGGATTACTGAACCAGGGGGGAGGATCATATCTGACTTTGTAATCAAACTTGCCGGAAGGTTGGCCAAGTAGATCCCATGTATCAGTATCCGCAGCTATCTCTTGTCTTTCTAAGAGATGAACATTTTCTGGTATTTCAACCAGTTCAATATCTTCATCGATTGTTTCTTCACCGATGATTTCTTCCTTTATTTCTGAGGAAGATGGTTGTTCTATAGTCGTTTCTTGGACTATAGTTGCTGCAACTTTTTTTGTTTGTTCCATGGTTTCCTGGAACAGAGTTTCAACTTCTTTCGCTTTTTTCTCAGCGAAATACTCTTCATATTCTTGCTTAACCCATTGGCTGACAAGACCTTTCTTGGTTTTTCTTCTTGCTTCAGCTATGAAGCATTCTTTATGATAAGTCTTCTTAGACTCTTCACAGAACATAGGAAGACCATTCTTTTCGTGACAGAAGCAGTAGTCACAAACAAATGAACCAGGGTTCACCTGATAGAAAGACATGAAGGATTCTGTCTTGCTTTCTTCCCAGTTTTTGATTTTCAAAACATTCATTTGTCTGGATTCGAAGTACTCTACTTCAGAATCATTCTCAGACTCTGCTGATGAAGTTTCTTCTTCAGATTCGTCAGACCAGGCAGAATAGACTGACCTGTCGTCATCTTCATCATCAGAATAGGCTATTTCGTAGCCTTTCATGTTTGCTACCTCTACTATTTGCTCATATTCTTCAAAGAGAGCTTTAGTAGATCTGTTACCCTTTTCCGGGCATTCATTGGCATAGTGCCCTTCAGCTTTACACAACCAACATCTGCAAGCTTTCTTGCTAGGTTGTTTATGCTGCTGAGTATTAGTATTCTTCTTTTTCTTGAAGAATTTCTTTTTTGGATCTTCATCCTGTTGCTTCTTGTAATTGGAGCTTTTCTTGAATCTCCAATTCTTCTTCTGATTACTCTTTTTGAATTTTTTCGAGTAATATTTTTCTTTTTTCTTCTTTCTGTGGAATTTGGATTCATGACATCCCCAGTTTGTGGGCATATCCAGTATTCCGTAACAGAAATTTTCAACTCCTTTGAGTTGCTTCTTGGCCATCTTAGCTCTAAGATTGGCTTTGCATTGCTCCTTCAGTAGTTGCCGGATTCTGTCGGCAATTCCTCCAACTGAAAATCGTTCAATTGGTTTTTCAGCTATGCTTTCTCTCACAGCTGTTCTCCATGGTTCAGGGAGCTTTCTGTGCAACAGATTAACTAGATCAGTATTCTCTAGTTCACCAATTGTACAGTAATATTCCTAAAATTCATTCAGGTATTCCTCGAAATATCTCATGTCACAGATCTTGAGAGCATAGATATTCGACTTTGCCGTTTCTTTGGCTTTCTCACTCAGATTTGAGAGATCTCCACAGAATTGATCGTACAGGGGTACTGCAAAATCATACGGAGACTTTGAATTTTTTATCTCTTCAAGCCAGTCTCTTCCTCTGGTAGTTTCCTTGAAAGATAGGTAGTACTTTTTTGCTACTCCAGTGAGAGTAGTTTCATAGTACACCTGCAAATCTGGTGCTTCAAATTTTCCAAGGGTCAGTGCAGAAGCCATCATCAGGCTATCTACCCATTGGTCAATGGTTTTTCTTTTGTCTAGACTCTTGTCTAGATTCAACCAGATGTCATAGTTCGTGATCGGAACTCTTGGCAGATTGTCCTCGGGGACGAATCTTTGAGAATTTCTTTCTCCTTTTTTACCCGTGGGGGCTTTCTGAACTGGGAGTTTCATTTCCCTTGTTTCTTTTTTGATGAAAGTTCTGGAGCTTCCTCCTTCTTCCATTTCAACATCTTGGTAAGGAAAGACTTTTCTTGTCTTTCTGAATTTGAATTCTTTCATTTCCTCGATTAGTTTTTCTAATCGTTCAGGACTTTCACAATTCTCAGCTTCTTTGTAAAGATCATAGAGCTTCTCAGCTCTGAGCATATGGACTGGTCTGCATAGATCAGCTTCCAGATCTTCTTCTGATATTGGTTCTTCAATAGTGGGTTTTGTACCACTGACACCGGCTTCTCTGGTGCTGTAACTTCTTCTCAGAAGATTGCTGTTTATCCTGATGTTTTCAGGACAGACATCACTTTTCCTGTGATCTTCGAAGTTGAGGCTGATTTCTCCAGTGCGTCTACTCTCGTAGATCTTTGCTTTTGCTCTTTCCGGCTGCTTTTTTGGACCCGACAGTTTCCATTCAAGAGGAAAAGTTACTTCATTCCAAGCAACCTTGTGAATTTGCTGTGAATGGTTTTTCTGGCTGGTGAGGAATCCAGTAGTGAGACCAGGGATGTTGGAGATCCTTGTCTTTGGTTCCACTGTGGTGCTCATTAGTTTATAGTACACTCTGTATTCTATTGCCAATTCTTGCATTTCTTCTTTCATTGAGATCCCGTCTGTCTTGACTCTCAGTCTGAGGCAGTGGGCTGCATCCTTCAAGCTGGTTGAAAAGTTGGGGAAGCAGTTGAAATATGCTACTTGGTTGCATAGTGATGCTTCTAGAGTTCCCAACAGACTAGCTTGGAAGTCTGTCAATCTGTTGTCTTGCAGGACACATAGGACTGAACAGTTGATGCCTTCTCTTGCCAATAGTTTTATGCCGACTTGGACTGCTCCAATGTGCATAAATTGGTATTGCTTTGCTTGTGCTCTGGCAACTTCAGCAGGGGTGATCATCAAGAGATCTGTTTCTCCTGTTGTTGAGGGGGTTGTGAATTCCAGTATTTTGAAATGATGGCTGTCCATCAGGTCAAATGTTCCCCGTCGGTAGATCTGTTTGAAATCTAGCTTTGGAATTGAGGAGTTTTTTACCTCATGCTCGATTTCATTGTATTCAAATTCTTCAGAATTTAGGAGTTGAACTCCTTTCTTTTTTCCAAAGATGCTTAACATCTTCATTTCTCTTTTTTCTATATTTTCCGGGTTTTCATACCGGATACTAGTCTGACTAGTAGATGGTTCCAGAAAAATCATGTTAGGAACACGATTTGAGTCTGGTTTTTCTAATGGTTTGAACCCATTAGTCTTCTTTTTTACTGTAGGCAATTTCTTGTCCTTCAGTATAGAATCCAGCGTTTTTTGCTGTTCTTTGATTTTTCTACTAACACTTGTTAGTTTTTCTTCTTCCGTTTTTGGAAGTTCTTTGATATAATCCAGTTTGTTTTCCAATCTTTCCAATTGGTGGATTATAGCAGGTATTGTTTCTAGTGTCGACTGACATCTAGATATTTCTAGTAACATCTTCTGATATTTCTCATCAGAAGCTTTCAGTAGAGAATTTATTTTCTCTAGTAACAATTCTGACATTGTCCCCATTAAGGAGGGGTTCTCCTTTGAGCCTTTTACAAGCTCTGATACCAGTGAGGTGCGGATCTAACCAATGCTCAAATAATTCAGAGGTTTTTGTTCCTCTTCCAGAACATATAGGAGATTTTCTATCTCTTCTTCTATCTTATAGATTCTAGTCTGAAGTCTATAAATAATATCCCAGTAATTGGGAGATTCTCTATCAAGGCTGTCCCGATAGGTAATTTTCTCAGTTTTTCTCTCTCTTTCTGCAGTTCTTTAGTAGTATGTTTGCATATAGCTACAAGCTCAAGTCTGTCTACAATTGAAATTATGAATAGTAAATTGTACTGTTTACCTTTCGAATTAGAGGATGACTGTCAGCTTCATATATATTCAAATGAAACAAACTCTGATGGGCCCACCACGTTTCTAAAACAACATATATAAATTTATGAAAGAGACATATGCAGATGCAGACTCTAACAGACAAAAACCACAAAGGGGTACTAATGGTAGGGATTTTGAAAAGACGGGTAGGTAGGAAAGAAATTGAGAAAAAGTTGTGTAAAAGAGAACAAAAATAATACACTGGGGTGTATGAGAAGTATTTTCCCAAATTTGGGGTGTATGAGCATTAACCCTAAATATTTTATTGGCTCTCAATAATCTTTTTACTGCCCTCCAATAATCTCATTATTATCTTCCAATAACCATTTCCACACATTTAATCAAACACCTTCTGTGCATTACCTAACTCGCCAATTTCGCAATAACCATTCATCAAACAACACTCTATCAGCCTTATTGGGTCGCGGAGCGAGCAAAGCTGATCCATCAGACTGTTGTAATTAACCAAAGAGGCAACAAAATCAGGCTTCAGTGCACTCAAAATGCGAAGAACACCCAACGTATTGTGTGGGGTTTGAGAATAGAGTAGCCTAGCTATGAGGACGTTGCAGGTGCGCTGGTCAGGGACGCAATCTGAGTCAATGGAGTGGGCAAAGCGGTGGTGGGCTTCTTCGAGGCAGTTGGAGTCGCAGAGAGAATGGATGACGCTGCTGAGGTTGAGCGGGTCGATGCGGTAGCCACAGAGGCGGAGGTGGTCGATGAGGTGGAGGGCTTGGTCGACATTGCGGTGGCAGGTGCAGAAGAAGAAGAAGAAGATTGGGAGGACCTGATCGGTAGTGGGAGAAGAAAACGAAGGATCGGTGTGATCAGGTTTATAGGCAGAGCCGGAGACAAGCGGTGAGACGAGGCGGCGTCAGAGTCGGTGGTGAGAGACAGAAGAGAGAGAGGTGAGAGTGAGAGGAGGGAGGGTCGGTGAGATCATCCCAATCAGTCGGCGCCGGAAGTCGTTCGCTGTGGTGAACTAGTTGGGGGGAGGGGGAGAGAGAGAGAGAGAGATGAATGTAATTTATTAATTAAAATGAGGGTAATATTGTTAATGGATGTTAGATTGGGTAAATGAGGTTAAAAAAACTCTTAGTAGAGAAAGTGGGCAATTTTTAGGCTAAAATTGGGTAAGTGGTCACCGCCCCTAAATCGAAACATGGCTCCACCACTGGTTGAATCTTACCTGAAGTACTAAAGCACTCCTTTGTTTTGATGGACATTGCTTAGTTATTTGTTTGTACAAATCTGGATAAGCCAAAGGTAAAATTTGATGAAGAGTTAAACATCACACTGATGGAGTTTGAGAAAGAGTAAAATGTTTTGATACTAACTTAATAGATAATTGATATTGTTGTAATTAATCATCACACTGATCGAGTTTGATAAAGAGTAAATAAAGAGTAAAACTTTGTTTCTTTATAAATACATTAGATTAGATTTGATATTGATATTGTTGAAAACATCTAAAGTAGAGAGATGCAATATTAAACTAAAACATTATATGAAAGCTAGTAGCTTAGTAAAGTAAAAATTCTACCTTTGCTCTATAAAGATTACAAAACAATCTTTGCATTCCCAATTTCAAATATATAGCAGCAAGTACCATATAAGAAACTCAAAATCGAAGTGGACATAGTAATAGATGAACAAGTAAAAAGAACTCTGCACAAAAAAGCATCTTTGCAGAATATTTAAACTATAAGAACATTATAGGCAACCCCTAGTGCTTCTTGTTGCTCTGCTCTTGTTTTTTGCCATGGTTATTGGCCTTTGTTTTTCTTTGTGCTTTCCTTCCTCTTAGGTGACATGAGGGATCTTCGGTTACCTATTTGTAATAGATTTTGGAATGATCATTTAAACACAGATGGCAAACAAGAGTGGAATACAAGAAAAAGGAAAGGCTACTTGGACTGATCATAATGTAGATGTCTTTTGTGACCTCTGTATCAAGGAGATTGGAAAAGGGACTTGTCCAGGCACTCACCTCACAACAAAAGGTTATGAAAATTTGGGCGTTAACTTTGCTAAAGAGACGGGACTTCAATATACTAAATCTCAATTCCAAAATAAGTGGGATTTATTAAGAAATCAATGGAAATTGTGGAAAGAACTAATTAGGAAGGAGACTGGCCCAAACTGAAAATTCTAGATGCTCTTGATGAATGGTGGTGTAGTAAAATTCAGGTTTGGAATCTTCTAATTATTTTTTAATGTGGCATTTTGTTAATTTACAATGAACTTATTTCAATAGTCATCTTTTTTAAAATGTAAGACAACCCTGAATATGCCAAATTACGTAAAAAGGTAATTAACCTTGATTTGGAAGAGAAACTAGATTTGGGCACCATCATCTGGTGCATGTATGTACTTCCACGTGATGATATAGAAGTTAACAATGTTGCAGTTCCGTTAGATACCGATGATGATTTGGCCTGTTCCATTGAGGTCATAGCTGATTCTTTTGGTAAGAGGAAAAGGACACCAACAAAACAAGTTAATGCAGGTACTGAGAAAAATAATAAATGCAGAGGTATAGGATTAAGAAAGATGGAAGGTGCAGCCAAGTTATCATTACAGATTGATCGGATGGTGGAATCAATTCAAAATAGGAGGACTGTGACTTCAGTAATGAATAAAGGTGTGTTGGGCACTTCTATTGCTGAAGTGATGAAATCAGTTTCATCTTTACCTGGGGTAGAGCCAGGTAGTCCTTTGTGATTTTTTACAACTCAGTTATTTCTTAGTCAAGAAAAGAGAGAGATGTCTGTCACCATAGAAGATACATATATCAAGATTCGATGGCTTTATTATGAAATGGAAACTGGTGGCAAACAAGATGACTAAGAAGCTACTAGGAAGAAACTAGCTATTTTGATTTTGAAACCTAGTTTACTTGTGAAGCTTGGACAAGTACCATGTGCTACTAGAATTTGGATAAACTATTATATATGTGTTCTATTGTCAGTTGGATATTTTTATTCCGTAAGTTGAATTATTAACTTGGAATGTTAATTTGCACTAGTCATCAAATATTCGGTTGATTATCTTTTTTTGTTTTACTTCTCATTTCTTAATTATTTCTCATTTATATCTTGTTTTTTATCTTTGATTGTATTAAGATAAATTGAATGTATGAATTGATGAATTGCAGGTCCTGTTTTCACAGTATAGACATTATAGAGGAGTTTTACTTCTACTAAGATGTATGTTTGTTGCTACGTACAGCTGAATATTATCATTACACATATCTTCTTAAAACTCCATGCATGAATTCTGACCAAATAGGAAATAGATGGATAATGGAATTACTAGCAGGACATGAAAATCGTTGTTATAGAATGTTTAAGATGGAAAAACATGTTTTTCTCAGATTATATAATGATTTACAAGATAATTATGGATTGACTAGTTCAAAGAACATATGTCCTATCGAGATAGTGGGAATGTTTGTGCATATGTTAGAACATGGTGTTGGGAATAGGTTAGTGTAAGAATGATTCCAACGTTCTGGAGAGACTGTGAGTAGATACTTTGCTATTGTCCTAGATAGTGTATGTTGAATGGCTATTGATGTTATAAAGCCATAGGATCATGAGTTCAATGAAATTCCTGAAGAAATATCAAGAGATGCAAGATATATGCCTCATTTTAAGGTAATGTTAATTTTTTTTCTGTTATTTTTTGCATATCTTGATTTTGTTCATAGCATTTAGTCATTTTAATCCCATATTATTTGCAGAATTGTATAGAGGCTATTGATGGTGTACATGTGTATGCCTCAATACCTTCTCGAGATCAAATACCATATATTGGAACGAAAGGCATACCGACTCAAAATATGATGGCGGTGTGTAATTTTGACATGCAATTCACTTTTGCATGTGCCGGGTGGGAAGGAACTCCACATGATACAAGGATTATTCTCTCATCTAAGGAATGATGCTTTGAAGTTTCCTAAGCCTCCCAATGGTAATGACTCAAATTATGCAATTTCTAAACTTAACAAGAAATTAGATTATCATAGTTTTTATTTTGATAGGGAAATATTATCTTGTGGATGCTGGTTACCCACAAATGAAGGGATATCTAGGACCTTATAGAGGTGGTGTGAGGTATCATCTTCCACAATTTCGGTACGGTGGTGTTTCTAAAGAGATATTTAACCATATGCACTCATCTCTTAGGAGCGTCATTGAACGTACTTTTGGAGCATGGAAAAAAAAATTTAAGATTTTAAAAGACATGCCTAGTATCCCTTCATTACACAAGTCAAAATAATTATTGCTACAATGACGCTTCATAACTATGTAAGAAGGCATAGTTGACATGATATTCATTTCAATAATAGAAATAATGTCCAAAATGAGATGGATATGGGGGGGAATGCACAACAAGAACATGGTATAACTACAATCTCGGGGCACAAGAAATGGATGTAGTGAGAAACGATATTGCTGCAAGTTTAATGAATGCTCGTTCACCATAGAAGATCCATTTGATATTTTCATATGATGACGTGTTGATATCAAGAACTCTTCCACCTTACCAATCTCGTTGGTGATCAAGAAATGGGAGTGATTTTTGTTGGCTCCATTTTGATTCTCTCCTTTCCATTGGAGATTGAATTTTCGATCTATATATTTTGGCAATGGAAGTAAATTGATGTGCTAAAGATTTTGTATCCTAGAAACATCGAATGAACTATGTTTTGCATCCTCTACTCTCTATGTATAAGCAAACAGCTCATTTACATATTAGCTATCTTAATTGTTTGATTGGAAACAATGCTTTTGCATGGACCTTCCAAAGAGGTACCAAATATCCCACTTTGATGTTCCAATTGCAACCAGTGGCTACATTGATTTGGATATTCTAGTAGAGTTTGGTGGTGGGAATAGGAAGTTTGGCATTACAAGACTTCACATGGAAGAGGATGCAAGGAAGTTTATTGATTCAGTCGACAGAAGTTACTCAGAGGAAAGAACCCATGTTTCCTAGCAATAGTATAATTAGAACATGAAATATAATGTACGTCAAAGACACTTGCAAATGATTACACACTCATGTAAGATAAATATGAGTAGAGTATAACTTACAAAGATAATAAGTGTTATTATAAAGATCATAAATGTTATTATTTCTAAAAATATGTATAAGTAACATCATTTTAACTTCATGTCCTTTTTAGTCATTTTCTAAACTCACAGCACTTTTATATTAAAGTTTACCAAACACTTAAACACTGCTTTTGTACTCACAACACTTTTAAAAACACAATTTACCAAACACCCAACTACTTAATTTCACAGCTGATTATACTCACAGCACAGCTAAAGCTGCTTTTAAATTAATAACCTCGGGGCCAAACTCGCCCTTAGTCACGTAGAGAGACAAATTCAATAAATTTATCCAGATAAACATTATTATTTATTGGTAGCAATTTAGTGCTCTTTCAATATCATTTGACCTCCTGCACTTTATTTTATACAGCTTCTACGAAGCTAGTAGCAAATCGTACTCTTAATTTTTTATTTTATTTTTATTTTTATGAAATACGAGTTTTCTTGGGATTTTTAAATCTCCTTGCTAACCTCGCATACACTGTGCACCTCCATTTTGCTTTTAAAATGCAAATTTGCTTACGAAGCCTCATATAAATTCATAAAATTATTATGATGATAAAATCAACATAAAAACACTAAATTACTACTATAATTCCAACTCCACGACTTAAACCTCCATTAACTTTTTTTTTTTTGTATTCATACATAAACAATATTAGATTAGTCGCCTTGTGACTGATGGGTGATTCAAGTATTCTGAATGAAGTGAATTTGTTAAAGAAACTTCATTGCCCAAACTGAAATTAATTTTTCATTTTGTAAATCTTCATTAATGTATTTCTTAGCTGATTAACTCGTTTTAATTAAGTGTAAGTTCTTATATATGCCCATAACATGTCCAACTTTATATATATTTATTTATTTTTGAATCAATCACAAATCGGGTTTTAATTGCATTCATCGCAAGCCAGAATGACCATCACATACCCTTCCACTGCCATCTTAAGACAGACAAGAAGATGTAGTAGTACCCAATGTGGTGCATAGGAATATGTCCACTCATTTGCCATCTATTGCACCATGATTACAAATAGCTTGAATCCTTCTTTGATACTACTCCAGAAGATTCGCTAGGATGCCTAGACAATATATTTAGGGTGCAGAAAATAAAGTGCATAGCCCCCTAAAAAAAATAGAGAATTATTGAAAATAAACAAACAAAAACTATCTAAAACCACAGTAGCCCACAAGGGCTCATAAAAAAGCAGCACCCAAAGCTTAAACATGACTGGCCTGGCCCAGTTCAAGCATCCACCCCTATGTAGAAATCTACTGCACGCAATCAGAGTGTATCTTCGATGCCACCGCCACTATGAGCGTGTCACCGTCGCCATGCCTCAAGGAAACATTATCACCACCATCACACCTTAAGGAAAGATCATCACCACCACAACGCTGCCATCTTGAAGACACCAATCAAAGCAGGAACATCTCGGCCAGACCCAAATCCAACCGGGTTTGGGCCTTTATGCCTCAAGCCTCCAACAGATCCTCGAAAAAGCAACATCGTCATCGCCAAGCAGAACCCATATTGCGCTGCCCATGTCATCCCATGAGGCAGTGCCCACGATCGCCCTAAACAGCAGAAGAGATTCAAACCCGAGCAGAATTGCCCACTCACTGTCTAAACCCCAAACACTACAATCCAGCCTAGGGCAATAGCAACCATTCCTCGCTGGCAGCATCCTAATGGCAGCGAGGCAAGTACCAACGTTGACACTAGACACCGCCGGATGAGAGGAAGATTATTGGGTTCACTCCCTGACCACTTGCGGCTAGGGTTTTCTCTCATTCTGTTTTTTTTCTTTCAATATTGTCCAACTTTATTAGTTTGTCAAAAAGAAAAGGGTGATTCTAGTTGGACCTCCTAATTTGCTCTTTGGACCTCCCATCCCAATTTTTTTCAACAAACTTCCTCTTTTGTCCTTGTTTGTATTTTACTTTTTTTTTTTTTTATATACCTCCTACAATGATACGTGCAGTTCCTTTGAACATCAATTTTTTTTTATATTTGCCCGGTAAGAAACTATATACATAGAGATAAGAGGAATGATTAATATATGACCACACCACCAACTTTAAAGTCTAAACTCTATACATGGTGTGGAGGGCCATCGACAGGTTCGTCAAAAGGGATAAATACAGGCATACAACAGAGTATTTAATTGAGAATTACAAGTGCAATTATGTTGGAGTACAGAAAAAGGGCCAAGCTGGAGGCTACATTCTCAACCCAAAAATCCACAAAAATTTTTGGGTTCTTGCATAATTTAAAACCACCTGCACATCTTAAGTGATGTAATATGCTCTTTACAAGTTCTTCTTTTCCTCTTTAATTTCTCATGGCTACGGAGTTATGAAGTGCATCACAAATTTTGAATAAAAAAATATAAAATAAAAATTCTATGATTCATTTTTGTCAATTGGCTAAGAACAATTGCGAAGAAAAAAGTGTTTTTAGAATAATGACTCTTGTGTATCACTGTTATTCATTTTATATATTTAGTTTTTTTTTTAATTATAAAAGAGGGTTAAAATAGGAATTAAATTTTGACAAAATTTAGATAGATCCAAATAGTAAATTGGGAGGTCTGAATAGAACCAGCCAAAAGAAAAAAAAAAGTGATTGTATGGCAAGATAGTAAAATGTTTTATTTATAATTTATCATCCACAATCGTTATTTTGCATGAGGCTAAATTTGTAAACTGGTAACTCAGAAAAGATAAAAGTCAAACAAACTCTTTATAAAAAGTTGGGAGAATTCCATAAATGATCACTCAACTATGACTCATTCAACACTTTGGTCACTGAAGTTTCAAATATATCACTTTGGTCACTCAACTATTACACTGTCAATCACTTAAGTCACCCAAAGAATATTTTTTATAATTTTTTTTAATGAAAAAAATTAACAAAGTGACTTAAGTAATTGACAGTGTAATAGTTGAGTGACCAAAGTGGTATATTTGAAACTTCAGTGACCAAAGTGTCGAATGAGTAATAGTTGAGTGACCATTTGTGAAATTTTCCCTAAAAAGTTAACCTCTTAGAAACCTTTTTTCTTGATAGTAGATACAAACTTGTAAGTGGGGGTATATACTTGGTTGTCAATTTGTGTAGCATTTTAATCAGCAGAGGGCATTGTTCTAGTTTTGAAAAAAAAAAAAGTTTAATTAACAAGCGCTTAAATGAATATCTCTCAACTTTAATTATGAGAGTTGTAGGATACCAGTTCGCGTCTCTTCGAGTTTTTCTTCTAGTGTACTTGAATAGCGCACGTCCAGTGTTGGCCTTGCATCTACGTCAGTCTTGGTCGTGTGATGTTCGGGCTGTTGCCGAACGGGCCTCAAAGGTCTGTTGATGGCTGTTTTTAATTTGTTCTTGGATTGGAGGTTGACAGGATCGGTGCTGGATCTTGGTATGTTGCTGCGGTAAGGCATGTGGGATGGACAACTACATGGTGGGTCGAGGAGCAACGCATATGTGGTGGCTTTGATGGAGGCATAGGCAGCGGGGTTTTTAGGTGGTGGCTTGGTGCGGCTTTGCACAGTGCGACAAAGGTTGGGTTGGGCTGTTTGTTTTTGGGCTCTGGCTAGGGCAAATTGTGGGCTATTGGGCTGTGGCCTCTATTTTAGTTTAGTTTTGTTTTAGCTAATTAATTCTCTATTTTGTTAATTGAATTATCATTTATTCAAAATTATTTCTCAACTTTAAACCTTATGTGTGATTTAAAATAATCTAATAAAGAGTTGGTGAAGGGTAATAAAAGAGAATAAAGGCACACCATGAAACACTCTTTGGTAGTGTACGCGGGGTCAGAGCGTAGCGTGGTACTTGTCCATCTCTGAGTTTTGGAGCTCTTGGAAAGTTGGCGCAATGAAGATCAAGGAAGATGTATCCGACACATTCATATGGAAAGTCCACTTATCTGAGCTCAAGAACAGCCGAAATTACTCTGACACTTCCACCGTCGGTGGTCTTAAATGGTGAGCATCTCTTCTCTCTTTGTTTACATTTTGCTTCAGTTTTCATTATGTTAAAGATTATAATCTGTTGTATATTATGTCATCATCATCTTAGCTTTCGAAGTTGACAAACTGTTGGGTTTTCATACCTGATCTGTTCTGGCCAAGCTCAGTCTTTTACCCATGAAATTTCAATTTCAGTAAATAAGCTTTTAATTCTAGGTTGCATAATAGCTTTTAGCTGAGAAGAACTTGTTTAAAGTAATAGTCTTTATTCGTGACGAGCCAAAAAAAAGTATGTAGGAAGGGTTTTCAAAAGAATTCTCAAATTCTTACGATTAGTTTATTGGTTCAAAAATAATCTATCATATGAGTATGATGTAGTAGTTTCAAAATTGGTGCTTTGTTTTTTTTCGAATTTCTTTGTTCGTGGATTTTAGATACTCCCAACAATTTGAGGAAATGGTCCTGTATTCCGGCACTTTCTATCCAAATGTATTGTAGAACGGATAGCTTTGCTTAGTTTATTGGTTCATTAACCCCAGATAGAAAATAAGAGGAGCTTTATGATTAATTTGTGGCCCTTTCTTGAGTTGTATAAGCAACAAGCTGCAAATTAAGTGTTCCGCTCAACTTTTAAATCTTCTGAAAATAGCAACCATCTATGCTTCTACCTAGTAGTCATCAAATAATAGCTCATAAGGCCAAAGATGGTCCTTAACTGCAACATCATTGACATATAATGTTATTAGTTTTTTTATGTGCTTTTGGTGTGTCTTCACTTTTTCAGGCAGATTATTGCATGTCCAAGGTTATGTGATGAAAATTCCTGTGGAGCAGTTATCATGTACTTGGCTGTTGCAGATGCTTCAGGATTGCCAGTTGGGTGGAGTAGACTTGCCCGCCCTACCTTTCCTTGGTTAATCAACTTGACAGCAAGAAGTCAATAGCAAAATCTACAAAGGGTATTTCTTTACTACTGTTCTATAGAAAGGACATACTATGTATGTACAGGATATTACACACACATACATGTGTCTCTGTTTCTTGTTTGTATTTTATCATTATTTCTTGACCTTGATTGAATTCATATTTCATTGACACATTTCTGTAGTAACTTATAAATTTGAGTTGATTTGTTTATTATTGTTTCTTTGTACCTGCTGATCCTTGTTGTGTTCTTGATTGTTTTTGTTTTTGTTTTTTTTTTCATGGGCACTGTACTATTCAATGAAAATCGGAGTGAGTTGGGCTTCAAGTCGTTCGTGCCTGCTAGTGAGCTTTATGACAGGACTGCTGGTTATCTCATGAGCAACATGTGTATTATAAAAGCAAAGGTTGCAACACCAATCCTTAAAATTGAAGACTCCGGAACTGAGATTTCCTCAAAGAAAGAATCCAACAGGAAGGAGCCTTCAAATGTGAATTCTGGGCTAGCTCAAGTTTTTTTGGCGTTACCTAAGACAATTTCTTCTGAACAGGTGGCTGCCTTACAAGATACTCCAGCTTCTGAACCATTTTGCACTAAGGTTGCAACCCCAGTCGTTATAATTGAAGACCCGGGAACTGAGATTTCCTCAAAGAAAGAATCCAACAGGGAGCAGCCTTCAAAAGTGAATTCTGGGCAAGCTCAAGTCTTTTCAGCAGCACCTAAGACAATCTCTTCTGAACAGGTGGCTGACTTACAAGATACACCAGATTTTGAACCAATTTGCACTAAGGCTACTCATGATGACCGGCTGGCCCTTCTGTAGTTGAGAAACTTGGTGGAGTCTTCACCACCCCATCACTTATAGAATTCAGGGGTTTAGGGCTCATAGACAAACATTTTGTTCCACTGCTTGACGAAGTCTGTTCATGGGACCCTTCATTGATTGAATGCCAGAAGAACAGAACTAGTACATTTAGTGAATGTGCATTCAAATCTTTGGGTAAGCTACCGCATATTCTAAAGACTACAAAGGTCAGGGATATGACTGAGGATAAGTTTGGGGATCTTCAAAAGTTGTGGGAAGAGCTTGATGTCTTCGGATTTGACTTGGCTTGGTTGAAGCCTTATGTTCAATGTTTTGGGCAGGAAGAATTTTATAGAAATGTCAGGGAAAGTTATAAGATTGAGGGAACATGTGGATGAGTTGGAGGTTGAATTAAAGAGACAGATGACTGTACTAATTGCTGAGGTGGATCTTGAGATAAAAAGAAGAGACTTGGCAGAGACAGACGAGTTAGATTTGAACTGTGAGCTGGGTTATGGAAGGAAATAGGCATGTCTAATGCTCATTAACATTTGCATTGTATTTGTGATGTATTTAAATACTTATGGTAGGATTATTTAAACATCAGTTACTTCCATAACCCAGCTCACAGTTCAAGTTTAACTCGTCCATCTCTTCCCAATTAGATCAGTGAAGTATTTAAATACTTGCCTTCTAACTTTGTTCTTTCAATGTTAAGAATGTAACAGTATGCAATTCCTCCTTTGGAGCACTATTAAGTAGATGAACTCATTCTAATTTCATTCTTTTGTTCTTTTTCATTTTTTTTTCTCGCCTTTTAGCTGGCTAAAGTATTTACTGTGATGGAATACTGTCTGTCTGAGTCCGTTGTTGCCACCCTCTTGCTTTTGCTTCTAAACCTGAAGGCTTGAATTCAAAGTGAATGCGAAGCCATTTTCTTTATGGTAGAATACATTTTCTTTATGGTAGAATGATTAGCAGATCAGATTTTGTACATTGTACTTGATAGGTAACCGAGTTTATATTCTTGCAGTTTTTATTCAATAGTAACTGATGTTTTTCTTCATGACGAAATTTAATGAAAAAAAGATAGATAATTTTGTAGATTCTTTTCATATTGTAGAATAACCAGCCATTGACAAAGTTTGATACAAGATCAGGATAGATGGTTACAAGGTTTTCTGGTTGTATGCAATTAGTTTCTATACACTCTTGATTTGGCACAATCCATAGGTAATAGAAGCCAAAAGAGAATGATTTATATATCAGAGACTTGCTGATTACAGAGAAGCAAGCCAGGTTGCAAACTTGCGAAGGTGAATATTAGTACTTGCGAAGTCAGTATCCCAGATTGCCATCCTTCAGTGCCACTCTTCATGCTTTTGCTTCTAAACCTGAAGGTATCTGAATTTATATACCTGCAGTTATCATTCATAATTTGATTTAATATTTAGTTTCATGCTTTTCCCTTAATGAATTATTTAGTCAGATGAGATGGATATGTTTGTAGATTATTTTCATAATGTATAACCACCAGCCATTGACAATAGTTTGTTGCAAGATTAGAATAGTGCCTCAGTTTTCTGGTTGGATCTAACTGTTCAGTATGTAGTTTATACATTCTTGATTTGGAAGAATCCATCAGTAATAACAATAGTAGAGTTAAACTTCCTTAAAAAGCTCACATTCTTATATTCATACAAGATGATGACCATGAGCTCTAATGCAGATACACGCATATAAGGTGCAAGCACCTATGAACTACCAATATCAATTGATCAATCTGCTTGCTTTTATATTTCAATCTGTCATATAACTTCCACTAGCAGAGAGAAATTTATGTAGAAGTCTTGAACTTGTGAGATATAGCAAAAATTAAAAGTTAGAAAAACAGGCAGTGATCCATTCAATGCCCGGCTTAATGAGTAGAAGGAAATGGCCATACTTTGTATATTTTGCATTAGATGTACATCTTGAAATGGCCATAAGTTTGCATTTCCTCTGCTGCCTTTACTTGCATTAGAAAATAGCTAGACTGATTATTCGTACTCAACTGGCTAGCTTGTTTACTGGTGAATGTAGAGAAAAAGGTTCTATGAACATCTACAATCCAATCTAAAAGAAAGCGAAAATATGCATGCATAAAGTATAACCTTCAACTAATAATTTGATCCAGGAGTATCCCAGGTCTCAGGGATGATGGAGTGAAGCATACAAAAGTTGTCTTCATCGGTTCCACACTCAACAGTACAATCTGATGTATTCAAATTATCCTGCATAACCTCTTCAATCTTCTTATAAATTTCTGCTACACTCGGCCGATTTTGTGGCAATGCTGATACACACTTGAGAGCAATGTTGAGCAAAGGAAATGCCCACTCTTTTGCAGCTTTAGCAACCTCCTTGTCAAAGACTTCACCAGTCCACTCCTCCTTAACCATGGCAGTAACCCACTTAGGAAGGTCCATCCCACTTGTTTCTACAGTTTTGCCAGTCAGTAACTCAAGAAGAATCACTCCAAAACTATAAACATCGCCTTTCTCAGATAAATCTTTCTCCGGGGCTGTATAACCATTGGAGACGATGACACATCCTTTCAGGGGGTCAAAGAACTTTGAAATTCCATACTCACTGATCAGTGGTTCATCCTTTTCATCAAGAAGGATGTTCGAAAGCTTTAGGTTCCCATGAGGGATGCACTCATCAGACCTCTGGTATATGAAATCTAAGCCCCTTGCAATTCCGTGTGCTATGGACAGCCGCACCCTCCATGGGAAATCCCTCTTGCCTTCTGTGTAGTCTGCAGATAATCAAGGGGATACAGTCAAAATGCACGTACTAATCAATAGTTCTTGTGAATGTATAGTGAATTAATTTTCAAATATTACTTTTTGATTTTCCTAAGCTCATTTGATCACCTTTTATATATGAGAACTCAAGCTGCTTAGGCTTATTACTTGCCACTCTATCATTGAAATTGCCTACACTAATGAGATTTGTGTTTTGGGTAGGAGTAAAAGCAAAAGGATGTTATGTGTGTGTATATGAATGCAGTGTGCACAAGTAGAGACTATAGAGTAAAGTTTGCATTGGTATGGTCAATTGATGCATTGCTATTAATAGATTTATTTATTTATTTTATCTCAACTTACCCTGAAGCAGGTTTAGCAGACTCCCATTGTTTTGATACTTATATATCACAAGCTTTTCGTCGTTGGTAGAATTGTAACCAACAAGAGGCAGAATGTTGGGATGCTTTCTGTTCCCTATCTGATTCATTGCTTGGCCAAACTCCTCAAAGGGTACCTGCAACTTCTTCAGCCTTTTGACTGCATACAGTGCATTGTTCTTGAGTATTACCTTGTAAAGGCTGCTGCAAAAACTCTGGTTTCTCAAGTCTGCTGTGGCTTCAAACAGGTCCTCCAACTTGAAACTTTCATGCTCTTCAACAAAGAACACGAGCTCTGACCGATTCTCAACTGGCTTCTCTTCCTGTCGAACCTTAGCTGGAGGTGATTTCGGAGTAGAGTACTCTTGAATTGACTTCAAAATCTCCCTCTGAGTGGCTAAATTAGCAGCCTTCCTTCCCGCAAAGAATATGAACACCAGAAATAGTCCTATCACACAAACTACTGGTAACATGCTCCACCATCTCTTGTACCACTTTTTACCATCAGGTTTAGGAGGAGAACTAGGGCTCCCAGACTCTGTCATTATCCGCATTGGATGCCCAGCCTCTACTTTGTCCATGGCATCATATCGCTGTGATGTCTTTGATTCCTTGAAATGTGGATGAAGTTGATATTCCTCTCTCGAACTTGGGATGTCCCTAGTAAAATAATTGTTGGCGATGTACAATCTCCTTTGATACTTCAGTTTATTCAGAGCCTTAGGCACACTCCCACTCAGAAGATTGTTGCTTAGATCCAAATAGGCTAGTCTTGTGCAGTGCACTATGGAGTTAGAAATAGTTCCTCGGATGCGGTTTCTTGCTAAGCTAACAACTCGTAGATTCGGGAGCTTGCATAGTGAATCTACATCAAGTGTACCACTAAGATGCAGATTTTCAAGCCTTATTTCTGTTATGCTATTACCCTCGGGGTTGCATTCCACACCTTTCAACTTGAGCTTGCAGGAATATGGCACATTGTGGCCAACATTCAATACATGTTCAGGATCAACAGCTCTAATGAACCTCAGCAATGATTCAAATTCCGATGACTCACCTCCCTTACATACCGCAGTGCAGAAGGAAAGGACTCCAATGAATATTAGGCCCTTGAGAAACAGATTGAAACGGCTCCTGCTCTTCATTTTTGTTCGCTCTATTTCATTGTTGGACTAACATCAGAAATTGAAGCAACTGTGATAGAGAGTTTTTACTTTTTTCCTTGAAAAATATCTCAAATCGGAGACATTGTCTCACATTAATGTCAAGGTTTGCTGTAATATTCTGGTTCATCAGATGAGGACATGTTTCGTATATTACAAAGTTAATCTACATGTGGAATAACCAATGTTCTAAACAGCTTGCGGATCGTTACGTTCTATGTATCTGATTTATTCCACCATTTAAAATTCAATATTGACAAATTTACGCAGGGTCAGAAAGCAATGTATCAAGTAAGTGAACCAGTCTGGATTAATATGACTGCTGGTTACTCTTCTGGTTTATCAATCAGCCCGGCGGGTATATCCATTTGGTAGAAATCATCTTGAGGAAAATGGTTATATACAACGTCTTAATCAAGGGCCAATCTAGACGGGATGTGAGAAAAAAACAATGTGCGTCTTTTGGAAATTCTGAAAACAAATTGTGGCAGTTTCCGAAACTGCCAAGCTTTCTATGTGGTGAAGCAACATATAGAGCTGTTATCGGGTGTGACCTCCTCCTAGAAGCACCAAAAGTGCTTATGAGAAAAAGAGGTGTTTTTGCCGTTATCTTTGTGGCATGATGCAGGGCTTTGCTTCCAACGTTGGGTTTGGCATATGCCAACAACATGAAAAGAAAGAGTTATTTGCCTCGAAGGTTTATCCGTTCATGTCATTTTACATCCTCAATTTCGGTGGACTTGTTAATTTGGACCTTTTTTTTTTTTTTAAATTATTTTTTCTTTGGGTCTGAATTACTCCCTATTCTTTTTACTCATCAAATTTTTGTGATTTTTTTATTAATCTCCATTTTCCACTCTGTTCATCAAATTTACCATTTTTCGTATAAATTTTTGTCAAATATTAGTCATGTAGAGATATTTCATTATTTCAAAGGCAATACACAACTTTGAAAATTGGTTTTAATGTCTTGCACTTTTTTTTTTTGTGGCTAATGTTTTGCACTTTGAAAAATTTAATGAAATGATATATGTACCCTTCTTATGGGCCGTTGAAATGATCAATAAATAACTCATGCATGACAATGGCATGTAACAAAAGATTGGATGAAATGATAGGGGTTCTCATGTGATCGAGTTGAAAATGTTCTCTTACGCCATATACAATTATTGGTCGTGGTCTCAAGTTTATATCTAAAATTTGTGAAAATCTCATCTTCAACAAGTGGTTACGTTATTACAAAAAAAAAAAGGAAAAAAAAAAAAGGAAATATACGATCAAGATTTGGCCTCTTGCTCTCTTGTTAGCCATTGATTTAGGGCACAAGTGGGTGGCGTGGATCCCATCATGTGCAATTGGGTAAGCACGTTGCACGAGAAGAGGGAGTTCAGCTCTAAACTCTCGGAGATGGCCTGATAACATTGAGCGAATTGCATATAATGTCATTTTGATAGCTTTGTTTCAACATAAAGTCTATATTTTTCTCAATAAGGCCACCAAAATATAAATTCCAATATTAATAAAAATGCCACCACATTTTTAATCTCATTATTAATAAAAATGATCATTTACCTAAATTTGGGGTTAATCAACCCCATTTACCTAAACATTCTAAGAGATTGACTACTTAAACAACAAGTTACACTTTTTAACCCCACTTAGACCATCTCCAACAGATGGGTCTTTTGCCAGATGGATACCCAACGTCAACTTTTGACCAACCAAACTAATCTCCAACCCATTTGCCTTTTACACGTGGAATTGACATAAGAGTCTTCTCTGTAAAATTTGACAACTTCCTCCGTTTCTGTCTTTTATTTTTTTATTCTCTCTCTCTCTCTCTCTCTCTCTCTCTCTCTCTCTCTCTCTCTCTCTCTCTCTCTCTCTCTCTCTCTTTCCCGTCTTTCTTCCTCTCCTCTCACCCAAAAATTCAAGCTTTCCTCTCTTCAAGTTTCTTTTCTCTTCTTGAATATTAGGAACATGGATCAAAATTTATCATATTCATCTTCAGATGCTGCAAATGAGGAATTTTGGGATCTTGCCAATTCATCATCAGACGAAGAATTGATGAATCTGGAGATTGCTGCTCTACAAGAGAAGGGAAGAAGAAGACGCCGGGGCTCAATTCCTGGTCGCATATATAAAGATGTATGTATTTGAGAGCTTTCTGAATCTTACAATTACCATTTGGAAGTTTGAATGTAAGATTTGTGTGAAAAATAATCAGTTGTCTCATCCAGTTTCTCGCATTACTCAATGGGATTGATTTCATTTACAGCATTAAACCTTCTTCTGCAAAAGATTCAGATAGTGTGCATGTGTGTGTGTGTATATATATAAATTTTTTTTTTCAGGAGGATTCAAATACTATATATTCCATTCAGATGTGACCTGCTAATAGAATAGTTGATCAGATATTTTGTGATGAAAGAACAGAGGGTGATAACTAAAAGGATTGAGCATGTATTAGATGCCGAACTTTGTCATCATCTAGAGCTCAAAATAACTTTTAGATCACATCAGTTTATAAATACTGTAATTTTTTTTTTTCTGATGAAATTGATGAATGTTCAACAACGCAAAAATGACCACATCAATCTCTGTGATGTTAATCCCTTCAAATGTCAGAATCAAAGTGTGTGTGTGCAGACTGTGGAGGGAGAAGAAATTGAAAACCTGCATTGCATATTGGTTGATGAACAGGTCAGAATTTTAAAATCTCGACTCCAGTAATAGCTCACAACCAATCTATCACTGAATGAATATCATGTTCAAAAAATTTGGTGTAGACCTACTCTCTGAAAAGCCATTTCCAAGGGTGCGATTTGGTCGGAAAAGCCACTTTTCCCGTTGGAAAAAGCTGTTTTCGACGGCACCTAGCCGTCGGTGGTCCTCGGAAAAAATATCATCGGAAATAGTCTTTTTCCGACCAACCCTCGGAAAAAGATATATTTTCGATGACTAGACGTGGTCGTAAATAACTTGTCGGTGGTCGGAATTCTCACTCCTCAACGACGACAAATATTATTTCCGATAAAAGATGTTTGTTGGAAATAATTCATTGCTTGTAGGAAAAAATTGGTTGCTAGCCAATCCATTTTTTTCCAAGGACTTATTTCCGACAAATAGTAATGGTCGGAAAAAACTATTTTCGATAAGAATATTGAATTCCGACGACTATTTGGCATCGAAAATGAATAAGTTACAAGGGTCATATTTTCCTCGAAAATTGATATTTCCTGTCGAAAAAAATTATAATCTAGTATTTCTGAAAATGATATTGTGGTCAGAAAAAGTGGTTGGAAATGTTTTTCCACGAGATTTATTCGTTTTTCCTCCCATTCAATTTAATTGTCAATTAACCTAATTGTAAGAGGTAGATGAATCAAGATAATTTTTTAATTAAATATACAAGCAGACAATTAAATGTTCATAAAAAACAATGGCATTAGAAGAAACATAGTTAATCATTCATACATGTTCAGAAAAAGATAAATATTCAAAATTTGGTCTTTATAACACAATCATTCTTAAGCAAGGAAGCTAACAATATATCTAATAGAAGTCCTCATTAGAGTTTGCATCATCTTCATCAGCAACATCTTCAGCACCATCTTCATCAATACCATCTTCATCATGGTGTGCACTTGAATCTGTTGCAATATTGTCCTATTGTAAAGTATGAACATACCTAATTTAAATTAAAGAAGACACTCCCATATCAACAATGTACCAGGAGGAAAAACAAAAAAAGATACTTCATTAGATTAAATAATAAGGTATTTCCTTAACTGCATTTCATTAGATTAAATTTGAATGGAGTTTCAAAGTAATACAACAAAATAACATCTTCCTAGAAGATACTTCTGCAGATTTTCAAGCAAGAACATAACATGGATTTCAATTGCATCTAGATATTAAGAAGAAATTGAGCACTAACCACTATCTTCTCAGCAGCTTTACAAATCTTATTGACTTTGGCCTCAGATAAACATCTAATTCCAGTCAAGTTCTGCCAAACAACAATCAAATTAAGGAAATCCAACTAGAACATTTACAGCTTCAAAAATTCAGAGGTGAAGTTGGCTTTACCTTCTTGGTGAAGTTGCCAGGTGTAGATCCCTGCGTCCCTAAGCTTCAACATCTCCTGCATTGATTCCCCGAGCAATCGATTTAGTCACAAGGATCCCTACTACTCTCACAATCCGTGACTAGGTCACTCATTCAAAAATGTGGCACACTTTAGTTCTAGTTATACTAGTTTTGGAAATCCTGAAACAGCTAGCCTTCTATCTTATCTGTTTATCAATTTAAGAAATGTGATAATATGCAAAACTTGAGTAGATTTTCCTAAAATTGTAAATGACATTTGAAATAAGATTGTCAGATCCAAGTCAAATTAACAGTCTATGAATACCTCCACACGTCCTTTCTCATTCCTATTCCAAAGTGCAGGATGCACAATTTTATTGAACTGGCAGGTTTTATAAAAAAAAATCTCAGCAGCATGGTCAACTTTCAAAATTCACCAAAAATTCATTGCAAATCCAAATGACAAGGAATCAGTTTTGAAACAAGCATTGGGATGTCTAGTTTAATATACAGAAAAACCAGAACTTAATGATTCAAATAGAAGTTCAAATCTCAACAGAAAATCAGAGAACTTTTATAAATTCTGAAACTTTCTCAATTACAGACCAAACTTGGAAAATTCACAGAACGTTTACTTTATGTCGAAATGCGATGAAACTTTTCAGATCCTTTCCTAACTAACAGAAGTAAAACATATCAAAAATTCAGGTCATTTGGACGTCAATAAGTCAGAAAAAAGAAATACCAAAGAAGGCTGTACTGCAGGACAGTTGCCGCAGATATCCAGCAAATCCACTCATCTTACTTGGTTCATATTCATATAACTACGCAAGATTAGAATAATAGTAAGAATTGCAATTAAGCTAACTGCTAAACATGTTCATTGTAATTGCCAATCTGCCATTGAAATTAGCTCTAAATTAAAAAAAATTAGAGAGCATACAAAGAGACTAACCTGGTTTCCGAATGAGACATTCCTGTCAACCTCTCAAGTAGCCTCTCCCTAGCAGGCACAACAGCACCAGGCAGCCTCTCATTCCCACTCAGCAGCATGGTCCAACCCGATTACCCGTACCCGATTCCAGCTCCACGCTCCTGAAACCAACAAAATTCAACACCACGAAAAAACAGAATTTGCCACAACCCTTACCCAATTTGATTCTAATAGAAATCGACCCAGCAATCTCCGTCTTCTCCACATTTCAAACCTGCAGATTCCAGTCCTCCAAAACACAGATTCCATCTATGGTGTTCGTGCAGCTCGGATATGGCCGGTGTAGAGATGTTGCCGGTGTAGTGAGATGGCAGCCGGAATTCGAAAGGGAAGGAGGAACAGTGGCGGCCGGGAATGGCATTTCCCTGTGGTTGCAGAGGGAAAAGAGAATTAGAGAGGTCGGGGAAAAGAGAGAGAGGGAGAAGAAAGGGTCGTGCGGCCCAGAGAAAGAAGATAGAAAAAATGAGGGGCTGCTAGGGTTAATTTGTCTAAATACGTGATATTAGGAAAAGTCGATTTTTCCCATAACAAATTCCCGAAATCTTCAACGAGAAATAAACTTCCATACAAAGTAACTTATTCATATCAAATCCGATTTAAGCATGTCACGTATTCACAAACTCGGTATAATGTGCTCTACGACTTCTCTCAAAGAAATTTTCTCAAAATCGAAGCAGAACAAAAAGTAACATCCTTAATGTCTACTGTATACGAATGCATATATGTGTGGAAGGATAGTCGTACTATATATGTAGTATGTATGTGATCGATAATGAATAGTACTATGTAACAGTACTTTTCGATAGTAGTATGTATGTGATCCTTCATTAACAGATCTTTTCTTTGGCCATTTTAAGAGATCTCTTATACTTTTCGATTATATGTATGGACATCTCCACTATTCAATTTTAGGTCTTCATGAGTATATTACTTATACAAGTTTTCAACACAATTGACGATTGTTAAGATAGTCATAATCATGATTTACTGTTAGCGTTTATGGTGGAATCTCCTAGTTAGCATGATCTCTTATCTATATAGGGCGGAATTTATAGTTAGCACCCCGGTTAGCGCAGAATCTACCAATTAGCATTATCGTGATTTACCATCGATGTTCTCTTATCTACTTCCGCAACTAATAATATTGGGTTAGGGCGGAACCTCCCAATTAGCATGATCGATCGATCAAGTCTTATATAAATCCAATACACAAATATGTATCATGAATATATATATATATATATATATATATATATATATATATATATATATAGGGCTTCTTGGGTGCGGACGTCCATACCATGCAGACGGTACGGATTTCCCTTTTTCCCCCACTTTCCGGCCACATTTTCACATCTTAACCGTTCAGTTTTTAGGTCATAATGTATAGATCACCTCTACAAAATTTCAGCCAATTTGGTGATCGTTAAGGCATCCAAAACTGCAATTTACCATTATAAATACGAACGGTTCCGATTCTACAGATTCGGTCCGTTCGTGTAAATTGCAATTTTGGATGCCTTAACGATCACCAAATTGACTGAAATTTTACAGAGGTGATCTATACATTAGGACCTAAAATAATGAACGGTTAAGATGTAAAAATGTGGCCGGAAAGTGGTCGAAAACAGGAAATCCGTACCAAAATTTCGGTACGGACGTCCGCACCTGAGAAATATATTATATAAATAAAATATAAAAAATATAAATAAAAAGAGTGACTACATGCGCATACACTGCCATGTATGTAGTTATATACAGCTGAATTTAAATATGAAGATTGGTTTTGACTTTTAATTGGCTCATGATCATAAATTAGCTGTTAGCATGTAGTAAGCACAAGATTGCAGATGACTCGGGTGATGCTATTAGCATGCAGTAAGCACATAGATAATTGGTTCCTTCATTTGTTGTGAAATATGCCAAAACTGTGGTGTACAAGTACATATATGCATTTGCCTTATAGCCCTGTGGTATCTAATTATGTGAGAGACGGAGGTCAATTCAATGGAGTTTGCACCTATTTGTTTTGTTCTTTTATCATCTTGGCTTTAATATTGATTACAGGGAGCTTTGGACGGTGGTTTGGATATTCCACACAGTGATTAGAGGTTTGCTGGTTTCTCCAAGGACAACAAGCAGCTTGATGCTGAGGTACATCACAAGTATATCTACGGTGGCCATGTTGCTGCATGCATGAGGGTAAGAATCAAATTGCTATTCCATGCTTGCTTCTTTTGTTTGACTAATAAGCGTTGATTCGTGTTTTCTGATATTCTTGATTATATGTGTTCTAGACTGTGATGGAGGATGAACCAGAAAAGTATCAGAGCCATTTAAGTGAATACATTAAGAAAGGAATAGTAGCAGATAACATTGAAGAGATTTACAAGAAAGTGCATGCAGCCATCAAGGTCGACCCTGCAATGAAGAAATCTGAAAAGCCTCAACATTCGGAACACAAGAGCATAATCTCAATTGCATCTCAATTGATTTACAAGATAAAAAAAATAAATAAAAAAAATAAAAAAACAAAAAAAAAACAACATAAATATAATTTTATATATTAAAATAGTATTCAAATTTGACATAGCCTTTGGAGCTTAGGGATGTCAAAACATTGTTATATCAAATTTGCCATGTCATATGTCAAATTTAAATTTGACCCAAACCAAAAGAAAAAGCCATTGGAGATGCTCTTACCCAACTCTTTTTGGGCCTGTTTTCTTCAAATTTTTAGACCGTTTTGCCATTTTGTAATTGTCAAAGCTGAAAATTGAAACAGAAAGAGATTTAGAGGGAGAAGCTCCTCAATTTTAGAGAGAGAGGAGCTGTGCGATTTTTGGAGAGAGATGAACTCTGCAATTTCTAGAGAGAGAGAAGCTCTGCAATTTCTAGAGAGAGAGGAGGTATGCTGTGATTATCCCTATGGACCGAGATTGAGCTCTTATTTGTGTTCCTCCTTCATCGCGGTTTGATTCTTTTCTTCATCGATCTCTAATTGTTTGATTTTAGCTCGGTTTAATCTGTTTGATTTGAATTTCTAGGTCTTTTTGTGTACATTGTGTTAGTTTTGAATTGCTGTGTTAATTTCGAACTGATTTGGGTGAATCTGAACTTCGTGTTAAGTTTGAATTGGTTGTGAAGTGTTTTTGTAGTTCTAATTACATTATTAGGGGAGAATAATTTATCTATTGGGGGGCAATAATGTGTCTTACTTGTTATTCAGTCTCTATAATTATTGTTTAGTAATCTTTTCCTTTGTATTCAGAGCAATTTGTTATAGTTTATGAAGTGTTTTGGTAGTTCTGACTACATTATTGGGGGCCAATAATCTGTCTATTAGGGGGCAGTAATGTGTCTTAATTGTTGTGAAGTCTCTATAATAGTTGTTTAGTGATATTTTTCTTTGTGTTCAGAGTAATTTGTTATTGCTTCTGATGTATTTTGGTAGTTCTGAAGTTATTATTGGGGGCCAATAATAGTTCTGTTTTGTAATTTTTTGCAGGAATATGGGTGATCCTTTGGTTGCTAGGTGAATTTATACTGGCAAAGGTTATATGATTCCTCTAAAGCAGTAGTACATGTTTCTGGAAAGGATTGTTAGGTTTTACAGTTTTTATTAGGGGCAGTAATAGGTTTATTGGAGGTCAATAATTGTTTATGTTCAAGCTCATTGTAACATTTTTCTTTTGAGGATGATTGATATTGACGTTTATTTTGATTTCTGTTACTTTTTAAGAAATGGATTAAATTTTGAACATGATTGAGTTTGCAGTGACACCATAAGAGGTTTATTAGGGGTAATAGAGATTTTATTGCCTTCCCCCCCCTAGTAAACCTGATTATTTGGAGACTTTAGTTCACCAAGTATTGATTTTTAATACCTGTACTTTTGCAAACTAATTTAAAACCCAACTAAGTTACTTATGACCATCTTTGTAAAGATAATTTTTTTTGGTGGGGGGGGGGCGGCGGGCAATAAAGTTTTTTATAACCCCCCAATAAACCTATATTTGGGGGACTTGAATCTATATGCAATTTGTTGAAAGGACCTGTAATAATTTGAATGCAACTGAAGTATATCATATCATCCAAATCATGTCATTTCATCGTAATTGGAAAATAAATTGCATACGAGAATGTACAATCCCTACTTTCGGAATCCCTAAGTTAAATTCCTACTTTCAAAATAAAGATCCTACTTTACAGTACATTAGAAGTTAGACATCATGTTCAGGATTTCAGTTTTCACTTTCTCCAAACTCCATCAAGAGTCATGATTCACTCAACTGTGTGCTTCCTCTTCAAAATCATTTAACAGGTTGAATCTTGGTCTTGCCATTCTGCGCACAAATAAAACCAAAATCATCATTGTAGACTTTCAAAATCAAAGTTTCTAACATTACTGACCCCAATAATTTGTCTATTGCCCCCCAATAGACCACCAAGAAAACTCCATTTTCAATCAATAACAAATTAGTGTACTTTAATAAACACAAAGAAACATAAGATTTTTCAAAACCCTAATTTCAATAATTAATGAACCACAGTTAAGACATTATTGGGGGGCAATAATCTGTCTATTAGCCCCCAATAGACCTCCCCAAAAATGACCGGTTTCTATCATTCACAGATTATTATACTCTAATAAACTCAAAACAACATACGACTTTTCAAAGCTCTAATTTCAGTGATTACTTAAACACAGTTAAAAAATTATTGGGGGGCGGCAATAATTTGTCTATTGCCCCCTAATAGACCACAAGAAAACACTCAATTTTCAATCAATAACAGATTAGTGTACTTTAATAAACAGTGCAGTGATTATTGCTCCCCAATAGATATATTATTGGGGGGCAATATTTTTTTTTTTTTTTGGTTTCGACTTCACAACAGGCTTTCAATGAGTCTCCATTTTCACTCAATTAATAGTTTATAATCAAAAAACAACATTCACAACAGTATTTCACACGTATGAGCTAGAGACCATAGATTTCACAGATTTTCACACATGCAAAGTCTATATTTAAATAGAAGATTTATGTAATCGATTTCGCAGAAAACCTGAAAATCTAAAAAACGAATCATAAATTCAATTTTTACCTCTTTCGATGTTTCCAAAGCGGGAGAAAATACAACTGCTGCCGAACCTTGAATCTTAATCGCTGGTGTTCGGTGAGTATCGTGCTCGTTTAACACAGAGAGAGAGAGAGAGAGAGAGAGAGAGAGAGAGAGAGAGAGAGAGAGAGAGAGAGAGAGAGAGAGAGAGAGAGAGAGAGAGAGAGAGAGAGCTGAAAAGGAAGTCGTGGTGTTAGTGGGTTGGGGGGTAGTGGCACAGTTTGTAATTTTTTTGTTTTCAGAGCCTAGAAGCGTCGTTACACTATTAGTTTGGGTAAGTGGGCACAAATATCTCTTGGTGGAGTGTTTGAGTTCCAGTTGGGACTAATTTGGATAAGTGGTCACGAACTCACGACCCCTTTTTATTATAATAAAAATACCGACAACGCTAACAAGTTATTTCTCCATAAAGCTATCGTCATTTTCAAAAAAAAAAACTATTGACATTCTTCAGAAAAGCTACCGCGATCTTTTAAAAACTACTGTAATTAATCTTACAAAAACTTACTGTCCATAACCGAAAAGTTACTACCGGCCACAAACCTAAAAGATACTGCCACAACCCAAAATTCACTGTCCAACTCTGGTCATATCTAGCACTATAAAAGTATGAAAATGATCCTCTCATTATGATCTACATATTTCATCTATTATTCATTCACGCAGAAGGCAAAATCTCTCTCTTCGTTTGTTTTTTTCCTTTTCTCTTTGTGTCCAAGTGTTCTTATGGAGTCAGTTTTCTTCCACAAAGGGCAAAATCGTCAGTAAGGAAATAATTTTAAGATAAAAGTGGCCTTATGTGTACAAAAAAAACTTTGGTGGACTTAAGGCTAATTTAAGTTTCAATATGACACTTGTGTGTAATTTTCTAATAATATATATGGTTGGCTTAAAAAAATCAAGGTCACCAAAAAATATGTACGGATGACATGACCTATAATGTGTTATGATAAGAACAAGGTTTCTCTTGCTAGTCAAAAATACACTTTTTTTTTTATCGGATACTCTATTTTCTCTTAATACTTTGTGGATAAGTAGCACTTTGGGATTTGAATGAGTTTAAACCCTAAAGCAGCTTCTACCGCGCTAGAAAAAAAAAATCCTAACGCCGTACCAGTCGGCTTTTCTGCTTTTCTCCATTACTAGATGGCTTTCATTGAGGATGGTACAACCAATTTTGCTACATCCCTTACTCTTGCCGGAGATGATGTCGTTGACATCTCATATGACCAGCTGGGGAACCAAACGAGGATCCCAGGCCTTCTTGCTGGCTCGTCCACTTAGGATGAGGGCGTTTGGAGGCATGAAACTGTAGCTCCATTTCTGTCGCATTTGGGTGCTAGATGGGAGTTTCAAGGTTCAAGATCGAACTCATAATGGATTTGTGTTCTCTTTTGATCTGCGCAAAGACAGAAACAAAGTGCTCAAAGGGGGTCCTTGGTACTTCAATAAAGCCTCTGTTGTTCTGCAAGCATATGATGGCTTAGCTGTACCTCAGACTGTTCTGATGGAAACCCTCTTTTTTTGGGTGCGCATTAGTAACGTTCTACCCGCCCTAGAGGACAAACGCACGATACTGAACGTTGCCTCTATTGCTGGGACGTATCAAGACATGGATCAAAAGATTTTCAATGTATCTGATAAGATTTGAGTTCATGTAGCTCATGAAATCTCCAAACCTTTCTTCCAAAAAAAAAAAAAAAAAAAAAGGGCTAAATACTACTTAGTACCCTGTGGTTTAGGTTCAAAATTAATTCAGTCCCTGAACTTCTAATTTCATCAAAAACACCCCTGCACTTTCAATTTGGATCTAATATGTCCAATTCGTTAATATTATGTTATGGGTTCAAGTTATAGTTGGATTATTTGTTGAAAAACTATTTATTTTTATTAGTAGGACTCACTCCTAAATTGACTATGCAGACCATCTCGACACCACATCATAAAACATAGGCCATATATGAGCCACATTAACAAGTTAAATGACTCAATTGTTGGAAAATTAATAAATTGGACCTATTAGATCAAAATTAAAAGTGCAGGGGTGTTTTTGATGAAATTAGAAGTTCAGGGATTGAATTGATTTTGGACCTAAACCACAGGGTAGTAATTTGTATTTAGCCCAAAAAAAAAAAAACTTAAAATTGGCTTCTGGGGTTGTGGTGGAGACTTCTTTCTTTTTCAAAAACCTAATTAGAAAATGCAAAAGGTGCAACTTGATCTATCATGAGCAGGGTAACATTCCACATGCCCTATAAGACAAACGCACGATACTGAATATTGCCTCTATTGCTGGGGCGTATCAGGATATGGATAAGAAGCTTTTCAATACATATGGTAAGATTTGAGTTCATGTAGCTCATGAAATCTCCAAACTTTTCTTCCAAAAAAAAAAAAAAAAAACCCTAAAATTGGCTTCTGGGGTTGTGGTAGAGACTTCTTTCTTTTTTGAAAACTTAATTGGAAAATGCAGAAGGTGCAACTTGATCTATCATGAGCAGGGTCTTTGTCAGGCTGTGGAAAAATCACCGCGTCAATGCGCTGAGTCGATATAAGCACAATGCTTGCAGTTGCCTAAGCCTTCCATTGGTTTTATAGAGAACAAGTTTGTTAATGGTGCGTTTAAATTTCAGGGTGTTCAAACACCAATCTTACCTTCGATTGCAAGGAATCTGTTCAACTCCAATAATGGTAATAAGCCGAGGAAGCCAATTGTTATTCGGAATACAAGTGCAGATAGTAGGTCTGCTAGTAGTGACGATACATTAGAATTGGTCCCTATAGATGAGAAGCAAAAGGAATTAAAACGAGACAGACCTATGTCCTTGTACTCCTCCCTAAAGAAGCTAAATTTTATGTTGAATATCACACAAGATGGCATGACTGAAGTTGTGATGCCCAAGAAACTAAGGATGCTTGAATTCCTCACTAGGTTTATAGCTAAGTCTCTAGTCTAATTGAAACTCCAGGAGGTATGCTTGTCCCAAGGGAGGTGATAATGCCAAGATAGATGTCCAAGAAACAGGGTAGACCTTTTGGATAAAAAATAAAAATAAAAATCCCTCCAAATCGAAGAAGGTACCAGCTGAAAAAGTCTTGAATTTGCTCTATTCTAGGAAACCTCCTAGCCCTATTTCTAAGGGCAAAGAGAAAATTTAGTTTTATGTTTGTTTGAACTTTACCTATTACTATGTTACTTCATAGCTAAATAGGCTTATTTTAAATATGTGAGCATGACATGTCAAATGAATTATCTTATCCTATGTATCATCATGGTGTTTTTTCTTCATCATAGCTTATTGTCTATTTTTGAATTGGCCCGAGGGGCAATAATATCATTCATCACAAGCCAGAATAGGCCGTTACATACCCTTCCACTGCCATTTAAGGACATAGGCAGACAAGAAGATAGTGGTAGTACCCACAACGGTACATAGAAATAGACCTACTCATTGTACAATCAAATATGTAGAGATAGCGAGGATCCTCCATTGGTACTATGTTGGAGGCGCTAGAGATTGAGTTTCCTAATACAAGGAAATTATTGAAATTAGATAAAACTAAAACATAGAATTGGGCCAAAGGCAAAGCCTTAGTCCAAATTTGAGGCCCACTAGGTAGCACAAAAGGAGAAAGCCCAAACCCCAAGGCCCAGCAGGATTTGGAGCAAGGCCCAAAGGTCATCATCCTCATGTGGCAGCCCGTACAGCCCCGTGCCTCCACCAGTTCGCCATCACGCCTCACAGACCACGCCCTAACCAGCCTCGTCGGCACGACTTAGCAGACGTCGCACCACCACACTTGGCCCACATCGCCGCGCACCGCTGCAGAGTCGGAAGTCCGCCTGGAACCTCCTGATCTTCATTGCCGCACAGCTCCTCAAAACCACACTGCTGCTCCCATCGGAACCCCGCTGCCACCCAGATCTGTAGAGCACACGCCAAAGCCCGCCATCCTTGCACAACACAAACCGCACCCCGAGATGTCGTTTGGACCTCACCACCACTGCCTGTCCAAATCCTTGAGTTTCAAAACCCCTCCTAAGACCTCCCTGAGCAAATAGCAAGTCACGTTCGGCAGCGGCCCATTAACGGCAAGGCAAACCCTCACTGATCCCTAGTGCCGGCGGACGAGCAAAATTCTCAAAACCTAGGTCTTCTCGGTGCTCCGGGTTTTATGGAGCTCCTTCTCTCAATTCTGATTTTTTTTTCCTTTCCTTCCTCATCTTACAGCTTATTGTCTATTAGATGGTAATGGAAGGATATGTAATGATCATTCTTGCCTTACCTTTATTAATGAAAGTCTTTGTGATGATTATTTCAAAAAAATGTAGTATATTTTTTCTTTTCTTTTTGAGAATTTTGTGAATCATTAGAGCAACTCCAACAGCTTCTCTATAATTTCTATATAATAGGGAAGCAAAAGTCAAAACTTTAGCATATTTTTCTTCTCTAACTCCAACAGATTCTCTATTTTGCAGCAATCTCTAAAATCTCCATATTCTTCCTTAAAATTTTAGAGATTGCTGTAAATATAGGTAATTTGGTAGGGCTGTCAATGGGTCGTGTCGGGTTGGGTTCGTATCGGGTCAAGGTATTTGTCGTGTCGCAATATACAAACCCAAACCCAACCCATTTAATAATCGTGTCAAAAATTTAAACTCAAACCCAACCTATTTATTAAACGGGTTACCCATTTCCAACCCGCTTAACCAATTTAACAAATAGGTCTTGTTTTGTTAGACAAAATTACTCATTTAAGGGTTAACAATGCGACCTATTTAACTACAAAAAGGCATAAAATGATTAAATTCACTAAAAACTCCACAAGACTAAGAATATAAATAATTATATATATATATATTCATAAATAATTAAATCCAATAATTATAAAGCAAAATATTTCAAATTGTCTAATCCTATGATCAAATAATCCTAACGTCCAAAATTTCAAGAATAAGTATAGCATAATCGGGTTATACGGGTTCACTTCGTGTTGGCGGGTTGACCCGTGGCCAACCCATTTATTAAATGGGTCATGGCGGGTTGACCCACGGCTGACCCGCTTTTTAATCGTGCGGGTTCAACCCGCTTTATTTCGTGCGGGTTTCGAGTCGTATTATCGGGTCGTGTCGGAATTGATAGCTCTAGAATTTGATTTTCTCTTTCCTCACTTTTCCTAAAATATAGATAGTTATAGGGAATCTGGTGGAACAAAAGAAACTTATTTTTCCCTAAAGTAGAGAAAAATCAAAATATCGGGAAGCTATTTGAATTGCTCTAGTTAAGTTTGAATTTTAACAAAGGATTAACTAGAGTCTAGAGGCTGCAAAGACATAGATTAAAATAATTTCATATATCACAATGTGATTGTGGAAGTTAAACTAGTCAACGATCGTTCACAATATGTTTTTGCTTTGGCTTTGGGTTGGAACAAACAGAAGCCTCTGCCAGCGAAGCCACCACCGTATCATATCCATATCTTGCCCAACAGAATCAAAGGTGTGACAGCAAATCCACTATGATATCAACAAAGAGTTCTATTGATATTGGTCGGTCACCACCACCCTTTTCATCATTAGCTAGGGTTTGCCTCACGCCAAGAGACGCTTTACAAATTTGTCAAATCCCCCTTGCTTGTTGTGAAGGTCATAATATCCTCTTAGCTAGCCTAGGCTGGGTCATATATTGCTCATTCAACGAGTTACTCTTCATTATTCTCATTCAATTTTCTTTGACTTTACTTAATAAGCTAACTTTTAGTTTAATCAATCATTGTCTTTATTATATTAAACAATAGTAAAGTTGCCAACGAGTTAGCTTAAACATGGACAAGATCTAGCACTCTCTTAATCTCTTAATTCGCTATATGCTTTCAACTTTGATGTTCTAGTTCGGCCGTTCGGGTTATCCAAGAAGCTTCTCTCTATCTAGTTTGTTTGGTTTTTGTTTTCGTATAACAGAGTACGCAAAGGTTTATAAAGTCGGCGTAAGAAAATGTATTGGAATCTAAACATTTTACTTTGATCACTTAGATAAATGGTCTAACATAGATAATATTCATTCTCCCAAACGTAGAAAAGCAGGACCTCAACGTTTGGATGATTCAACCAACCACAAAAATAAGACTCAATAGTGTTCATTTCATTAATAAAAACCATGGGAGCCCTTCTAATGAGGACTATTTGATACTTTTGTGTGAGATCCACTTTTCAATCACATTTCTAAAAATTAACCATTAGATGTTTTGATATTTTTGTAATTTTTCAACTAAATTGAAAATTGTTAAGACATTCATAATCGTGATTTATCAGTTATGAACATGAACGGTTCATGTTTGACATATTTAGTTCATCCATTGCTTTGATCTAGTTCGGTACATTCACGATTAGCAATTTAGAAGAAAATTTTTAGAAGTGATATACTCATGCATACATAAACATCTAATAATTTATTTGAAGTAATGTAATCGAAAAATAGGTCTCCCAAACCATTGATTAGAAAGTCCTCATTTTAGTGGTACTCATTCGAATAGCTCCCTATAAAAACCATATGTACAAAAAAATTATTAACACGATCTCCAATCATTTTCCATTGCTCCAAACGTAATGCATACATCATTAATTCCCTTACTAAAACACGATTATTGTAAAAGTCCAAACTGCTCCCTTCCTCAAACTCGATTGTTGTAACCAATACAAAAGCATCAATAAATCTCACGTCAATACCCTATTCATTAGTCGCCAATTAAACACCACTACTAGAAAAACCCCCTAATGCACATAGATGAGATTCACACAGATATTCACACGGATAAATATCTGTGTGAAAAACACTGCAATACACACATATATTTGTGTGAAAATTATATTCACACAGTATACCGTGTAAAACATATTCTAAAAGTGGGCCCTCAAAAATTCACACGGATTTCCGTATGAAACTCACACAGATTTTCGTATGAAACTCACACAGATTTTCGTATGAATTAAGGTGATACACATGCGTTTGTGTGTAAATTTAATTCCTGTATAGAAAATCCTGTACATATGTGATATTAGAAAATCCTGTACATATGTGATATGTCAGAAATTCACGCAGATGTCTGTGTGAATTTTAGTTTAAAATAAAGAAAAATATATTAACTACATTAAATTTAATAATTGTATTTATATTCTATTTGGTTTCACACAGATAAGTGTGTGAATTTTTTCAATAACTTGCTACAAATTCCAATATTCTCTTCATTATTAGAACTCTCTCTCACACATCCACAAATCAAACCCATTGACTTTTTTGTTCCTTCTTCTTCCGCCTGCAAGCCTTCTTACCTCCATTCATTGAAACCTATTTAATCAAAATTGCAGCAACATTCACAATCCTCACGAACACATCAAAATCAGAACTCTAAGCCCCCTTTTGCTTTGCTTCTCTGATTCGTTCTGATTTCCCTCTTTCTCACAACCTCATATATGAAATTCAAGATGCCAAATTCCCAGGTAAGGCATGGGTTTCAGTTTTCCCTCTTTACTATTTCTTGTAGATCTGCCTAATCATGCTGATTCTAATAAGATCTCTCATCATCATGGAAGGCTCATATAAACCCAACTAGAAATTGAGCCAAAAATTTTCGATCTTTGTCAGCAACTCAAAACGATTCAAACTCACTGTAAGCCTCTCTTAAAGCAAATGAAACTCACTGAAGGGTTCCTTTTCTTAGATCCCAAATGATGAAAAAATAAAAACTTACCATTCATTTTTCACATTTGCAGACAAAATTCGGCTTTTTTGTCAGATTTCTTTATAGTTAGATTATTGTAAACGTACTGTGATTGATTTCTATGAATGGTTTGTCATAATAGGTGTTCTCCATAGAAGAACGATGTGACCGATGTGAAAAATCAATAACTTGAGGAAGTAGCGAGGGAGAACAGTCAATTGAAGAACTAAAAAATAAATATGTGAAAATCTAAATAATTTAATAAAATTCAATAAAAAAACTTTGGCTGGAGTTGTGATTTATGTGGGACCCAGTAAAAGCACGTACAATTTGGATATATTAGCTTAGGCGATTTTGGTATTCTGGTACTGTTATTCTTTTTCTGGAAAGCATGTACAATTTGGATATATTAGTTTTGTTTTGGTTTGGTAGAGTACTAACTACGAAGTGTGTTGTTTGTTTCTAGTGGATATCCGTAGAGTAGTACTGGGAGGCATAATGGACAGATTGGTGTGGCTAGAATGCTTTGTAAATCTCGAAGATAAAATCATGGCGGTGTTCTTCAGATTTGCCGATGCCTGGAGCAGCAAAGAGCCACAAAAACTTGAACAGACAGTCTGGGCTTCAAATTGAAGAAACCTCCCCCACGAGATGAATTAATGTTTGCCAAAAAAAAAAAGGAAAAAGAAAAAAGAAAGAAGAAAAGAGGACAGTCAATTGAAGAACTAAAAAATAAATATGTGAAAATCTAAATAATTTAATAAAATTCAATAAAAAAACTTTGGCTGGAGTTGTGATTTATGTGGGACCTAGTAAAAGCATTCACACGGATTAGATAAATCTGTGTGAAAGTGGTATTAGCAACGCCAGTAATACGTACGGATTATTAATCCGTAGTTGTACCGTGTGTATTGGCGTTTTCACACGGATTTCCGTATGTAATACTATGATTTCACACGGATTCTCATCCGTGTGTGCACATCAAACAATATTTGTTATTCAGCTTTAGTCATCGTCGTCGTCATCAACCTCATCAAAGAACGGATCCTTGAGGAGTTTGGTTGCAGAGGGTCTCGCCCTAGGTTGTGCAAGGCACCTCTCGACAAATGCCCTCACCTCCGGGTCCTTGATCTTGTTCAAGGCCTGAGGTCTGACCCCGGAGGTTACCTTCTTGTATATTTTGGCAATATTGTCGCATTCGCCGTAGGGCATTTCCAAGGTCACCATCTCTAGTACACACATTCCAAATGAGTATATGTCCACCATTTCAGTGTAATGCTCTTCATAAAGCTCCGGTGCCATAAATTCTGGTGTGCCTAGCACTGAATGAGCTGAGTGAGTCTTCCCTACTATAGCAGCCAGTCCCAAGTCACCAATCTTCACCTAGTTTAACCAATTAACCGCAAAACTTTAGAAAATATATACAAGAAAAATGGTCACACTGGTCAAACGCTAAAACAATACCATTCCAACAGTGGCTGCATTAATTTCGTGTTTGATATTGAATTATTGAAAGCAATTAATATCGCTTCTTCAATTCTCTTAATCCCTTAAATCTACTTAAATAGTAAACCCTAGCTAAACACATGCAAAACAGTGGAAACTTTAAATGAAATGGATAATACTTAAAATGGTACCTGATGATATCAGGAAATGGCACTTAAAAAAAATTTTCACCAAAACTTGAAGAATTTTCGTATGTTGGCAACTAAATTAATTAATTGGTACCTGTGTTCATATATATTTTTCTCAAAATTGAACATTTGATGTATCAAGGCATGTTCATTTGGTTATTACGTACATGTTAAACTTCAACGAAATATAGACGTAAATACTATTTTACTGACTGACTAAAGGTACCAATTTCAGGTACCATTTTTCTGATACCAGATAGTACACCATTTAAGGAATATACCCGTAAACCAAAAAAACACGCTTCCTATTTACTCTTTCCAATAACATGACTAGATGAGTACCTGGCCAAGATTCCCGTTGACAAACACATTGCTGCAATTGAGATCTCTATGAATCACACAGGGCTCATGCGTATGCAAATACTCCAACCCTTTCAAGATCTGAAACGACCACTTCTTCAAGGCCTTCATCGAAACGTTCTTGTGCTTCTTCCTGTACTCCCTCAGATTCCCACTGGTACAAACCTCAGTCATGAAATTCAGAATGTTTTTCTCCTCGTCTCTCCACACGTTATGCAAAGCAATGATGTTTTTGTTCTTCAGGGACTTCAGCAACCGAACCTCAGAGTAAAGCCTTTCGGTCATGGCGGAATCGTTGATGAAGTTACTCAGTTTGACCTGGTTCCATGCCACCTCTATGCCCTCTTCTTGATCAAAAGCTCGGTACACCTTTTTGACTGCGCCGGAACCCAGTAGCTCGTCGTAACGGCCGTACCGCTGGGTTGGGTCTATTTCGACGAAGGGTTCGCTGTCTCCCTCCGACTGGTCTGCACCTTCACTCGGCATCTGCAAAGAAATGAATCATGCTTATTTGGTTACAAAGAAGGATAAACGAGATAGATCAACATTTCAACTTTGAAAAGAAAACAAATGAAAGCAGGTCATTTAAACATGAGGAACGAAGTTAGAGGAAGAGAAAGATAGATATACCGTGGAGCTATCAGAAGCAGAGCTATCTTTTCAGCTAGCTAGCAAAACAAGATGATGACGAAAGTAGAAGGTTCAGCAGTTGCGTGGGTATATAGTAGGGGACCTTTTTTTATTTTTATTTATTTATTTATTAAATTTTTTTTTAAAGGGAGGTAATTAGGTAAATATGGGAAATTTTTTTTTTTGAAAAGGGTAAATATGGGAATGTTAGTGAAGGAGAGTAGCTGTGGTTGACCTGACTAGCTCACAGGTCAATATGGGAACATTACATTGTGCATGTAGCGTAGGTATATTAGGACTTTTTTTTGAAGGGAGGTTTATTTGGTAAATATGGGAATGTTAGAGAAGGAGATTGAATAGGTATGGTTGACCTGACTAATTCACAGGTGAATGGCATGCACTTACTTGTCAGATTGAACTGTTTAAGGTTAATTATGGATAATTGTCATCGAATTTTTGAGAGCAGATCCTCTCCTAAGCTCTCTTTTTGCTTGAGCTTCTTAAGCTTTGAAGCAGATGAAGACAAATGGCTAAAATGTGACATCCAATGGTCTACATCACTTTTGAGTAACCGATATTCCCTATTCCATCTTATCGTTAGTATCTTAACGCTCTTTCTTGGGGCACTATTAGAAATCCGTAGAGGAGGAAGAGAAGAAGAACTAGCAGATCGCAGATTGGGAAAGAGATTTGATGCATTGGTAGCATCAAACAACGAGAGGGGCTTGGAAAAGAAGAGGATTAGGGATTGGCTTGGTAGGAAGGAATCGGGCTTGGGAAGGGAGAAGATAATGGACTCGGATTTAGAGAAGATTGGGTGTAATTTTGGTTGAAGTACTGCCTGGGTGGCTTAAGTCCCTGTACATCAGAGAGCCACATTGCATTATTTGATTCAGGATCATCGTATGAACATCTCCACAATTCAACCAGAATGCTAAAACCAACCTATTTCTAGCAGTAGATATCTATTTCATATCAAATCCTCACCACCAGATTTACATATCCATGCCAGACTCGTCATCTTCATCACAAATTCACAATCCCAAATCCAGTCAACCTATACGAAATCTAGCCATCTCTGACGAAACCCATGAGACCTCCACCAAACCTCACCAATGTTACCTGAAACGCAAAACGTTGCGGTACGGGTAAGTGGTACGTCAGTCTTTATGGTACGCGGTACGCTAGGATATATATCTTAATCTTAATAGCAAATTGTTTTTACGTAACTATCCCTTATACGAATACTATGAAAACCTCATTAATTAGAATGAGTAAAGAGGTAAAATTATAAATAACAGAAAATATTCATTATCTCTTTCTTGTTTGGTAAAAGGATTGTTATTATCTTTTTATTTTAGAAGTAATAAGAACAAAAATCTCTTCCGGAAAAGGGAGAGGATAAATCATTCTCTATTAAAAAAAGAAAAGAAAAAAAAAGATAAACCTAACAAAAGAATAAGAGGACAATCAAGCTGGACTTTGCCCTACATTACTTTTTCCTTCCTAGCCGCCCCATTTCAATCGTGCATTTTAGAGTTATGATATCAGGTCCGTCGTAGGAATATAGAGGCTTGTCTACTGTAGTGATCGATTTATTTCAAAGGGAGGGCTCCACAGAGCCATTGAGTCACAAAAGATGGAGGAAACATCATATTCAAGAACACCAGATGGGTAAACATCAAGTTAGATGGAGGACCGATAAGGGATCGCTCAACCTAGCGATTTGGGTCGCGGATGCACCGCGATTTGGTAAGTCGTTTCCGAAATGTGGTTCGCCGGGGATATCAGCGTTTCCGGTAACTCTGAACCTCACTACGTCACCTTCATCGTCAAATTATATAATTAATTATTGCCATCACCAGTGGTTATAATTTAATATGGGTGCTCTTGATTTTCTAAAATTGGAATGGACTTGGTGCCGTCAGATCTGAGAATAGTGGGTTAATTTAGAAGGCCGACGGTTGGGTTTCGGAGGAATGGAGGATGAAGATGACTTTGTTTAGACTTTAGAAGAATGCCAGCAAAGATAAAAAAAACCATGCTTTCTGAAAAAAGGAAAAGGAAAAATCAAATTTATTGTATACCATTAGATCTAACAATAGACACATCTCTTCATCTGCTTGAAATCTTAGGAAGCTTAGGTGAAAAACTAGCTCAAAGAGGATCATCTCCCTATTATTTATATTAAAATGATCTATATTATTATCTTCACAATACAAAGACAGCAATCAAGGCAGCATATGATGTTCTAACTAGTTTGATTAGTGTGTGTGTGGTGTGTGTGTATATTTTAAAATACTATTCTGAAAAAATGAACCAAATATTTACATAAAGAGAGAGAAGAAAAACACAGACAATCTATAATGCCCAAAGCCTCAAAAGAGGGACGTAATGCTTGAACCCTGGCCATGCCTATTGGCATTACATAAGTCCTCATAGAGGACATTCTGTGAAAATCCACGAAGCCTCCTAATATAATCAACAGTATTCCTTTGCAAAGGTGAAAGATTATGTGCAATTTCTCTTGCTCCATGTGCAACAAGGAAAATTTTGCCGTAATAATTAGCTACAACCACACTTAGCTCCACTGCACATCTAACTTCAACTCCAAAGTTTTCTTTGAGTTTAATGAGATCCTCTTTGATATGAACCCCAACAAACATGATATCCTTCGTAAGCAGAAAAGTCCTGAGGGATGGAGAAACCGAAGCCGAGTTAGGCTCTAATCTAATGAGAATGCAGCCAATACACGAATAGAGTTTGAATAGTACCACTCGAGCGCCAACTATGCCAGTAGGACTAGAATCAGTGCCCATGTCCACCAAAGACCATTCTGTGTCAAACCTGACACATGTCTTTCTTGTCACGAATTTTCTTGGTTATGAGGTGGAGGCAACGGTTGATTGTGTGGTGATCCGATACAACCTCGGCCACCACCTGAGTACCATCCTTCATCACATATTTGAATCCTTCCAATGCTTCTTCGCTTTCAGAACTGGGTGGCTCCATTGTTGTATGAATGAGTGTACAAGAGTGTTTTCAAAAGTGCATAGGATGGAGCCTGAATGACTTTGTAAGTTCCATAACCAAAGCCTACACTATTTATAAAAGAGAGAATTTTAAGAACAGTACATGAACTTAAGGCCACTCTGAATTAAGGTGGCCAACGTTTATATAACCCAAAATAAGTACATGAACTTTTAATCCCGACCCAGTTTTCATACATGCCGTCACTAACACCGTTAACATCTATGCCACGTGGCATATTAATAAGGCCTAGGTGTTAACGGTGTTAGTGACGGCATGTATGAAAACTGGGTCGGGATTAAAAGTTCATGTACTTATTTTGGGTTATATAAACGTTGGCCACCAAAATTCAGAGTGGCCTTAAGTTCATGTACTGTTCTTAAAAATTTCCCTTTATAAAATCTGGGTAATGCTGTATATTGATGACTACTGTGATGACCTTTTATCAGTCCTTTTGGCTATGCTTTCCTTTGACTTCTGCCTCTTCATTTACTCTTTATTCCACTTGAATTTAATCTGAATAGGGGGTATAAATCTATCTATTAATATAGCTTATTGAGTTAATCCCTCTGACTGACTCGAATTACAGGACACAGTAATCAAATTGTTTGATATTTTGCACAAGCAATTACAACAACTCAAACTACAAAATTATGAAAAACATACAATGGATTATGGAACAGTGTGTTGATTTCTTCAGGTTTTATCATGAGTCTTTCTAAATGTACAGATATACCCAGTATACATCTAAGTACACCCAGTAAATTTTTTACACCCAGCAAATCTTTTATCCCCAGTAAATTTATATAATCTCAAACTACACCTAGTAAGTTTTCCTATAATATCCTTTTCTTTAATTAAATCCAACAAAATTCATACACCTGATGTAGGATACTAAACACCGAATAGACTTTTGTTCTTTTGGGATGAAGAATACCAAACTTTGTCAATATCCACCTTCTTAACCCTGATGTAGGATGAGAATGAGTCTGGTTTAGCCAGAAAAATAGAAAATTAAAGAAGTGGCATAGAATCAAGAAGAGTGCGTGATTCGAAAATAGGTAACTCATACATAATGAAGTTATTAGCCGCTGCAATATTCAAGAAGATTTGGTTTTGGATTTTTCGGGTTTCTCGTGCGAAAAGTCAGGTTTTGATTGTGAATCAGATTGGATCAACTTCTGGCCAAAATGTCATTTTGAAATGCATAATACATTTCCGGAATGGGAACGACGAGATCTTTAAGACTCACTTTAGTGAGACCTAATAGATGACAAATGTAGGACGAGAATGAGCCTAGTTTAGCCAGAAAAATAGAAAATTAAATCTTCTTGAATATTGCAGCGGCTAATAACCTCATTATGCGTGAGTTACCTATTTTCCAATCACTCTTCTTGATTCTACACCACTTCTTTAATTTTCTATTTTTCTAGCTAAACCGGGCTCATTCTCGTCCTACATCAAATCCGGTAAGACTGATGAATACCCAGTCCCAACTCAAGAATTTCTCCATCTTACTCTTCATCGTCCTCCTTCGCTCTGTCGCACTTGCGGACTTTGAAGTTACCTCCCTTATTAGTTTAAATTTCCTCCAAGAAACACGAAATATCACATAGCTAGATCTTTGTGGTAATAACATAAATGTATGTAGTGATCAAATTACCATGACAAGAATGTGAAACTAACATTCGTCTCCTGAACGAACAGCATCATGCAAAGCATAAGAGAACACTAAGAGCAACTCTAACAGCTTTCCTATATTTTGATTTTTCTCTATTGTAGGAAAAAATGAGCCTCTTTTGCTCCAACAGATTCCCTATAACTATTCCTATTTTACGGATAGTGAGGAAAGAGAAAACGAAATCCCCTAAATTTATAGCAATCTCTAAAATTTTAAGAAAGAATTATGGAGATTTTAGAGTTTGCTATAAAATAGGGAATCTCTTGAAGTTAGAATAGAAAAATTGATTAAAAATTTGACTTTTGCTTCCCTATAAGACAAAAATTATAGATAAGTTGTTGGAGTTGCTCTAAGAGTTTCCAACTTTACATGACTACATCTCTATCCCAAGAACAAAATGCCTTCTGATCAAAGACTAATTGATATATGATGGGTCAATGTTATTGACATAATCATGGGGAAGCCGCAATTCTTTAATTCTCTAACAACATCTTCTTTGCAACTTTCCTCCCAATCTAAGATTAAAACACCGGAGCAAATACCAAGCAACTCAAGATGTGGACAACCATTAAGAATGGTGCACAAAACTTTATTAGTTAGTGTATTCCTAAAAAGCATGAGGTGGTGTAAACCACGCATCATCCCTGCTATAGCAAGTGCACATTCATTTTGCTCATGCTTGAATGCTATTCAGGCATTAAAATTAAGTTATTTTTTGTTGAATGATAAACCAAAATGAACATAACTTATTAGAAGCCTCCGAAGTCATGATTGCACTGACAACTTTGTCATTTGTCAATATCATGTGTATTAAACCTAAGAGACGAAGCAACTATAATAAAAAAAAAATTGGATTTAAGATTCTTCGAGAAGAAACTACGTTACAACGCATGAACACAGTGAATTTGCTAGGTACAAATAGAAAAAAACAGTTTCAAATTTTATGGTTTCTTTTGTCATTATCTTAATTTACCATGACTTTTAATGTCATTTCTGATGAGGATACAATTGTCTTTTCATGCAAAATTGATTTGTTAGGTGTACCTAGATATTTACTTGGTACATTTAGAAAAACTTTTTATCGTTTAGGGAGACTCTGTGTGTGTGTGTGAGTGTGAGATCCCTTTTTTTGATCATTTGAAGAGATCGCTTACTAAACCAACTTTTTTATTGCATATCGACATCTTAACCATTCAATTTTAGTTCTATATGAGTAGGTTACTTCTGCAAATTTTCAACTAAATTGATAATCGCTATGACATCCATAAGAGTGATTTACAATTATAAACATGAACAGTTCAGGTTGGACAAATTTGGTTCGTCCATTGATTTAATCTAATTCAATACCTTAACAGTCATCAATCTGGCTGAAAATTTGTAGAAGTGATTTATTAATGAAGTTCTAAGAATTGAACGGTCAAGATATCGATATGTGATCGAAAAATGGGTCTCACAAAGGATGTGTTAAAATGGTAAAAAAAGGGATTCCTTAGTGAAAGAGCCCTATTGTGTGCGTGTGTGTCTATAATACACACACACACACACACAGTCCTTCTATGCTAAGGAGGTCCTTACCTTAGCTTATGGTACAGATTTCTATATTTTGACCACTTTTCGATCACATATTCACATCTTAACCGTTCAGTTTTTAGGTCCTAATGTATAGATCATCTCTGCAAATTTTCAGCCAAATTGATTATCGTTAAGGTATTCAAAACTGCAATTTACACAAGCAAACCTAATCTGTCTAACCTGAAATTGTACATGTAAATTACAGTTTTGGATGCCTTAACGATCATCAATTTTGCTGAAAATTTGCAAAAGTGATCTACTCATATATACCTAAAAACTAAATTGTTAAGACGTGAATATGTGATCGAAAAGTGGTCAAAATATGGAAATCCGTACCATAAGTTAAGTTAAGGATATCCTTAGCAGAGCAAGATTATATATATATATATATATATATATATATATTACCAGAATCTTATTCTGTGCAACAATGTGCCTAATTCAGTACAACAGGCGTCTATATAGGAGCATAGCTAAGTGAATGTAATAGGAGCTAAATGTCCATTGAGGAGCTAAATGAAAGTAATAGGAGCATAGCTAAGTGAATGTAACTAATGTTTTATTAAAACTCAGTACAACAGGCGTCTATATATAGCAAAAATCGATATAAAATCTCATAGAAAATGATATAAGATAAAAGAGATTATAATAGCTGAAGGATGATATACCAAAATGCCTCTCAATCTTAGCAGCATGCGAAGTTGTTTGGTCATCTGACCCACCATGAGCTGATGATATATGGAGTTGTCCTTGTAATTTGATTCACAATATCTAACGTTCCCTCTCTTACAGCCAGGTACAATGGAGACTGACCCTCATCATTTTAAATAGAAGCCAATTAGGTAAGAGACCACATGTAATGAGCAAAAATTCAACCAAACTTCCCATTCAATTCCCTTCCATCAACGACTTCGTCACCGTCCTCTCCTCCATCGTCGTTTTCCAGAACCTCCGCGACTCCTGCCTCTCCCACCTCCACGACCTCGTTTGGGACGTCATTCCCTCCCCCAATTCCCTCCATTACCACAAGTCCTGGGCTTGGGATGCTTCTTCCTCCTCTGTCTTCCCCGCGCCTTCTAGAAGCTCGGCCGATTCGATGCCACCATTTGCTCAACGGATCTTGGGTCATCATTGTCGGCGACTCTCAAGCCAAGCTGGTGGCAGTCTCGCTTCGCAATCTGGTTCTGGATTCAAAGCAGATGGACAAGGTTCTGAGTGACCTATTCAAAAGGCACAATGATTACCAGATTGTAGTTGATGAGATTAGGATGAGGTTAGACTTCTTCTAGATGCCTTATGCTCTCAATTTGACCACTCTGGTTGTGAGTTTCAACCGAAATCAAAATTACCCAGATTTCTTGGTTATAGGTTCTGGTCTGCAGCACATGCTTCATTTAACTAATGCATCCGATTATGGTGCTTCATTGCAATTCACTAAGGATGATGCTGGTTCTTTGGTCTCATTTGAGCAGCATGAAGAAGCAGTAATTACAGGGTCCGTGCTAGTCAGACCTTCGTCGCATCTCTTCTGGATTGGGATACCCACTTTGATCAACTCGATGCTGAATACGGATGAGAAGAGGGATAAGATAACTGATGTCTTGAGGGTTGGCTATGATGAGTAGCTTTGAAACAGTGATCTCGTGCGCAAGTCCAATGGTCCCGTTTTGCAATATTCTTAGATTTTTGAATCTTTTGAAGATAAAAGGTGAAATTTTTTTAGGGATAAAAGTTTGGATCTGACCTTGACAAGCCTTTTCGAAGAGCACTATTAGAGAATGGAGGGAAACTCCAGCTTTTGATCGATTAGGGTTGTAATTTGGGTAAAAAGATGTGTATACCCTTTTTTTTTTGGCCCATGTGCTTGCCACGTTAAACATTTGATAGAGCCGTCAGCGAAATTTGATGGAAGTATCTCGTCGATAGCAAAATATGAATTCAGGTATCACATTGATACCATTGAGAGTATGGATATCAAACTGGTTAGTGCACAAGAGTTAAGGCATTGTTAGTGCATTTTTCTCTTTCTAATTCTCAGAGTCTCAAGCCCCAGGTGTACCACTATCACCGATGAAATTATATCTCTAACCAGATAGTTGACAATAGAGAAGTGACCAAACCTTGCAGCCACATGTAAAGGTGTATCTCCATCTAAGTTTTGCTATTTGAGAACTGATCCGGATCTGCAATAAATCATAGCCACGACATTTTTGTGTCCGAATTGCACAGCTATATGGAGGGGTGTGTTTTCTCAAGGTGTAAGTTTATATAGAAGGCTAGAATTATCACCAAGAAGTTTTCTGAGGAATCAAACATCCCCTGATTTTGCACATTTGTAGAGCCCTAGATCCATGGTGTTTTTGTTCTAGGCATCTCCAGTAGTACATAAATAATGTCGGTGTTCTACATAATTGTGGGAAGAAGACTTGAAAGACTTGTCAAGCATTTGAAGTCTTGTTGTTGACAATTCAATATTATGATAAATCGCCATCAAATACCCGTTCATTCGAATTGGCATTGCATCATTCAAACCATGAATTAAAATGGAAAGCTAAAGAAGCATTGCCATGGTATGAATTGTTGTAAATATGCAAAAGAAGAAGGTATGTGAACTTACACCATAGAAGGAGATAGCTTCCTCATTGAGTACATTATAACCAAACTTCTTAGCCAAGTCACCGATGCATCTCTGAGTATCTTCCATATAGGGACAAAGTGTAACATGTTATGTTTTCGGTCTACAACTACTGAATCCTTAGATATGCTTTTGATATGAAAGATCAACAAAATAATGAAACTTGAATCAGAGTGTGAAGTCTCAAGGACAATTAACTTTGGGAACTCAAACTTTCTCCAACTAACTTCTAAACTTTTGCAGCACAAACCAACCAAAAATGAGCCTCGGATTAAAGAACAATTTAATTAGCAACTAACCATCAACCACATAAGAATATCACAAAAGGGTGGAAATGAACTGCTAAAAACATAGTCATCATACGAAAAGGAAGATATTACAAAATATCAATCATTCTCTGTTTTCTTCTTCTGTATATTTTGGTAAGATAAATTGAAATCCAAGCACAGAAAAGACAGGAACTGTCCCACACAAGACTAAGAACCTCAAAAAAGTGGAACGTCTAATGATCACCATCCACCTACACAGAGTTCAATAAATAAACACACATCTTTGGTAAAAGTTCACCTTCCAAATTTACAATCAATCACAGCAAACCAATTAGTCGCAGTTTACTAAAAACGGTTGGTGTTTAACAGTTTAACATGTGAAAACAATTCCGGTGACCCAAAATGAATTGAAAAGCCAGCACAGCATAATAAAGAGAACAATATTGATTGATCCAGCAATAGCATACATATGGGGTGTCCATAGCAATAACATACAAGTTTTTTTTTTTTTTCATCAATCCTTGATAGATGAGTTTGCCTTTGTAAAATTGACAGAAACTAAAAACTAACGGAGCATGTATCTTCTCAAAAAAAAAAAAAAACATGTACCATTTTAATACGTTGAAAAGTAAACTAACCTAAATTTAGAGTGACCCATACGTCATGCATTGTTTTTAAATTTTTTTCCTTTCAATTTTTGAGAGACAAATCATTTTTTTCGACAGTCGAGATCGAAAAAATCATTTTGTTGAAAAACAAGTTAGTTTTTTATTTATTTATTTGAGATGAGATAAAAACAAGTTTGACCTACAAAAAACAAAAAAATTTGGTTTTCTCTCTGGTCGGGAATTTAGAATTTAAGTTTATCAAGTCGGGAATGACGAATGCCTAGCAAGGTGAACGGTGAAGGATGCCGCTATTGCTCATCAAATAATGCGGATGGTATGGGTAAATTGCGCCATCGGCAAATCAAGATTCACCATGGTCACAGGCTTCTTAGCCCAGCTAGAGCCCCGCCGGTGAGAGTGTTTTCAGATAACTCAAGCTTGCAAACTTGCAACCCTCTCAGAGCCTGAATAGCCCGATCATGTTCCGACAATGGAAGACTGGAGAACGATTACCAGCGCGAAAAATCAAGCGAAACAACCAAGATCATTGAGCAAGAACTCAATGACGAATGATTGGAGAGCGATCCCCACCCAAAAAAAGTAAGCAAAACAACTAAGATCATCGATCAAGACTCTAAGCTCAATGCGGCGGATGAAGTGTTTGCATTTCCCCTAGTAACAGAAGAAGAGAGGGTGCCACCTTATATTGCAATCAATACAAACGAGTCTCTACACAGAGCGCCGGTGACGATGCTTGTGCCTAAAAGCTAGCTGCATTATGTTTTCAATAAATTCCTACGCCCAGACATGATCACCATGAACTTCACTGAAGCCTTATTGCTCCATCTAGAGCTTACTTGGAATAAAGAGCTTCTTTCATTATCCCTCATTGGTTTGGTTGTTTTTGCCGTTTCTTACGCAGGTGGTTTTGCCACCGAGTACCTCCGTTCTGGCCACCACAGCATCACCATGAATGGATGGGTTGAAATCGGAGCCGTAGCGCTTAATGTGTTGTGGGGCCATTTGGTAGTGGCATTCCTATACTGGCAAGCTCTAAGTTATTGTTGAAGATTCTAGGTTTTGGGTTACCATGTTACCAAGAAACAAATATTCAAATTTTGATTTTGGTTTTGATTTCGGTCCTTCAAATTTAAGGAAATTTCAGAGAAAGTTTTGATTTCGGTGGAAATTTCGGTTAAAAATAAAGAAATTACATTAATTGCATTTATAAAATGATATTCTTGAATGAAACTTTTACATAGATTAAATTAACCTATAATAAACCTATTTACAATGTAACATCTCTAAAATTGTACATTCATAATAGAATTGTGATGTATTGAGCCAAGACTTGAAGAACAAAAGAACAAATTCGAAGAGCAGAGAACATTTAAAACGAACATTTTGTTAATGTAACCTATAATAAACCTATTTACAATGTAACCTATGATAAACCTATTAGAGATTACACTAATATATAACAAAGATCATATCGCAAAGAACAAAGATTAACTTTATTATAGGAACTTAATGTAAGCTCATCTTTTTGTCTATTAACAAAGAACGGATTTAGGCAATTAACAAAAGTTTAAAAAAAAAAAAAAAACGTCCATTCTGTACAATGTAACCTGACAAGTCACTATATAGAGTCCTATGTCTATTGAGCCAAGATTCGAATAAAGTGATTCAAACTCATTTAGAGACAAATGCTTATCGTGTCTTCCTTGTGTATCCCCATACTTGATTGCAATTAAAATCAAATTTTCATATTCTCTGTGAAAGTATGAATGAAAAACTCATTGTCGGTGACATACAAAATTTGGTATGAATTTTTTGTGTGTAGATATTTTTGAAATTAAGAATTTTGTGGATATGAATGGAAAATTTTGTAAAACTCCTGACAGAAATGATATAGCATATGAATTTCGTTTCAATACTTCAAAATTATGAAAATTTCGGCAATTTAGGAGAAATTTCAATCCTTGCCAAGAAATGGGTGCTGCATGTATGGGAGCAGAAAATAATAAAGCCCCTGAATTAAAACTACTGATCATTTTTGTTGGTTGACTTTTCTGATTTTCCTTTTCAGAAAGTTTTGTCTCTAATGTAAGTCAAAAGCTAAAAGAGATTGATTGCATTTTCTTTTTTACAAACAGTTTGTAATATCGCAGTGAAAAGTTGAATAAGAGTCTTAATTTTTAGTTTTGCAACATTCAGCTTTCTTGCATTTTATACTCCTAATATGTTACCCCGTGCTATCATATCATAGCTCAATCCTTACAGTTCAATTCGCCATCCTTTTTTTTTTTTTTGCTTTGCCATAGGTATATTGGCTACTGGAGCAAGGATTGGAGTAGAAGCTAAATGCTTGACCTCTTTATGATATACTTACAGTAGTCTTTAGAATCAAAATTTCAGCAAGAGAAATTACATGCATTTCCCAAAAGTCTAATAATACTAAAGTAAACAGTATAGTTACACATTTTTACGTTCATGAAAATCAGTACTTTCAAATATTATCTTCCAAGTTCTTCACAGCTGTGTATACTTGCCCAATTCCACATGTAAATGTGAAATTTGTCCCCAATTTCAGCAGGTACAACATCCCAAAGGTTTCTTATCCATGAAAAAGAACGGAAACATGTCTCAAAATAGAATTAATGATTATGGAGTAAAGCAAGTATTAGCATGAGTTATAACAAATGAAAATGGGGTCAAAATGCAAAGCGAGGAAGAAGAGGGAACAAAAGGGGGGAAATCAGGTGATCGAACTGCACCTACAGACAATCATTTTCATACAAAATACAACTTACCATATCCAGAAATGGAAACACAAATGTTCATTGACATTTCGCAGATCACTAATCCTAGACAAAAATTGTATCGATGAAAGACAAATCTCCGTAGCAAACTAACATGAAAGAACAAACCCAAGCAGAGGAAAGCAACTACAATTTGGGAGCAATCGCCGCAATTGATGAAATAAAACGATTTGGATTTGTGATTGTATATCTAAAAGTACCTATTTTGATCTTATCAACTCCTGTACCCATTTAAGTTTCAAAAGCCGGAACTACATGTGGTTTTATCTCGCAAAGGGTATGTAGGTAATCTAGAACTAAATTCATCTAGATGCAACTGCGTTCTAAACTCTAAATTGAATCCCTGGTTCACCTCAACCAAATTTACCCCAAACACTATTGTCATTCCAAAATCAGAGCCCTCCAACGAGTCATTCACTTATTAGAACTCTTGAACTAGGAGTGACTTGATTGCTCTCTAAGGATACGTAGGCAACCCATTCAAATATTTGAGTGCAACCGCAAAAACAACAAACATATCTCCCATAAATTGGTTTCTTCATAAATTAAATCAAAAGATGTTTCCCTGTAACAAGGAATTATAATTAAGACACACATTCTGTCTTGAAGGGGTCGAACCCGAAATAATTAAAACTTTATTCACTAATTGAATACGAGTGAAATTATGTTGGTTGACATTTACACTCACTGTGTGCAAATTTTTACTCAACTCTATGATTGCAGTGGCAAGGCACAACACCCACCGATCTGTATTTGCGTGTTAAAGTGGAGTCATCAGTGAGGTCTATGGCTATGAACTCTACCTTGTCGGTGGTCATAGATTTAACTCAAGCCTTCACCATTTTAGATTAGGTTGTTTCTATTTTTGAACCTTTTGTTTTTATAATTGAAGATGGAGAGTGGAGAGACGGAGACACAGAGAAAGGGAGAATCAGAGACGAATGATTTGAGGAATAGAAGACGATTGAGTGAAGTCGAGTACACCACATAAATTTTGGACTTGATTTTACAACAAAGGATATGAGGAGACCTGTTCCATAGTCAAATATTGATCCCATATTTGGGTTTTTCTTTTTTTTAACTTCTTTTGGGCTGGGTCTGGACCATTTTATATTGTCTTCGGGCCGCGTTTTGTAAAATACTCAAATTTTTTCATAAAGCCCGGACCGTCAAGATATAACAAACCGAGCCGGGCTTTCGGGCTAAAAAGCCCAACTTACTTCTTCTTAGTCAAACCACATTTGACTGCAATCTTTTAATTGATCCATGTACTTCATTTGCCGTAGAAAAATGAAGGGGTAAAAAAATTAAAGGAAAGAGATAGAAATTTTCGACCGTCAAAAAAACTGCTGCTGTGTGTGCTCATATATTTCCTCGAAAGCCAACAGGGTCACAGTTGGCTGGGTTGGTCTATCACTGCCGACATTACGGGTTTAATTTTTTGGGCTCATTTTCGTAGAACTGTTTGCAGTAAGCTACATTTGTACACGTCGATTCCTTGTGCCTCCATCTCTCTCTGGTTTGTTTCGTTGTCAGTCCGTGCAGGCCGGCATGCCATGTCCGACTGTTTCTCTGAAGATTATAAGAAAGTGCTAGCATGGTCGACGAGGTGCGAGAGAAGATTAAACGACCAGAATTTGTTGCTGATCCCTTGAGTTTGATTATTTCTTCTGTACTTTGATAATATATATCTTCTGAACCACATGCCTATCCCTAATTTATGTTCATCTTCTTCGATGGTTTTCAAAGTCAATAACATTCAATTACGTACGTACAGAAGCCATTTCAGATCAAAGATCAAACTCCTAATATGAAAACATATAATTAAGAAAGAAACCTCCGTGAAGTTAAACTAAAATCAGCCAGAAGTTTCTTTTCCTTTTCCAGGAATATGTGATTTAGGAGGAGCAATCCTAGAAGCAATCACGTACCATTCAAACCCACTTCTCTGAAAACCAAACCACAGAACTCGTTGGTATGAAAGGTTGGTTCAATTCCATAATAAACTCTTCATAGAAAATGAAATTAATTGGAAATAGTGTTGCTCTGACGTTAGGGTTACTTGTTTTCATACCCCAATTCTCAGCATCAAGTTCTTGTAAACTACACGAGATGAACATGCTGTCGTAGTTGATGTTTACGTTCGAGTTCTTTTCTTCTTGTTGACCGACGATTTCAGAAATTTACTCGGTGAAATTTCTGTTTTTTGTTTTGAATGTTTACTTATCAATTTTGATCCATATGTCCACGGTAAGGTTCTCCCTAGTCCCAACATAACAACCCTTTAATTTCCACCTGGGTTAGTTATGACAGTCGTGCTTGCGTGAACAGCACCAAATCACTGTCTGAAAAAATTGGTGCAGCATGTCTTCAAATATTTCCCCGAAACAGCTTTAACAGAAGACTATCAAACCAATACCCATAGATATCTGCAAGGAAACATCGCAGGAGTTCGATCCTGGTCTCTAGAGTTGCCCGAGTTAAGTAAGATAAATAATTAAGAAAACAATGAAGTGGGACACGAAATCTATCTGCAGGCCAAAGATATAATACCCAGAAAGCTACATGCACTAGTAGCTAGGTGGCAATGAAAAATGAGATTCAGACCCGTCAAACCTTGCGGTTCAAACGCGGTTTAGAATTTATCTGAGTGAAGTTGTGCAAGTTCCCCAAAACCGCATAGCAATTCCTGTAAGAGCTACAATAGATTTTCCCGAGTCTTTTGTGAATTAGTTTCTGGGTCTGTAAATGGACAAGTAGATGGAGCTTGCTACGCTCTGTTTGGTCATTCGCTCTTCAAGATTTCCTTCTGTAATATGAGATCTTATTAGCTTATTCTGTCCAACAATTTCCTAGCTTGTACGCATAGATTTGAATCATTTGATCAACGACGTAATTTGCATACAGGTGTGGGTATATCCCTAATTTCTAGTCATGTTCTTCCACCGATTGGTTTCAGTCAATATTAACAAAAGGATATTCATATACCCAATCTGATCAAGGAAATTAACGAGAAACAAAAAAGAAAGCACTACGTAGAACAGGAAGCTAGCTCTCCATGGCCCGGAAGAAATCATGTACTCATGTATTACTATCCAACAGCCAGCATTGGATAGTTTGCATTACACTGTTGAAAACCAAACTAGCTATCCCTAACTCATGAAAACTGGTTGTTAGGACGATTTGGTTTTCATTTAATCTAACGTGCTATATGGTAAAAGAGTTTGAACTTTCTGTGGTACTTGCACATTGGGGCTACGTAACTAATTAAAGTTTCCCCTCACTTTCCTGATCGAAATAACCCTCCGGCAGGACAGCAGCAACCCTCGACAAGTATAAATAGGGCCTTTGGAAAGCAAAGTGATTTATGTCCATAACCATCATCGTTAAGAGTTAAGTCACAAGATAAGCAGTTGCAATTGATCATGTATTCCCCTCAGGACACGTTGGCAAAGGGGAGCTCAAAGGGTCCCCAAGAAGTACGCGCCCCAGCACCAAGTCCTCCCCAAGATGTACGCGCCCCAACACCAAGTCCCCAAGATGTACGCGCCCCAACACCGAAACCGAAAACAAGGCATGCCAATTAAGCCATGCTTTGTGCAGAATGGTGTCCTATAGATGTTTTCTCTGCAGCTAGTTCTTGTTATTATTTTTGTCATATATCAGGTAGGTTATTCAAAGATGCATTAATTCATGGTAACCAAAACTAGATGAATAAATTGTTACCAAATATGTATAAACAGATTACATTTGCATTCATAAATCTTTATTCTTTGTACAAATTTCAAGTGAAAATCAAAGGTACGGTGTAAACATGTTGTTTCGGTTGTTATAGATTATTGTAGTTGATATTCCATCCCTCTGTGTAATAGATAGAAGAAATGCAATATTATTATTATTATTTCAGTTTGTTTACATAAAGTATAAATGTGAGTCGATGCCTTCTTTGGATTTGAAACATGTTGTGCATTCATCTCACTAAACTTCGCCAATATTTTTTTTTTTTATCCCCACCCCATTCATATTGATTCCAGTGAGATTTGAATACATAACCTTTATGATGTTAGTTAGATCAGATAATCAATTCGCATGTTCGTCAATATATCTCTCTAGTCATCTTATACGGTTTTCAATTTCAAATTCAATGTTAGTTATAGAAGCAAGTTAAATGAAGGGGTTAATCACATAAAAGGAATGGGAATATATATCCCCATACCATCGGGTGTGCGGGTAGGGATATAAAATGAAAATCCATAATTAGCTTGAAGTAAATACGGAAGTGTCAAGGGATATTGGAGCAGAATATGACATTTAGAGAGAGAGAGAGAGAGAGAGAGAGAGAGAGAGAGAGAGAATTTAGGCTGGGTTTTGAAAGGTGTGTTTAACTAGGCCTGTAAAATGGAGTGGGGTTGGGTTAGTTATGTCCTAAGATATGATGGCCCGATTATTGTTCGGCCCTGAGTGCCTGTAGCCGTAACCCGTAAGTATTAAGGTCCCGTTTGGGATTGCTTCGCTTTTAAAAAAAATCAGCTTTTGTTCAAAATTTTAGATTTTATTGTGTTTGGTAAATAAATAAAAAGCAGCTTTAATTGGAAGTTATAGGTCACTAGTAGCAGATTTTAGAAGCAGCCCAGAGGTTGCTTTTAGAAGATGTTGTAGATCAAAACATACTTTGCAGTTGTTTTATGTACTGACAACACTTATAAAAATATTATTTACCAAACATTAAACTGTTTTAATTCACAGTTGATTATTCTCACAACATAGTATCAACAGCTTTTTTTTAAAGTCATAGCAATCCCAAACTAGCCCTAAATGGGCAAGGAATGACCTGCGCTTTCACAAATATGCGAAGCACAGGCCTGCCCACGAGCATATAAAGTTCGGGGCAATAAAGCCCGTCTTGTATTTGGCAAATGATTTGGGCCCAACAAATGTTCACTTACACCACTAAAAGATTTTATGTGTCCACTTACCCTATTTAAATGTAAAAAAACAAGTTTGCCCTCCAAATAATCAAAAAGTCACTAGAGACTCGGCAGGACTCCGGTCAACTGCTGCGGGAATTCAGTCATCGGTCTCTGGAATCAAGTCACCAGTCAGAGGTTGCCGGAGGTTCCCCAAGAGGTCTCCAGAGACTTTTATTACCCCTCAATAATCCAATAAATTTTTATTGGGGGGCAACAAAAAGTTTATTGGATATTAATGGAGGGCAATAAAATCAGACTCTGGTCACCGGTCCGGAGGTTGCCGGAAGTTCTCAAAGAGGTCGCAGGAAACTTGTATTACTCCCCCCCCCCCCCCCCCCAATAAAGCCCAACAAATTATTATTGTGGGGCAATAAGTTTATTTATTATTATTGGGGAACAATGAAATCGGACGCTGGATTCCGATCACCAGTCACTGGATTTTGGAGGCCAGCCACCGGATTCCGACTTCCGGTGACGGGATTCCAGCGGCTAGTCACCAGATCGAGTTCCTCAACGGGTGATGATTACACGCATTTCTATGCATGTAATTGTATCTAAAACACGATAAATTAGTTAATCCTCAAGTTAATTATTATATAATTAATCCATTTTTGTTTATTTTGTAGAAGATAAGCAGAGTTGCAGAAATGTCGCGAAAATGGTGACGATTTGAGTTTTCGGAAAAAAGACGAAATTGGAGATTTGTTAATTGCTTAATTAAGCTTAATTACTCAATTAAGCCTAATTGGTTCATTAAGCCTTTGAGCTGCAGCACGTGGGGTAATCAAACCATCAATTAATGGTTTGATTAATCAATTAAACTATGAATTAATCAAACTATGAATTAGTTAATCATTCTACCTCCCAGACCAATTTGGTTTTGCCACGTGTCATCCCTAGCATAATTTCCTTTCAATGTTTCATTCTGGCATTGTCTCTCAGCCAAGGAGAATAACCATCACGTGCCCCTTATCCTTCACTCACATGCCACCCTTATCTCGTCTTCTCTTCTTGACCACAAAATAAATGAGAGCCATTCTTCCCTTTTATACCCTACAGCAGCACACCTATATATATACCCCTCTCTCCAACAGTAGCCACACCAGAAAACCACCAAAACAGAGGCAGCCCCTTTGGGCTGCTCTCTCTCCTCCTTCTCCTCCATTTTTCCTCTTTTCTTTCTATTTTATTTTGAGATTTGAAGGACTACTCACACAAAACTTCAAGGATCTATCAAATGGCTCAACCTCTACAAGATTCAATATTTGAGTATTTTGTGGGAGTTGTAATTCAAAGCTAGTTATGCTAGCTTTATAGCTATTTGTGACTATCCTTGTGTTCTCCTACACTTCTCTACTCTTTACTATTTGAATTTTGTAATTTTGATGTTCATGAATATGGGTTGTGAGTAGTTACTTTTGGGGGCTAGGGTTTCTAACTCTAGCTCAATTTTTATGTAAAGGACATATTTTTCAAGTGATAAATAATGTATTTTCATATGGGTGCATTCTAATTACTATGCTACTTGGTTCTTGATGCATGAATTTAGGGAATTAACCACTCTCTTTGTTATGTATTGAGATTTGTGATGTGTGATACAATGGGTGGTTCTTTTGTTCACTAGCTTCATGTAATAAGTGTAGTGTGTCAAGTAGTTGCTTAATCGAGAATGAATGATTGCCTAAGTTTCTATTTTCTTATGCCCTTTGCCTTTAATCTTAGACGTTGTGGTCCTAACAAGGCATAATGATTAGGGTTAGAGAGTTCATTCTTGCCTTAACCGGAAGAATGGATACCAAATAAGAGAAATTGACTTAGTGGCCTTAACCGGCATTAGGTAGAGAACTAAGTAATCATTACATTTTAGGTTGTAACTACTGCATGCTTAAATCCCTAATTTCTAGAGCTCTATGCCTTTAGCTCATGTTTTGGTAGCCCTGGTAAGGTATTAATTCATGAGTTAGAGAGTTCATATTTGTTTTAACCGAAATGTGAATACCCTCAAGGAAATTCGGCTTAGTGGCCTTGACCTGCATTAAGTGCAGGATTTGGTTCTCATGAAGATATGTTTTTTTGCTTGAAATATGTTCGTTGCATTGAAATTGCTAAAGAGTGATCCCTAGTACCCAAAATCTATCTCTCTTTTATTTTTCTTCATTTTTAATTGTTGTTGTTCATTTAGTTTTTGGCTTAGTCTTTTAGAAAATTACAATTACAATTTCAAATGACAATTTCTATCTCATTGTAAATAACCATCACTAGGCTCTTAGTTTTGATTAGGCTTTGGTGAAAATCAAAGCCGAGCATTGCTAAGGCTTGGTGCCTTAGATTAACATTTTTATTTATTTTCTTTTTCTTTCTTTCTTTTCTTTGTTTGCTAAGTGTCTTTATTTCCGATTATCCAAGGATTGTGGGTTAGCCACTAATTCCCGTGGTACGATAAACTTGGACATAATATTTCCCTATCTTGACAATGATACGTACGCTTGCGTAAATGTGTATCAAGTCAGGTGACCGAAGAAGTCTCCGATGACTTCTCTCTCTCTCTCTCTAAGTGTGGTCGCAGCTATTGAAACTTTCGCCAAGGCTAGTGAGGTCTTCATCACGGATTATGAAGTCTTCTTCGAAGCTAACATCAGTTGGCTTCTCAAACTTTAGCTCTTCTTCTACCTCAATCATTGGTTGCTCATCTTCAATATGTTCGCTCAAAAATCGTCTCGGCCGCGTGTCACTGGGCCGAGGGCTTCTTTGGCTTACACGTGTCCTTCTAGAGTGGTGACGTGTGTGCGGGCGTGCCAACTCGAGGCCGGTAGGGTAAGCGAGGTTTTGTTCTAGATTGTAGATCTTGCGCTGATCTGACTTCCAATCAGTTGATTGTGGGCTGAGGAAGGATCGATCTCGGCCGCGGGGTTTTCTCTGCCTTGAATGCAAGGACTTTAGCACAGATCTGCCTTATCTGGCCGCAGTGCTGTGTAACTCGGTTATTGAGGTGAAAGTGAAGCGATGATGATTCTTTTTGTGATTTTGTATTTATGAGCGCAAGAATGTAAATAATGCAAAGTAGAAGTGCAACAAATAAAGATAAACAACAAGAATATAAACCATGGGAAATAAAGTGCAGACAAAGTAAATAGCGAAATGATAAATTGATGGAATGTAAAGAATGACAAAGTAAAGTGCAGGAAAGATAAGTACCGGTAAAATAAAAGCAATAAGATAAACATGTGAAGATTGATAAGTGTTGCAAAAATGTTGAAATGTATTGAGATAAAATTTGAATAATCACGTAGAGCGTTTGGTCGAGGACCTCTAACAATGAAACCTATGGTCCTTTTTACAATGAAACTAAACTACTGAATGAAGGAAAAGAAACAATCTCAACCTATACAACTAAAACCGCATTGATTACAAATAGAACAGTATTCATGTTTATGATATCGTTATCAATGATTGAGTCTATCATGAGCAATCAATCAGGTCTTGTAATTGATGATTGGCAATAACACCTCTTGATGCTCATTCAAGTTAATTGCCCCAAACTTCAGTAATGTTTCTCCTGACAATCAACCTCTTTGATGTGCCGCAGCTAATTAGTCGCGGTCATTCATTATGATTTGTGGGTCATGTGATCTCTACCGATTTAATAACGGCTCTTTGCACACGTTATTTTTGGTCATCAATTTGACAATAAATATTTAATGTGCCGCGGCTAATTGGCCGATGTCCTTCATTAAGACTTGCAGGCTGGGTCCACCTATCTGCTACGGGGGCCTTGCCAAATATAGGTTCAAACAAAGTGACAAATAGAGAGAGGCAAAATTGTCCCAAAAATAAATAAATAAATAACTTAATTAGGTATTAGAGCGAAAAATATGTAATTTGTTGAGTAAGTGGGAAATCTAGTAAGATGTTTGAGTAAATAGAGTAAGTGTAGCTCAAATTTAAGTAAATAGACATTATCCTAAATAATATTAACTTCTATTAAAAATAATTTGATTGAGTTGACAATTGAACCCAATTTTTTAAATTTTAATCTTTTCAAATCCACCCATTAAATAAAAAATTGATAATAATAATATGTATTGATTGATAAAGAAAATCAAATCTAAAATTACTATTTGTAGTTCAAATGAAATTATCTAATGTTCATTCTAGATTTTATGATTTGACATTGGCTCCGCCCAAAATTAAAAAGTTAAGTCCCTAACCCACATTTTACATTAAAACAGAAAAAGAAAAAAACTCTATTGAAACAATGGTCAATACAAATTCACTAAATACAATGCATCCAACACTAACTCGAGTTGGGAGAATAGTAGGTGGTCCAGTTTAGGGGCATTTATATGTCATCGTTGTCCAAAAAAAAAAAATTCTCATGTTGAAGCACATCACCACTTTTCTGATGACATTAAAAATGTAAGGATTAAATTAATTTTCAGACTAAAGTACGACGTAGGAATTAAAGTGACTGAGGGTAGTTTGCAGGGATTGCGCATGTGTCCAAGTGCTCCTATTCTTCATTATTTATTTTTCGCAGATGATAGTTTTATTTTTGGGTCAGCTGTGGAGGATGAATGTTAAAAGTATAGAACCCTGCTTGATGTGTATGAAAGAGCTACGGGACAACAAATAAATTTACAAAAAAATAGTGTGCTTCTTAGCAAGAATATGGCTCCAACAGTCCGAGCTCACTAGGCAAGTATTCTAGAAGTGAAGTGTGTAAAAGAATATGATCGTTACTTGGGTTTGCCATTGCTGTTATGTCCCGTACCTAAATTTATTGGTTTACTAGTCATTTGGACGGTAAACGAAAACTATTGTTACGTTTTACCTTGTTCCAAACTTTTAGTTGACTGAAGAGTTGACTTTTTATGTCGTTCCTCATTTGAGAAAATTTTCTTCACGAAAATTGTAGAGGAAGTCAAACCGAGTTTGTAGACATGTGACACACTCAAATCGGAGTTCGTATGTGAAAGTTATGGTCAAAAAACTAAAGTTACTATTCTAAGAAAGGGGTATAAATGGAGGACTTACCGAAAATGGTAAGTCATATTTCACCCTTCAGCCCAAAGTAGAAACCCTAATTCTCTCTGGCTCGAGCCACGGCCTAATCCGACCCTAACCAGAGACCCGACGGGTGCTCCCCCTTCCGGCCTCCGTTTAGCATCGTACCGATGGTGTTCGACACACGCCGGTTTCCTCTTCTTCCCCTTGGTGGTGGTGGAGCACCATTTGGAGTGTAGAAAGAGCAGTGACCTGAAAACCACAACAGCAGACCCACAGAGTCGACCCGACCAAAACTTCCAACTGCGGCGACGAAATGGGTTGGGTTTTGAATCCCATTCACTATAGAGCAGACACTCCAAATATCTTGAAGCGATTTGAAGAGAGGAGGAAGAATCGAAAGCTTGAAGTTTTATGGATTTATGCGGCTTTCAAAGTAAATTTTGATTACCTTGATTGAAATTGGACTTTGTGCTAGTTGTAAAAATTGTTGGGGATGTTTTAATGAACATTTTGGAATAGGTGTTGTGACCCAAATCGGAGTCGGAGTCGGCGGCGTGTTGGGCTCATGCACAGTCACTTGTGGTAGAGTGTGGGGGCACGTGAGGTTGTTTCTGGCCTTCTGCTTTGTCTTGTCAGATAGAGTGTTGTGATACGAACGTGTCAAATGATTTTTTTTTTTTTTTTTTTTTGTGATTGGTGATCGAACTTTTGAAATCGATATGGAATTTCTGTGTTTCGGATTTTAACATTTTGATTCAAGGAAATCCGACTGTTAGATCGTCTTCATTTTTCATTAATAAGGTAGCGAACCCTTAAAGTTTGACAAGATAGTTGACAATAGAGAAGTGACCAAACCTTGCAGCCACATGTAAAGGTGTATCTCCATCTAAGTTTTGCTGTTTGAGAACTGATCCGGATCTGCAATAAATCATAGCCACAGCATTTTTGTGTCCGAATTGCACAGCTATATGGAGGGGTGTGTTTTCTCAAGATGTAAGTTTATATCGAAGGCTAGAATTATCACCAAGTTTTCTAAGGAATCAAACGTCCCCTGATTTTGCAGATTTGTAGAGCCCTGGATCCATGGTGTTTTTGTTCTAGGCACCTACAGTAGTACATAAATAATGTCGGTGTTCTACATAATTGTGGGAAGAAGACTTGAAAGACTTGTCAAGCATTTCAAATCTTGTTGTTGACAATTCAATATTATGATAAATAGCCATCAAATACCTGTTCGTTCGAATTGGAATTGCATCATTCAAACCATGAATTAAAATGGAAAGCTAAAGAAGCATTGCCATGGTATGAATTGTTGTAAACATGAAAAAGAAGAAGGTATGTGAACTTACACCACAGAAGGAGATAGCTTCCTTGTCGAGTACATTATAGCAAAACTTCTTATCCAAGTCAGCGATGCATCTCTGAGTATCTTCCATATAGGGACAAAGTACTGTAATATGTTTTGTTTTCGGTCTACAACTACTGAATCCTCAGATATGCTTTTGAGCTGAAAGATCAACAAAATAATGAAACTTGAATCAGAGTGTGACGTCTCAAGGACCATTAACTTTGGCAACTCAAACTTTCCACAACTAACTTTTAAACTTTTGCAGCATAAACCAACCGGAAAATGAGCCTCGGATTAAAGAACAATTTAATTAGCAACTAACCATCGAGCACATAAGAATTACCACAAAAGGGTGGAAATGAAGTACTAAAAACAAAGTCATCATACGAAAAGGAAGATATTACAAAATATCAATCATTCTCTATTTTCTTCTTCTGTATATTTTGGTAAGATAAACTGAAATCGAAGCACAAAAAGAACATAAACTATCCTACACAAGACCAAAAACCTCAAAAAAGAGGAACGTCTAATGATCACCATCCACCTATACAAAGTTTGATAATAAATAAAGAGTTAAATGCTGCTTACTCCCTATACTTATAAGGTTTCATCGTTTCAGTCCCTGATCTTCGAATTTCACCTAAAAAGTCCCTAAACTCCCAATTTCCTCCCAATTGGTCCCTGCTGTCAAACATCCATCAAAAACTCCGTTATCTTCCCCTAAAAATTCCATTATACCCTCATTTACTTAAAAAAAAAATTTCTCTTCCTCTCTTATTTTATTTTATTTTTTAACTTTTTTTTTTCTTTTTACCTCTTCTTCTTCCAGCTCTCTCACCTACTTCTATTCATCTCCTCATCAAGATGGTTCCAATCCACAGACCTTCAAGAGGTGAAATAAAAGAGAGAGAAAAAATAAATTTAAGAAAAAACAAAGTAAGTGAGGGCATAATAGACATTTTCGGCAATTTTAACAGAAAATTTTGACGGTAGGGACCAATTTTAGGTGAAATTCGAAGGTCAGGGACTGAAACGATAAAACCCTATAAGCATAGGGAGTACACAGTATTTAATCCATAAATAAACACACATCTTTGGTAAAAGTTCACCTTCGAAATTTACAATCAATCACAGCAAACTAATTAGTTGCAGTTTACTGAACAGGGTTGATGTTTAACAGTTTAACATGTGAAAACAATTCCGGTCACCCAAAATGAACTTTTTTTTTTTTGGAAACTGGTGACCTAAAATGAACTGAAAAGCCAGTACAGCATGACAAAGAGAATAATATTGATTAATCAAGCTGAAACCTAGTGAAGATAAAGTTGCCAAATTATCTTCACTAGGTTTCACTGTGACCTGGTTACCACCCCCTCCAGATTCTATGTCGCCTGAAGGGTACATGCGCAGATTCCCTACTAAGCAACTTTATATACCAACTTTATTTGTCCCTACTAAGGTTCTGTGATACCAGTGATAATGGTGGCAATGGTGGAGGAGATGATGAGGCGTTGCATATTGGGTGTCCATAGCAATAACATGCACGTTTTTTTTTTTTTCAATCAATCCTTGATAGACGAGTTTGCCCTTGCAAATTTGACAGAGACTACTCAAACTAACTGAGCATGTACCAATCTTCTAAAAAAAATTGGAGCATGTACCAAATTTAGGTCGGATTTTGAAAGTCATGTACTGTTTTAATACTTTGAAAAGTAAATTAACCTAAATTTAGAGTGACCAAATGTCATGCACTGTTTTTATTTTTCCTTTCAATTTTTGGGAGAAAAATCATTTTGTTTTTTTTATTTTTTTCAAAAGGCGGGATCGAAAAAATCATTTTGTTGAAACAATTGTTTTTTTTTTTTAAGATAAAAACAAGTTTGACCTAAAAGAAAAAAAAAGAAAGGAAAAAAGCAAATGCGGGCCCATTAACCCCAAGTCCCCAACCTATAAATACCTCTGTATTAAAAAAAAAGTTAAGGATTAAATTTAATTTACTCCCCTGAACTTTGGGCCTAAAATCAAATTGGTCCATTTCTGAAAATAGATTGTGATGGTCCCTATACTCTTAAATGATATCACCTGAGTCCAAAATTTAAATTTGGCTCGAAACATAACATCAGCTGCTGGGTTGGAGCCGACATAGGGGCCCATAATGAGGGCAAAATAGACATTTCAAATTTTTCTAATTTTTTTCTTCTCTATATTCTCTCTCTCTCTCTCTCTCTCTCTCTCTCTCTCTCTCTGTGAAGTGGTCATGGAAGCAAATACAGCTTCCAAGCGACCTCTGGGCATCCGTACCTGCAGCCAATCACAAATCCAGCTCCAGAGCACCCACTCGGGTCGGGTCATCAACAACTTCCTCACTAGCTCTGAGTCGTACCAGAAAAGACCCAGACCCATTGATTCTTCCGACGGCGACAACGTCGTCTCCCCCGACACCTCCATGTCCGCCGCCCCCTTCATCGACAGCTTCCTTAAGCAATTCCTCTGCCTTCTCTCACTCTCCTCCTCCTCTCTTTCTCTGCCGCCGCCTCTCCGTCCATGCCTTCGGGGACTCATCGTCTGCCACTAAACCAGACAAATCGACCGAAAATGGCAGCGTTTCTTCCCCTGAGGCTAAAATTGATGCCGAAAGTGCAAAGCTACGACGAACAAGAACTATCCGAGCAGCGAGTTTCAGTTTCAGGAGGTGAGCCTCTGGAAGAGCTTCGTCGTCAAGCTTCGGATGCTCATTGCTTATCCATAGGAGCGGGTCAAGAAAGGAAGTGTCCTAACCATGACATTGCGCGGCGAGGTTTTGATCCATTCTCACATTTTGCTTTTGATTTTGTGTATTTACAGTGTTTAGTGTTGAATTTGAAAGAGTTGTGGTTTTTTGTTTTCCAGATAGCTGATTAGTTAAAGAGCTGATTCTCTAGTGGATTATTGCTGCCTCAAATTTGTGAGAATTTTGTGAAAGCAGCATATGATCCTCGAATTGCTGGTTGGGGTATAGTGGAAGATGTTGTGAATTGTGATTATGGGTTTCGAACTTCAATTTGTGTTTGAAGATGTGCATTTGAGCTTATAAGGATTGTGATTATGGTTTTGTAATGCTACTAGGCAGGTGATCACTCTGTGACATTTTGGTTTCTTCATAAATGGAATCAAATGATGTTTTCCTATAACAATGGATTGTAACTAAGAGACACATTCTGTCTTGAATGGGTCGAACCCAAAATAATTAAAACTTTATTCACTAATTGACTACGAGTGAAATTATGTTAGGTGACATTTATGCTCATTGTGTGCAAATTTTTACTCAACACTATGATTGCAGCAGTAAGGCACAACACCGACCCAATATGAGAGTTGAAGTGGAGTCGTGAGTGAGGTCTTTGGCTATGAACTTGACCTTGTCGGTGGTCATGGATAGAGTGGCGCGGTCGGAGAGCTTGTTTTCTCCTCTTTCTTCTCAGTAGTACTACTCCATCCCTTGTAAATTTAACTCAAGCCTTCACCATTTTAAATTAGGTTGTTTCTCTTTTTGAACCTTTTGTTTTTATAATCGAAGATGAAGAGTGGAGAGATGGAGAAACAGAGAAAGGGAGAATGAGTGTCGACTGATTTGAAGAAAAGAAGACGATCGAGTCAAGCTGAGTACACCACAGAAATTTTGAACTTGAGTTTACAACAAATGATATGAGGACAGCTGTTCCATATTCAGATATTGATCCCACATTGGGTTTCTTTTTATTTTTTTATTTTTTTGGTTTCTTTTTAACTTCTTTTGGGCAAGGTCTGGACCATTTTATAGTCTTGGGCAACGTTTTATAAAACACTCAATTTTTAAAAAAAGGCCCGGACCGTCAGGATCAGTCCGTAAGAGACCGAGCCGGACTTTGGGGCTAAGAGCATCTCCAACAAGAGATGTCAAAATTTTTTGCCAAATTTAAATTTGACAGCTGACTTGGCAAATAGCATTTTGTGGACTTCACCTCCAACCCATCTGCCAAATCCAACCCACCAACCCAACCCCTTGTTTTTTTAACTTCCCCTTCTTACTGTTGCTTTGTTCATCGTTTTGGCTGGGTTTGCAAACAAAACCCAACCCATCATCAATTATTCATTAATCAATCTTTCTCCTTCTCACTTCAGCAACCTGCCGCAACTCTTCTTTTTCATTTGTCTTCCAACAACTCCTCCTCTTCATCTTTTCCATCGGTTTCATATTAAGATCATGAACAAGTTTTTTAGTTTGAGTTTTTGGGAAACAGATCAAGATCAGAAAGATCGGCATGGCTGGTGAGTTCTTGTTCATTTATTTTCCAACAATTCTTTTCCATCTTCTCTTCCTCATCTATCTCAATTATCTGCAGTTTAAAGTTTCTTTGAGATCGACATACAACATCAATGTCGAGAAGAGAGAGAATTTCAGATACATATCAACATGTGGGATTTTAGATCGACATCGAGAGAGAGAATTTCAGATCGAAATCGAGAGAAAGCTCTAGATCTTGTCATGATATTACGAATCTGGCCATCTTGGATTTCCAATCGAGATTGTGAAGAAGTTTTTCGGTTCGGGTTTTTGGGAACAAACCAATTCCTTTCTGATTCTGGAAAAAAAAAAAAAAACAAAAAAAGCAATCTTTGAAGATGATGAACGGATGAAGAGGAGCTATTTGAGGCATTTGACAGTTTTGAGAGATCTGTCAAATTTGACAGATTGGGTTGATATGTCAAATACACGTAGGATTTGACAAATTTGTTGGAGTTGGTTTCACAGGCCTTATGTTACCGTTGGAGCTCCATGGTGGATTTTGACACCACCGTTGGAGACACCCAGCCATAGGTCTTAGTCAAGCCACATTTGACTGCAATCTTTTAATTGATCAATATACTTCATTTGCCGTACAAAAATGAAGGAAAAGAAATAAAGGAAAGAACAAAAAAACTGCTGCTGTGTTGCTCATATATTTCCCCGAAAGCCGACAGGTTCACAGCTGGCTAGGTTGATCTAATGGTCATTCTCGACGTTACGGGTTCAATTTTTTTGGGCTCATTTTCGCAGAACTGTATGCAGTAAGCTACATATACGCGTCGATTCCTTGTGCATCCATCTCTCTAACTCTGGTTTGTTTGGTCGTTGGTCTGCGCAGGCCGGCACGCCATGTCCGACTGTTTCTCGGAAGATTATAAGAAAGTGCCTGCATGGTCGAGGTGCGAGACAAGATTAGACGACCAGAATTTGTTGCTGATCCGTTGAATTTGATTGTTTCTTCTGAAATTTGATAATATATATCTTCTGATCCACATGCCTAGCCCGAATTTATGTTCATCGTCTTCGATGGTTTTCAAAGTCAATGACATTTAATTACGTGCAGAAGCCATTTCAGATCAAAGATCAAACTCCTAATATGAAAACATATAAGAAAGAAACCTCCGTGAAGTTAGACTAAAATCAGCCAAAAGTTTCTTTTCCCTTTCCAGGAATGTGTGATTTAGGAGGAGCAATCCTAGAAGCAATCACGTACCATTCAAACTCACTTCTCTGAAAACCAAACCACAGAACTCGTTGGTATGAAAGGTTGGTTCAATTCCATAATAAACTCTTCATAGAAAATGAAATTAATTGGAAATAGTGTTGCTCTGACGTTAGGGTAACTTGTTTCCATACCCAAATTCTCAGCATCGAGTTCTTGTAAACTACACAAGATGAAGTTGATGTTTACGTTCGAGTTCTTTTCTTCTTGCTGACCGAGGATTACAGAAATTTACTTGGTGAAATTTCTGTTTTTTGTTTTGAATGTTTACTTATCAAGTTTGATCCATCCATGGTACATCCCTTTAATTTCCTCATGGGGTAGTTTTTGACAGTCGTGCTTGCGTGAACAGCACCAAATCACTGTCTGAAAAAATTGGTGCAGAATGTATTCAAATATTTCCCCGAAACAGCTTTAACAGAAGACTATCAAACCAATACCCATAGATATCTGCAAGGAAACATTGCAGGAGTTCGATCTTGGTCTCTAGAGTTGTCCGAGTTAAGTAAAATAAATAAGGAAACAATGAAGTGGGACACGAAATCTGCAGGCCAAAGATATAATACCCAGCAAGCTACATGCACTAGTAGGTGGCAATGAAAAATGAGATTCAGACCCGTCAAACCTTGCGGTTCAAATGCGGTTTAGAATTTATCCGAGTGAAGTTATATATGCAAGTTCCCCAGAACCGCATGCATAGCAATTCCTGTAAGAGCTACAATATATGTTCCCGAGTCTTTTGTGAATTTGTTTCTGGGTCTGTAAATGGACAAGAAGATAGAGCTTGCTACGCTCTGTTTGGTCATTCGCTCTTCACGATTTCCTTCTGTAATATGAGATCTCATTAGCCTACTCTGTCCAACAATTTCCTAGCTTGTACGTATAGATTTGAATCATTTGATCAACGACGTAATTTGCACGCAGGTGTGGGTATATCCCTAATTTCTAGTCATGTTCTTCCACCGATTGGTTTCAGTCAATATTAACAAAAGGATATTCAAATACCCAATCTGATCAAGGAAATTAACGAGAAACAAAAAAGAAAGCACTACGTAGAACAGGAAGCTAGCTCTCCATGGCCCGGAAGAAATCACGTACTCATGTATTACTATCCAACAGCCAGCATTGGATAGTTTGCATTACACTGTTGAAAACCAAACTAGCTAGCCCTAACGCATGAAAACTGGTTGTTAGGACGATTTGGTTTTCATTTAATCAAACTTGCTATATAGTACGTAAAAGAGTTTAAACTTTCTGTGGTACTTGCACATTGGGGGTACGTAACTTATTTAAGTTTCCCCTCACTTTCCTGATCGAAATAACCCTCCAGCCGGACCGCAGCAACCCTCGACTAGTATAAATAGGGCCTTTGGAAAGCAAAGTGATAAACTACCCTCGACTAGTCCATAACCATCATCCTTAAGAGTTAATTTCAAAAGATAAACAGTTACAATTGATCATGTCTTCCCCTCAGGACGCGTTGGGAAAGGGTTCAAAGGTAAAGGGGAGTTCAGAGGGACAAGGTGGGAGTTCTCAATCAAATCCTCAAGATGCGTTGGGAAAGGGTTCAAAGGTAAAGGGGAGTTCAAAGGGACAAGGTGAGAGTCGTTCTCAATCAAATCCTCAAGATGTACGCGCCCCACCGAAACCGAAAACAAGGCATGCCAATTAAGCCATGCTTTGTGCAGAATGGTGTCCTATATATGTTTCCTCTGCAGCTACTTCTTGTTATTATTTTTGTCATGTATCATGTAATTAAGTTGATCAAACATGCAGTAATTCATGGTAACCAAAAGTAGATGAATAAAATGTTACCAAATATGTATAAACAGATTACATTTACATTCATAAATCTTTATTCTTTGTACAAATTTCAAGTAAAAATCAAAGGTGTAAACATTTTGTTTCAGTTGTTATAGATGTTCCATCCCTGTGCGTAATAGATAGGACTTATTATTATTATTTCAGTTTGTTTATAAAGTATAAATGTGAGTTGATGCCTTCTTTGGATTTGAAACATGTTAAGCATTCATCTCACTAAACTTCGCAAATTTTTTTTTTTTTTTTATCCCCACCCCGCTCATGTTGATTTCAGTGAGATTTGAACACATAACTTTTACAATGTTAGTTAGATAAGCTAATCAATTTGCATGTTCGTCGATCTCTCTAGTCATTTTATACGTACGATTTTCAATTTCAAATTTGACGTTGGTTACAGAAACAAATTAAATAAAGGGGTTAATCACATAAAAGGAAATGGGAATATATATCACCATACCATAGGGTACGTGGATAGGGATATAAAATGAAAATCCATAAGGATGGTGCTATTTACACACCCATTTTCTCTATTCACACACCCCCTCTATTTTTTTATTACTTTAATTCAAATTTTTTTTTTTTTACAAATTACCCTAATTAACAACACTTCCTTGCAATTCTGATTCTTTTTCCTTTTTTCTATTTGGCTGATTAGTTAAAGAGCTGATTCTCTAGTGGATTATTGCTGCCTCAAATTTCTGAGAATTTTGTGAAAGCAGCATATGATCCTCGAATTGCTGGTTGGGGTATGGTGGAAGATGTTGTGAATTGTGATTATGGGTTTCGAACTTCAATTTGTGTTTGAAGATGTGCATTTGAGCTTATATGGATTGTGATTATGGGTTTGTAATGCTACTAGGCAGGTGATCACTCTGTGACATTTTCTTTTCTTTGTAATATGATATCAATGTTGTGTTTAGATATGGAAATTGAGTGATAGAGTTATAGGAATTGATCAGACTTCTTTGACGATGGTTGGTTTTTGATGCATGGGTTCGGAAGAAGAAGAGGAGGAGGAGGAGGAAAGGGAATTGGAGGTTCAGAAGAAAACGAAGACATCTTTTTTCTTTTTTTTAAAAATCATTTTATTGTGAAAATGTCTGTTTTGCCCTTCTTGTGGGTTGAAAAAATTGAAAAGTGGGGCCCCTTGTCGGCTCCAACTCAGCAGCTAACGTCATGTTTCGAGCCAAATTTAAATTTTGGACTCAGGTGATGTCATTTGAGAGTATAGGGACCATCGTAATCGATTTTCAGAAAGATGGACCAATCTGATTTTAGGCCCAAAGTTCAGGGGAGTAAACTGAATTTAATCCAAAAATTAAATAAATAAAAACACCTACAAATCATTCCCAATCTCCCACCCAGTTTTTCAGAAAAGTTGGTTTTCTCTCTAGTTAGGAATTTAGAATTTAAGTTTATCAAGCGGGAATGACGAATGCCCACCAAGGTGACAGTGAAGGACGCTGCTACTGCTCATCAAATAATGCACATGGTATAGGTAAACTACACCGACGGCAGATCAGGATTCACCATAGTCACAAGCTTCTTAGCCTAGCCAGAGTCCCGCCGGTGAGAGCGTATCTAGATAACTCAAGGCTGTAAACTGGCGACCCTCTCAGAGCTTGGACCGCCCGAAAGTATTCTGACAATGGAAGACTGGAGAGTGATTACCAGCGCGAAAAAGCAAGCGAAACAACCAAGATCATTGAGCAAGAACTGAACAACGGATGACTGGAGAGCGATCCTGACCCCAAAAAAGCAAGCGAAACAACCAAGATCCATCACTTAAGACTCTAAGCTCAACGCGGCAGATGAAGTGCTTGCATTTTCCCTAGTAAAAGAAGAAGAGACGGTGCCACCTTATATTGCAATCGATATAAAAGAGTCTCTGTACAGAACACCGGTGACGGTGAAGGAAAGCAGGCTACGTTCTGTTTTCAATGAATTCCTACGCCCAAACACCGTAGCCGTGAATTTCACTGAAGCTGTATTGCTCCATCTCGAGCTTGCTTGGAATAAAGCGCTTCTTTCATTATCTCTCGTTGGTTCGGTTGTTGTTGTCGTTTCTTGGGCCAGTGATTTTGCCACCCAGTACCTTCATTCCAGCCACCACAGCATCACTACGAATGGATGGGTTGAAATCAGAGTCGCAGCGCTTAATCTATTGTGGGGCAATTTGGTATGTGATATTCCTATACTGGCAAGCTCCAAGTTACTATTGTAGATCCTAGGTTCTAGGTTAACCGCGTTACCAAGAAACAAGGATTCAAATTTCCGTTTCGATTTTTCAAATTTAAGGAAATTTCAGAGAAAGTTACGATTTCGGCAGAAATTTCAGTTTAAAATAAATAAATCACATTAATTGCATTAATTGCATTTATAATGGAATTGTGATGTGTTGAGCCAAGACTTGAAGAACAAATTAAAGAACAGTTTCAAAGAACAGATAACATTTAAAAAGAACCTTTTGGTAATGTAACCTATAATAAACTTATTAGAGATTACATTAATATATAACAAAGAACAAAGGTTAACTTTAATATTGGCTATTAACAAAGAACGGATTTAGGCAATTAACAAAAGTTTTTAAAAAAAAAAATTTTAAAAAAAACGTCCATTCTCTACAATTTAACCCAGCAAGTCACTATATTGAGTTCCTATGTCTATTGAGCCAAGATTCGAAGAAAGTGATTCGAACTCATTTAGAGACAAATGCTTATCGCGTCTTCCTTGTGTATCCCCCGTACTTGATTGCAAATAAAATCAAATTTTCATATTTTCTCTATGAAAGTGAATACAAAACTCATTGTCGGTGACGTTTCGGTGTGAATGTTTAAATATATTTTGTGTGTGTAAATATTTCAGAAATTAAGAATTTTGTGGAAATAAACGAAAATTTCAGAAAATTTTGGGAAATTCCTGACTGAAATGAGACAGCATATGAATTTCGTTTCGGTACTACAAAATTATGAAAATTTCGGCATTTTTGAAGAAATTTCAATCCTTGCCAAGAAATAGGTGCTGCGTGTGTGGGAGTAGAGAACAATAAAGCCTCTAAATTAAAACTACTGATCATTTTTGTTGGTTGCCTTTTCTATTTTCCTTTTCAGAAAGTTTTGTTTCTAATGTCAGTCAAAAGCTCAAAGAGATTGGTTGCATTTTCCTTTTTACAAACAATTTGTAATGTCGCAGTAAAAAATTGAAAAAGAGGTTTAAGTTTCAGTTTTGCAACATCCAGCTTGCCTATATACCTAATATGTTACCCCGCGCTATCACGATCATAGCTCAGTCTCTATAGTTCAATTCTACATCCTCATTTTTTTGCTTTGCCTTAGGTATAATGGCCACTAGAGCAAGGATTGGAGTAGAAGCTAAATGCTAAACAAAATTTCAGCTACAGAAATCACATTTTCCAAAGTCTAATAATACTATAGCAAACAACATTTTTACATGCATGAAAATCAGTACTTTCAAATAGTATCTTCCAAGTTCTTCACAGTTATGTATACTTGCTCAATTCCACATGTAACGTGAAATCTGTCACTAATTTTAGTAGGTACAACATCCCAGACGTTTCTTATCTATGAAAAAGAACGGAAACATGTCTCAAAATAGAATTAATGATTATGGCGTAAAGCAAGTATTAGCATGAGTTATAACAAATGAAAATGGGCTCAAAATGCAAAGCGAAGAAGAAGAGGGAACAAAAGGGCTTAAATCAGGTGATTGAACTGCACCTACAGACGATCATTTTCTTATGAAATACAATTTACCATTTAGAAAAGGAAACACAAATTTTCGTTGACATTTCACAGATCACTCACTATGTCAAAAAATGCTTCATACCATATCCCTCAGATGACAGAAGACGTTTTTTCTATTGTCTTATTTTTTGAACATCTTCAGACAACAATTTTAACTATTTATTTCATCTAAATAGTATCAAAATCAACACCAGTTCAACTTTTTCAAGTTTGTTATAATTTAGAAAATTCAGACAACAGCTCTAAATAAAGTCTGTATTTCCCCTTGTCTAGACCAAAATAGGTTTTTAGCTTAACTAAAACTTATGTTAACTAGATGCTTATACCCCGAGTTTTCTCAAGACTTGGTCAAAAAACAGAAACCTTCTTTCCCTCTCCCTGAGCTAGACCCCGAGCAACTGTAGCTCCCCATTTTGGTTCTTCTCCCCCGATCAGGGACATTCTTTCCCTTTCCCAATTATGGTTATTCTCTGTCATTCTAGAGCAGCTTGCCGTGGGTTTCTACTATCCATATCTCTCTATGAAGAGAGTCATGGTGCTTGAAGCGATGAAGGCTAGGCTCAAACATTGGTTAGAACTATTAAGACTTTTGTTATAGAACTTTTTAGTTAAGAAAGAGCAATGTAGTTATGGTGAATTGAATACTCTTTACCTTGCAGATTTTTGTCTTAGCGCGTTAGGTATATGATCGAGATAAGATGGTGTTTTTTTGGTTCTCTCGATCATAATGTCAATGTTAGGTTAGAATTGTGGAACTGATGGATTGTATTTTGGATGATATATGCAATGAAATAATTGGCTTGAGATTTTGTTGGCTGATTTTAGTCCAATTTTATTGCTTCGATGATTGTGAATGAATGATGATGAAATGGTTGAAAAGCAACATATGCAGGTTTCACAATATGTTGTATCAACAAAATGGAAACAACATAAACAAAAAGTAATCTCTTGTTTCTACTTACTTCAAGTAACATAAAAGTGGACTTGAAATCATTCTCAAACAACAGCATTAGGTGGTTACTTGTATTGCTATTAATACACAATAGAATTTGACTAAAATAGTGGTTGAAAGTCCAAACAAATGACAGAAAAGTGAGACTGAATACTATTTCAGACAACAAAAATTGGAGTCCAGACTATACTCCAAGTGAGATTCAAACAACATAAAAGAACTAATGCTGCAGCTGGAAATCAAATCTAACCACAACAAACATAATTATCTGTAGTCAAAACAAATCTTAAACAACATAACTCACAGTATAAATGTTGTTGTGTACAAAATCAGTCAACATATAACTGTCATTGTGTTTTGAATCAGACAACAAAAACATCAACTAAGCTTCAATATTGATTCAATCAAACTACAAAAACAAGTAAAACTCTGTCATGTTAGATTAACTACATCGACATATATTTTGTTAAACCCGTTGATGAAGTGAATCCCCAACAACATTAATATGTAGTAGTAATATGTTTCAGACGACAGATGGTCCCTAATTCTTCAATATTCGGTACTTCAAATGACAATACCTTAAACGGAATCTGTTGTCTAAGCACGTAATCAACGACGGGTAATCTATGTCGTCTGAGTGGCGTAGAGACGGCAGCCACCTAGACAATAGACCTCTACTTCATCAGACGACATATATGATCTATCGTTTGAAGACTTTTTTGACATAGTGACTAATCCCGAACAAATATTGTATCGACGGAAGACAAATCTCCGAAGCAAACTAACATCAAAGAACAACATAAAGAAAATGAAAATATAAAATTTTATATGCACAATATACAACACATATACTGCAGTTGTCCCAATGGAGTATGTTCAAGTTAAACTTGAACAAAATGAAATGGTTGTGATATATATTCACGGAAATAGAATCTGACTAATACTTGCGCTTGAATAGTATGTATCACAGAATGATAGCACCAAAAGGTGATGTCTTTGTTTCAACACTTCTAATGATGTAACATATCCAGTATGAATCCAAAACTATATCCCAGTTTTCACCCTAGATAAATATCTGGAATAGTGACACTTTAGATTTTCATAGGCATATATTTGAACACAATAAATAGTTTGCTACTGAGTATGCAGATCGCATCCACACAACACAACTATAGACAAAAACTACTCCCAACCTCGACAGAGGATTTGTCCATATATCCGTCAGGCTACAGAAATCACATTTCCCAAAAGTTTACTCTTAGTGTGGAGGTTTTGAAAATGAATCTGATGTAACCTTTATTTCCTTTGAGTTGCAGGCTTATTTTGAACTTCTTTTTCTACCTTTGTTATCTAATTTGAGAGGCATACCGTTAGCCCAACTTCCTACATATCTCATCGTGTTGGTTGCTTTCTTACATAATTCACCAGTAATAATAAAAACATACATATGTGTGAAATACTGGAAAAGTAAAAAAATTCCATTATTAGTACTGTCTTTGCTTAGACATCTTCTATAACAATGTAATGAGGTGAAATTAGAGAAACCTGATAGCAGTCTTGCAAGATTTTGTGGACTTATCAATGTTGATTAGGAATGCAATAACTTGCTACTCTACTTGCAAAAAAAGTAATCGGACAAAGTTGTGCTATTCTAGTTTAATTCCTCCTGCATTGAGGATACAAATTTACATAATGGCCATGCTTTGTATCATTAGTAATATCTTTTGTATATGAATCAGGATTGAAAACCCTACTGTTATTAGGACTAGTAAACCTTTATGGGAAGGTGGCTATTAGGACTGGTAAACCTTTATGGGAAGGTGGCTAGTTTTGTTTGCCTACTTAAGTACTTGGTCCCTGCTCTAGCTATTATCAAGCATACATTGTTGTCTGCCCATTAGAGACAGCCTAAGGGATAGCTCCAAGTACACCAGCTCACAAGTTCAAACAGTTGTCTTCAACAATGGCTACAATTCCAAGTAAATTTATGTATTCTTATATTGAGTACAATGATCATATATATGCACACATTCAGTTTTTCTACTTATAAATCTTTCCTTGCTCAGATGTCAGAAACCAATGTAGCCAACTGGTTGAAAATATTACTCAGCTCATGAATGGTGGACCCAACATTTTGCAAAGCTTCAGCTGTACTCTACATTTTGCTGCTGTTGTTGGAGCAATGGTTGACTCTCAGCTCCCCATCTCTCTCCTTCCTGCAAATTGGAAATAATTTTTTTTTGTAAAAGGATGACAACCTCAAAATTTGTTATCTACATCAAACTAATCCCATAGGATACCGAACAAAGATAATAACCAAAATTTAAAAAATTAAATCCAAACAAAGAAGCGTAAGACTGAATCTCGAAGTTTTATAATTAAACATCAATTTATATATAAGTTCAAAAGTGAATTGTCTGCATAATAACACTGATAGTCCAAATTCTAAAATGTTTAAACATCAGAATTTGACAATTGGTAATTTATTGAAAAATGAAATATCATCATTGTCTTTATGCTGAATGTTCTGCATAAGGAAACTTACAGCCCAGAATAAAGAAGAAACAAAGAGATAGTGTTGGTACTTTTCAGGATCCTCAAGATGAACAAATGGCGCAAGCAGTAGCAATAGTTGTTCAACAATTCACATATAGATAAATCGGGATTTTAAATAATCCAGCACACAGAAACTAAGGTGATTTAGTATATCTAGAACCTTAGTTCCCAACCACATCCTTTTTTTATGACAGTTCATGATTGAAATATGTTCCAAGTAGATAAAGATAGTAAACCTTCATCAAGTATAGGAAAAAAAAATGCCTTTATTTGAGTTACTTCCAAACAACAGCTTTGATTCCTTCTTAAAAACTTATTTACAAAAGAAAGTAATTATGAGGTCCAACCAATAAGCAAAAGCAAGAGATGGATGATGAAAAAAATAAAATAAAAGAGAATTTAAAACTATTAACTCAAATTAAAAATTATAAAAAACTAGAAAGTTCCTCAGCCCTCATGTATTTAATTTTTAGTTCAAACTTACCTGATAAATTCCGCTCACAAACTCCAAAAGAGAGATGAATGGTAGAGGACCACTTTCAGAGGCTTGTGAAGTTTGGTTACTATCATGCAAAAAATCATGTGATACCAGTCCTAAGCATGCTCATAGCCGTCTCCTTTGATTCTTTGACAGGTAAGGAGTTGAACAGAAAATTGAATATTGGAAATAAAGGGGTGGAACAAAATAATACAAATACACAGGCAGAACAAATTAACAGAAACTAGATTGACTTATACTGAATGAAAAATACCAACTAACCTTGTCTCTGGCAAGTGGGTGAGATATGACGCAGGTGATCAACTTGTGAAGATAGGTGTTGTACATATATAGCTTATATCCTCGTCACCATTCTGCACATGTTACACCAATCCTTACAGTAATGCCAATGAAAAACAATATAGGGTTGTTTCTATTCAAAAGGAAAAGAATATAGGAAATGCAATACTGTAGATTAATCCCATTTGATACCGTCTGTTACAAAAAGTAACAATCCCCTAAAAGGCCTCAAACAGTCAATTAAACAAGCATAGAAAACTGACTTGATCAATGGGACCAGATGTAAGGCTACTTTGGTAACACTATGACATTGCAAATGGAGCGCCTTTGGATCCAAATGAGTAAGTAAGCCACCTTCACACTTCATGCAGGAAGTGAATGGCTCCTTTCTTCATAAGCTGTGAACAAACCCATGCAGAGGAAAGCAACTACAACTTGGGAGCAATCAATAAAAAGATTTGGATTTTTGATTGTAAATCTAAAAGTACCTATTCTGATCTTATCAACTCCTGTACCCATTTAAGTTTCAAACGTCATAACTACATGTGGTTTCCCGCAAAGGGTATATAGGTAATCTAGAACCAAATTCATCTAGATGCAACCGCGTTCTAAACTCTAAATCGAATCCCTGGTTCACCTCAACCAAATTTACCCTAAACACTACCCTCATTCCAAAATCAAAGCCCTCCAATGAGTCATTCACACATTAGAACTCTTGAACTACGAGTTGTTTGATCCCTCTCTAAGGGTACATAAGCAACCCATTCAGATATTCGGGTGCAGCCGCAAAAACAAACAAACACATCTCCCATAAATTGGTTTCTTCATAAATGGAATCAAATGATCGATGTTTTCCTATAACAATGGATTGTAACTAAGAGACACATTCTGTCTTGAATGGGTCGAACCCAAAATAATTAAAATTTTATTCACTAACTGACTACGAGTGAAATTATGTTGGGTGACATTTATGCTCAATGTGTGCAAATTTTTACTCAACACTATGATTGCAGCAGTAAGGCACAACACCGACCCAATATGAGAGTTGAAGTGGAGTCGTGAGTGAGGTCTTCGGCTATGAACTCGACCTTGTCGGTGGTCATGGATAGAGTGGCGCGGTCGGAGACCTTGTTTTCTCCTCTTTCTTCTCAGTAGTACTACTCCATCCCTTGTAAATTTAACTCAAGCCTTCAGCATTTTAAATTAGGTTGTTTCTCTTTTTAAACCTTTTGTTTTTAATAATCGAAGATGAAGAGTGGAGAGATGGAGAAACAGAGAAAGGGAGAATGAGTATCGACTGATTTGAAGAAAAGAAGACGGTCGAGTGAAGCTGAGTACGCACCACAGAAATTTTGAACTTGAGTTTACAACAAATGATATGCGGACAGCTGTTCCATATTCAGATATTGATCCCACATTGGGTTTCTTTTTATTTTTTTCTTTTTTTGGTTTCTTTTAAACTTCTTTTAGGCAAGATCTGGACCATTTTATAGTCTTGGGCAGCGTTTTATAAAACACTCAATTTAAAAAAAAAGGCCCGGACCGACAGGATCAGTCCGCAAGAGACCGAGCCGGACTTTGGGGCTAAAACGCCCAGCCATAGGTCTTAGTCAAGCCACATTTGACTGCAATCTTTTAATTGATCAATATACTTCATTTGCCGTACAAAAACGAAGGAAAAGAAATAAAGGAAAGAACAAAAAAACTGCTGCTGTGTTGCTCATATATTTCCCCGAAAGCCGACAGGTTCACAGTTGGCTAGGTTGATCTAATGGTCATTCTCGACGTTACGGGTTCAATTTTTTTGGGCTCATTTTCGCAGAACTGTATGCAGTAAGCTACATATACGCGTCGATTCCTTGTGCATCCATCTCTCTAACCCTGGTTTGTTTGGTCGTTGGTCTGCGCAGGCCGGCACGCCATGTCCGACTGTTTCTCGGAAGATTATAAGAAAACTCCTGCATGGTCGAGGTGCGAGACAAGATTAGACGACCAGAATTTGTTGCTGATCCGTTGAATTTGATTGTTTCTTCTGAAATTTGATAATATATATCTTCTGATCCACATGCCTAGCCCGAATTTATGTTCATCGTCTTCGATGGTTTTCAAAGTCAATGACATTCAATTACGTGCAGAAGCCATTTCAGATCAAAGATCAAACTCCTAATATGGAAACATATAAGAAAGAAACATCCGTGAAGTTAAACTAAAATCAGCCAAAAGTTTCTTTTCCTTTTCCAGGAATGTGTGATATAGCGGAAGCAATCCTAGAAGCAATCAATCAAACCCACTTCTCTGAAAACCAAACCACAAAACTCGTTGGTATGAAAGGTTGGTTCAATTCCATAATAAACTCTTCATAGAAAATGAAACTAATTGGAAATTAATAGTGTTGCTCTGACGTTAGGGTTACTTGTTTCCATATCTGCCAATTCTCAACATCAAGTTCTTGTAAACTACACAAGATGAACTTGCTATCGTAGTTGATGTTTACGTTCGAGTTCTTTTCTTCTTGCTGACCGACGATTACAGAAATTTACTTGGTGAAATTTCTGTTTTTTGTTTTGAATGTTTACTTATTAACAAGTTTGATCCATCCATGGTAAGGTTCTCCCTAATCCCAACACAACATCTCTTTAATTTCCCAAACCAAAAATGTACACAAGCAACTTAATCCCTCAACTATATATATAGAGATGTGTGATCTGGTTATAAGCCATAAGTTCGAAGATATCCTTCATACAAGATAAAGCAGCAAACCATTTATCATGTCTTCTGGTTCTACTTCTTCTCCACCCAGTGTCCGTGACACTATGGGGCACAAGGGACATGGATCAAATTCAAATCCACTGGTTAGTCAGTCGCCACCTCAGCAACCTGCTCAAGCTTGTCTAGGACATGGATCAAATTCAAATCCACCGGTTAGTCAGTCCGTGGCGACTCAGTCACCTGCTCAAGCTTGTCTAGGAAAAAACAAAAGGAGATAAGCAAATCGAATGACGTATTGTGCACAAGCTAGCTAGCTTTTTGTGCTTCTATTTCATATATTGATAATACATATATAGTAACAAAAGGGCTCATTTGATACCATTTTTCTTTCTGGTATTCCTTTCCTTCACATTTACCATTTCTATCATCAATCTCCATTTGGCCTTCGACCTTCGAAAGAAACTACCAAAAGAGGAAGGTAGTTACCAAATGGGTCCTAAGTATAGTAAGAAATAATACAATTGTTTTTATTCATTGTAGAATGTCTTTTCAACTTTTGCTTTCAGTTGTACTATATAATAAGAAATAATACATGTAATATATTATATGATCTTGTTCATATATGATGTTGCCATAATTCAGGATTTAGACTGTTTCTTAATTAATTGTCTCGTAGAGGATTCAAAGTTGCTGCTATTCTTTAATTTCGAAGTAACAAATGTTGGTCGCTGCACTATTGCATCTCCAATCATGAACCAGAACAGTTATTTCTTCCATGCTAATTACAGGCCGACTTAAAAGATCAACCAAAGAAATACAGTAGCAACAAGAAGAACCAGTACAAGAAAAATAGAGAATGATCAGTTGACTAGAATGGAACATATAAACTATAAGTTTTTTTTTTTTTGAAATAATGGGTATTGGAACCCAGTCAAGGTTGGAGGCCCCCACGCTCATGTTTTTATTAATAATATTTTGCCGCATCGGGGGGACGTAATACATATATCGAGCATGCATAATTGCATTACAAATATCCTCATAGAGAACATCATGTAAGAAGCCAAGAGCCTGAACTAAAAAAATATCCACAACATGATCTAGACTAGCAAAATGAGCCAACCGATTTGCTACACTATTTGCTTCACGATAAACATGTCGACTTCTAACATAATCAAAAGCTTGCATATAGTCTCTACAATCATCAAGAATTCGACTAACCTCTTAGTTATCCTCCGCTTGTCGATTCATGGCAGCAACAAGGATGGAACAATGACTCTCTATTTCCACCTCCTTCCAACCCTTATGAATTGCTAAAAGCAACCCAGCTTTGCAGGCCTCAGCTTCATTATGAAGAGCTGAACTCAAATAAGGGATCATTCTGGACCATGCTCCTTTGAAGTTGCCAATATCAACACGGATTACAACCCTAATGCCTCCTCTCCCATCAGTATTCCTATAAGCACCATCGATGTTTATTTTTAGTCTCCCCCTAGGGGAAAACGTCCATTTTGGAGCAACCCCTTTATTATTCTTTGTTGGCACCTTCAAGGATGAAGACGCTGATACTCAAAGAGAAAATGCATGGCCCAACTAACAGCATGCATGGGGTTAAAAGTCCCCCATCCTAGACTTATTTATTCCTTTCTGACCAAATAGTCCAAAGCAGCATAAAAAAACACCTCAATTTGTTGCTTGGTGATCATGTCTAGCATATCAAGAACCCAATTCTTTATGGACGTAGTTGCATGGCTTCTAGCACGTAGCCCTAGAGAACTATATAACCAGAAACATGCAATAACATTGCAATCTTTAAAAACATGTAAACTGGTTTCAGTCTCACAGAACAAAAAACATATACCTGGTCAATCACTGGTCATCTCACTGAACCCTTCTGCTCAAGCTACCAGCTAGCTTTCGTCGGAATAATGTTCTTGCACAGTCTCCAAATAACATTCCTCACTTTTGGTTGAACCCTAGCTCGCTAATTATTAACTTCCATAATCTCTTATCACCTTGTGCATTGGACGTGGAGGCTTGTGTAGGAAGAGAGGCAGTGTATCTCGCAATGTGATACCCACTATTCACATTGTAAACTCCATGCTTGTCAAAATGCCATATTAGCCTGTCCGCCGGGTTTCTCAAACCAAGTGGAATCTTATGTACGTATCAACTCAACTTCATCTTCGAAAAACAACTCCTCTAGCCAATCAAGCATCCAAGTGTTAGACTCCGGGTAAATAAATCCGCAACCCGTAAGTCCTCCAAGCCTTACAATTTATACCATACGTAAATCGTTAAACTATACGTTAGGATGACTAAGAATATTACAATTTATCTTCAATTTTTTTTTCTTTAATATCACTCAGTTATTGGTACAAATTTAATGCATTTTTAGTTCATTTTCTACATGAGGTTTATATAGGGTTACATCATGTATACAAAAGGCAATACGTAATAGTTATACTAATCAATCGCACATTACAAGTATTTCAATCGCATACATTACATACTAATCAATCGCATACATTACGAGTCTGTCAATCGCATACATTAAGTAATACCTATTGCATGAATAATCATAATCATTTACAACAAGGCTTGATTTATATGAACCTAAAAAGATAACTCATATGTCTACTAGGTGTAGTTCAGATTCTTTGGAATTGATTTGATACTTGAAAAAATTAGGCTTCTCTCTTTGTTTTATTATTTGGATCTGGAAGAATAACATGCAAAACTTAACTACAAGTAAAACTTCAAGAAACAAAAATACCAACATTCAGACCTCCACTAATATCTAAAGCTGTAACAATGACGCAAAATAAAAGACACATAGCTGGAACTCCATTTTATAATCTATTAATTCACAAATTTTAAGCCAACTTACCTCATCAAAGTTTGGAATGCGGGCTTACTGAACTAGAATCAGTCTCTTCAGAACCATCTTCTAAATTTGTAGCAGGGGTGAAATAATTTCACTTTGCAAAAACAGTTCCCAAAAATCTCATTCTAGTCTGGAACATATATACAAAAAATCATAATCAACGTCATATGTCTTTCCTTCAACAACCATCTAATATATAAAGAGAAGTTAGAATTATAAGCACCGATAAATTGATTGAGTAGACTATCAAATATATAAACACCTAATATATACATTATATATACACACACACACCAAATATTAAACATCTCCTATCTGGACTGCATGAAGCTTTCAACAATGGATCCATCAGCTCCATGCACTTCCCCATTCATTCCATAATTGATTATCCATATCCACATGCATTGACAGACAAACATGATGGTACATTCAAGAATGAGAAAGATATAGGCATCCTAATTCAACAAAACCCATGCCATTCTGGTTCGCACCTGCCACGCCCCACTTGTAGGTAACTAATTAAGACAGCAGAATATTAATGCAAGTAGTGAGAAACAAAACAGAGATTAACACCAATAGAGCAAATCAAAGAATCAAACTCACAGTATCAACTCTACTTCAACTGCAATTTCCTCTAGCTCATGGCTAGTCGGAATGGGCCTTTATCTCCTTCCCCAAGCCTCCACCACATCCGACTAATATATAAATCCAATTGGTAAAAGAAAGAAATTTCCATTATAGGCAATCACATAGATAATACAATTTCATCCATTCATTCCATCAAATTCAAGCCTAGAGCAGTTGAAACCAAGAACCCAATCAATTTAATAACACAAATTCACATCATGTACATGAGTCTGAAAATTTCGCACTTCAAAGTCAAGATGATGTTAGGAAAGTATAGGCTTCAACACATCAAGGTATGTTTTAAGTAGAGTGCTTGCAGATGTTTCAGGTAAAAAGATTAAGCATGTTTGAGGTTATTTGGTCAGAGATAGTCACATGTTTTCCCCTCTTTTTGTGCAAGGAACAAGTTTGATATGAAGGATCTAAATAAACCACAAGTTAACAAGCACATTAATGGTCAACTTCTATATAATACCCACAATTTTTGGCTCATCCAACCACATATGAGAGAGCATCTTCAGAATACAAAATTTTGCATCCAATAGTCTAAGCCCTACAACAACTATATAGAATCTTCGATCTATCCACCGATTGTCAATTGATATGGATACAAATGCACCATCTAAACAACTGCCATTCAAGAAACACATAAAGAACAGAAAGTATGAAGTTTGCATAAGATACAAACAACGATAAGTTTCTAGATGCAAGGATATGAGATTTAAAGCTACAGGCTTTATTTATATGAACCTAAAAAGATAACTCATATGTCTACTAGGTGTAGTTCAGATTCTTTGGAATTGATTTAATACTTGAAAAACATAGGCTTCTCTATTTGTTTTATTATTTGGATCTGGAAGAATAACATGCGAAACTCAACTACAAGTAAAACTTCAACAAACAAAAATACCAACATTCAGACCTCCACTAATATCTAAAGTTGTAACAATGGCGCAGAATAAAAGACACATAGCTGGAACTCCAGTTTATAATCTATTAATTCACAAATTTTAAGCCAACTTGCCTCATCAAAGTTTGGAATGCGGGCTTGCTGAACCAGAATCACTCTCTTCAAAACCATCTTCTAAATTTGTAGCAGCTATTACATCATCAACAAGAGCATAGGGATATGACATTAGTAACAGGAACATTACACCCCAATATAACATGCAATGTAAAGCTTCTTTGATTTTCTACAAGCTCATGTTACAAACACTAACAAAATTATTAAGGGAGAAAAATGATGGGTCTCTTGTGAACCACTTCCTTTTTTGTTCTTTACTTAAGAAATAAAAAAGACAGAGAATGACTGGTTGTGCAAGAGAATGTTTAGACATTTTTTCCAAGTACTTGTTTATACATAACGTATATGCCAAACTCACTAAGTAAATGAGCGCGCAAGTTGTGAAAAGATTGAAATTCTGAAATTTCCAAATCAATCAAGCTCACTATATTTTGTCAAATGGATCTCAATATTGGCAAAGAAATGAAAAATGTTTGGCCTAGCAAATTCCAGAACAAACTTTTAAGTACTACATTACTGGGCAGTACAAAGAATGACTAGATATGGCCATAGAGTTCTCTGAGGCTTGTACTATTTGTTCCAGTTAATAAGAGTATATCTTTAATTAACAGGCCACAATTTGGATTTTTGAAAAAGCAAACAAACATAATTCATCATTTCAAAACCCATTTGAATGATACAATCAGGAAGAATAACAAGATCAAGTCAATATAGGTTAAACAGAACCTAGGCAATAAACTTACATAAACCTACATAAAAATAACAAGATAAGTTACATAAACCTACTCCAGAACTGTGGGATATGTACTATGAGATATGGTTGTCGAAGCTTATTTCTAACAAAAGTTAGAACATGAAAGCACTTTCACCCCATCCCACCAACTTACCACACGAGGAAACATGTGCTATAGATATGTTAAACAGAACCTAGGCAATAAACTTTACTGATACCTAAATCTTCTGAAGATTGTCTGTATCACCTTCAAAATCCTTTCAATTACTTTTCCTAACACTAAACATGTCATTTTAACTTAGCATCAAGAGACTAGTAAAACAAAACACACACATCCATGAGAACACAATTATTAGAATAACCCAACAAACTCCAGATTTCTACTTTCAAGTACTGATAACCAAATTGCAAATTCCAAATTAGATTATCTACTGATGGAGGGCCAGAAGAACTTACATATGATTTCTAAAGATGGAGAGCTGCGTACATATAACACTTTCTCTGACCGTCTCCATATCGAAAAACATTAGTAAAGTTGCGGTCTTTACACTGTCCAAGTTCTTACACCACACGACTGTGAAATCCCAACTCTTGTTCTACCCAAGTTCAAGTTTGTAATTTTAGTATATGATGTCCCTAGGCTACCTCACACTCACAATTCAGATCCAATTAGCAAACAAAGTGCCTAAAATTCAGCTCAAATTCGAAAGAATTAGATTGGGGAAGAACTAAGGCACTGACCTTTGGCGTCGGAAAGGTCTCCGGGTCGACCTGAGGAGAGAGAAAGCCAATGAGCAAGTTGAGGAGGTAGATCCCCAAGCCGTACGACACGATGTAGAATCTCGGAGGATGTAGACCAAGGCCAAAGCGGAGTAGTTTTGTCGAGCATGTTGATATCGGCGCGACACGCCCTTCTTAGCCCTAATTTTGACATTTTTGCCTTCAATCCCAAATCCAAAGCTCCACCGAAAGCAACAACCACCATTGCCGAAAGATCTGAAGAACCCTAGAGGTTACCCATTAGGTTTTCAACCACCTCTGAACTAGAAAATCCCAAACCAATCAAATCACACAAATGAAGGCCTTCGCTATTTCCTAGATCGAATAACCCATTGGGTTTTGATCGGGGTTTGTTAGAGAGAGCTTTGGTTGAGGTTTGTTGAAGAAGAGATGGTGTTGGGGAGAGAGACAGGTCGGGGTTTGTCAAAAAGAGAGAGATCTGTTGAACAAGAAAGTGAGGGTTTTGGTTTTGGACTTGTGGAGAGAAAGAGAGAGAGGCTATGTCGAGAGTGAGGAGTGAGGCTCTTGGTTTTGGGGTCGATCTGGTGTTATTTTTGTTTTTTTTTTTTTTTGCTTAAGTGTAGGATTTCAAGCCCTACCCTATCAATTTGGACAAGCCATGCAAAGACTCACACAACAGAATTTCATAACAATGTGGTATGAATGCATCCGTTTTAAATTTGTGGTTTGTCTCCTATCAATATGACTTCTCCCTTTGGGGAGTTGGAGAAAAATGGTGGTGGGAAATCTCCCTCCTTTTTGTCAAGTTTTTGATCAGACCACAGTTATATTATTTCTTGTCATATGATCAATACACGTTGGGCAAAATTTGGGGTTTCATATAGGGTTTAGCACCACTTACATGGTGGGAAACTTGGCGCTCAATTTTTTTTAGCGTCACACAATAGTTTTTATCTTAAACGTCTTCTGAACTAATTCCTAAGTCTCTATCAGACGACTGCTCTTACAAAAATGACGTCTGAAAAAAAAATTCAATCACACAACAGATAATTGCATAGCGTCGTCTGATTCAATTTTTGTAGTAGTGGATATAGATTAATAAGGGATGAAAATGGTGATACCAATTTTAATTTCATTTTTCAGTGTCAGACAATAAAATTTCTAATATTTATTTAGTGACAATAAAATTCATGTTACAGTACCAATTTCATAGAGAACTTACGACTCATTACAGGAGGGCACAAATAGAATTATGACTTAAGTTTAAGTTATTTAGAACATCACATTTTTGACGTGAACAAATAATAAAAAGATATGCATGCATTGTCAATAATGGAAAAGTAATGCTCGGGAATAAATTTCTACATGCAATCAAAATATAAGAAGTCAATTTCCGTGTACACTTTACTCACAATTGAGAACGAAGGATGAGGTTTAGATCACGAAAGGTAGATAATGATTTCATCGAAGTAACTGAGGTCCATTTTTTTTTTTTTAGATGTGATCCAAATTGAGCACAAAAGGAAATTAATCATATATTATTGTGACACCAGCTTGATAAATTAAGATAGAGAGTTTTTTTAAAAATTTATTTTGTTCTAGGGAATCAGAAATTGAGAGAAAATTGTTGTGTATTCTCATTGATAATAGGGGCCTCTTTATATAGAGGATTACAAGGCATAAAGTCTGAATCATACAAGGAATTATAATCTCTAGATTCTTATAATCAAACCCTATTACCACTAGGTCAAGCAACCTAGAGTTTGGGCCAAACACAAATTAGGGTTTTACTTGAACACTCCCCCTTGTGTTGCCCAAATGCGGTGCTTCTCTCGTTGCCTCGCTAAAAACCTTGCCGAGTAACAAAAACCCAATGGGTCAAAAATAACCTCGGTCGAAGGGGAAAAAGAGCACAACACACCCTTCACGTTTAGAGACATGCTGAGACCTCCCCCTGATGTGTGCATCTCCCCCTGATGACTACGATCATTGGAGTTCGGATAACTTCCACAAACGATGCTACCATCATGTTTCTCGAAAGTGGAATTTAGGCAATGACTTAGTGAGCACGTCTTGTCATATTATCCTCAGATCAAACCTAGTTCACTTTGGTATTTGAGGAGAGTCTGTTGTTGCTGATTATGCATGGTGTTGTTGCTTTTGATGTAGCCTTGCTTCATTTGTTCAAAACGAACAGCATTATCTTAAATGCTCGTAGACTTATCTTGTGGTAGACTTCAAACCACAATTGTTCGAACATGTGTAATTATGGATCCAATCCATAAACATTCACGAACCACTTCATGAAGAGTAACAATCTCTGCATGGTTCGAAGATATAGCGACTAAGGTCTGTTCTGTAGACCTCCAAGATATCACAATCTTTTCCCATTGTGAACACTTAACCAGTTTGGGAATGACCTTTGTATGGGTCTGAGAGATACCCAATATCAGCAAAACCTTCCAAAACACTTATGTCGTTTTGGGGTGGGGATAGAGAATGCAAGCTAGTGTTGGCGACATTTCTGGTGTGTGATGGGTCCGAATCCATCATCTCTCTGTAGGGATAGAACAAGCTCATATCAATCGTACATCTCAAGTACTGAAAGATGTCTTTTACACCAATCAAATTAAGTCACACTGGCCCAGAGCTATACCTTAACTAACAAGTTCACTGCAAATGAGATGTCCGGTCCTGTGCATTGAACTAAGTACAATAATGCACCTATTGTACTCAAGTAAGGTACTCCTGCCTCTAGCACATTTTCGTCATCATCCTTTGAACGAAGAGGATCATTTTCAAGATCAAGACTACGGACGATCATGGGGGTACTTGAAGGTTTGACCTTGTCAAAATGCCTAAGCATCTATCAACATGATGCTCAAGTTCCAAACCGAGACATAATCGTGTTCTCCCAAAATTCTTCATCTCAAACTCAGATTTCAAGTGTTCAGCGGTTTCCCTTAATTCTTTAAGGACTTCCAATGAAGATCATGTCCAACATGAACCGTGATAGAATCCGAAACTTGTTATGGAAACGCGTGGCCATATCCCTTCCCAATCAAGTAGTCATCTTAATGAGCGTTTCAATCTCTTTGTAAACGCGCTCCGTGGTCTAAAGCCACTTGACTTGGGTAAATGAAGTTCACCATGAACCTTCATGTATATTTCGTATCTAGATCCTCATAGAGATACGTAGTGACCACATTTGTAAGCTGCATAATCAGTTATTCAGAAACTACCAAACTGACAGGGTAGTAGAGTACAAAGACATCCAGTAAGAGAGAATATGTCTCATTGTAGTCGATTCCAGGGCGTTTTGTGAGAAGCCTTGCGCCATAAGGCAAGATTGCCATCTCTTTTTCTCATCACGTATTCTAACGAAGACCCATTAGTCAATAGGTTTTATGTTAGGAGGTGTTGGCATCACTGGCTCAAAAACCTTCCTCTTCGTTAGAGAATCCAATATAACCTGGATCACATCTTTCCATTTAGGCCAGATTTTTCTACGTTGGCATTCATTCATCAACGGAGTGTGGTTCGATATCATCGGACTCAACAAACTCATGCGTAATGGAAAACTCGATTACATCATCAATTATAATGGAGTTTCTATCCCACATCTCATGTACACTAGTATAATTTTCATAGAGCTCTATATTCTCAGGAATAGGTTCTGACGTTGAGGCGTCCCCCAAAGATAACCATAACCCGGAAGATTCTCATGAGACGGATTTTGAGTCTTGATGATTGAAGGATTGGAATGTGCCAAAATATCCTTCGAACTCACGGGCCTCTCACGCATCCTAGCTGGGGCTATGGCCTATAACTCCAGAGTACCACTCTCTTTGGCATTGGTGCCATGTCTACCTCTGTGTAGGGTGGTGCTACGTCCTCTTGTAGGGACGTACTTCCTTGCAGGCATGTTTGCAGCATATTTGTGTGATCTCGTCACTTTAACAGGGATCGAGATGAGACATAGTGGGGACAGGCCACGACAATTCCTGTCGTTCCTACTAAACATCCGTGTTCTTATCTCCCCCTAACGACGGGAAGACTGTCTCATCAAAGTGACAACCCGCAAATCTAGTGGTAATGAGATCGCCTTGCAAGGGCATTAAGTGGCGGACAATTGTTGAAGTCTTAAATCCAACGTAGTTGCTGATTCGTCTATAAGGACCCATCATAGAGCACTGTGGCGACGCAATTGGCATATAAGTGGCACACTCAAATATGCGTAAGTACGATACTTGTACCCAGTCACTAGCTGTAACGCAGAGGTAGATTGAGTGGCGGTAGGTCGTAGACGAATGAGCATAGCTGCATGTGATATTGCATCACCCCAAGCGGATGTAAGGAAATTGGTGCGCATTACCAATGTCCGGACTACCATCGTCGTCGTTTCAGCGAGACCATTCGGATGTGCTCATGGGAATATGATGTCCAACATCAGTCCTAATGCAATAACCATCGAAAGTTTTCGATGTAGACTCTCTAGCAATGTTAAATCCAATTGACTGAATAGAATGATCCAGGGAGTGAGGCCGTTGTCATATGATATGTGCTAGGAGTGTAGCATAAGGAGCATTTACAGATAGACTGATGCGGCTGAAATAGCCTCACAATTTAACCCTGCAAAATGTAGTTGTTAGTATAAGATAAGCAGGGATCGTTCAGTCCGGGGATTGTAGGGTACACCTACACAAAAAGGTCAATTAACAAATAAAAGAATAAAATGGAGGTTTTGAAATTTGGTTCCTAATCTAATTAAAATAAAAATGAAACAAATAAACCTATCTACAATGATCGACTTCTTCACACTTAAATCAGAATTTTCAAACCATATCAACATGCAATGAATTGTTTCAATCTATACAACCTAAAATCATGCCAACACTAAATATCAGAAATGAATTCGAAGTACAAGTCTGAAGAGATCGAGTACCACTTTAATTCTTCTTTTTAATCTCCTAAGTTAGGAAAAGTCCATAACTTAAAATATTTCATATAAAACATCACGTTAATACTAAAGAGCATCCGTCAACACTAAATATGAATCATTAAATGCAATTAGAATTCTGAATCCAAACATGTATGCATCTATAAGAAGTTACAAACGCACAAACATGTAGCATATAATCTCGACCATTGTACATAGCCTTTACCACTTCAATTTATGCCCCAAAACGATTAGGTGAATTAGAACACAAATTTGGCTTTATTAACCTACATATTAACATCATTATTCAACCAAAATCATATGCTTAAAGATATAAAAGATGACACAAAATCATATTGTAAAGATATCATAAACAACTAAAAAACATAAAGAAATGAATCTGAAAATTACTAACATAAACTCATCCTCAACAAAAATCCAACTCCAATAACAAAGTTCATAAATGAAATCTGAAATTCAATACTAAAGGGTATGAAAATAGAAATAAGGGCCATGAATTACACTTTTTGATCTTCAAGGAAGCTTGGAGAACATCAAGAGAACACACAGCTAGGCCTTCAAGAACATGAACAGCCTTGGAGAAGTCCTAAAGCTTTTCACGACAAGAGGGTTTTTCTGAATATTTGGAGAGGGTTTTGGAGATAATAGAGCTAAGATAATGAACTCAATTTTGCATGTAGAATTGATGATTTTGGAGTAGAGAATGGCTGCTATTTATAGTGGAATTCTTATCTCTTGTGATGCAATCATGGCCAATCATCTAGAGGTGATTTCTCCTCCAAATTTGCTTGATTTTCTCCTGACAAAGTCTTGATTTTTCTGATCTCTTTTCCCCTTAATGACTCATTGTATATTCCTTGAATAGTGACCAGATACATCCCTTATTCCTCTCATTTGAATTGCACTAATATGTTCTTCCAATTGTGCACATAATGAACTCCTACAATCAAGAAAAATCAGAATTTAATTAGAGTTTATAATCAATAGAAAATAAGATAATCATGAATAAATATTGACTACAAACACTCCCTTTTATCTCCTTGAAATCTTCCTGATTTATTTAAGTCTTCTTTTCTTTTAAGTTTTCCTTGATTTCATCAATCAAGAGTTCTTAATATGATGGACTCCTAAATTATCTCTTTAAAACAAGAAAATCAAAAATAGAAAAGTTCAAATGAAGAAAGTTTCCCTAAAACAAAATAGGAAATATTTCCTAAAACGAAAGAGGAAAGTTTCTAAAATGACTTGTCCTTAATTTACGCTTATTTCTGCTCTTTTTCGCCTGTTTTCTCCATTTTCGTCCTTGAAGTACTTAAAAACAGAAACTATGTTATAAAAATTAATTTTAAGAGAATAGCTTAGCCAAATGAGGGAAAATACATATTAAAAACTTCACACTTTGTGCTCTTATCATGAACAATGGCACAACATGTGACCAGCGTGTTTGCGTGTCAACCTAAATCATGAGATATTTAAACGTCCGCAAGTTGGTTGAACTAGTCCATAGAATCCCTACGGATTTTATGTAAGAACATAATGAGTATTTTCATATCCTTTGCATAGGACCGTCTCATTCCTAATTTCCCTAAGGAACAGGCTTTGTAAACCGAGCGAGAGGCTTTAAAAGCAACCAATGAGGATTTTGGTTGGGCCTGAGTGTCTGAAACGCTATTTGAAGTTCGGTGATTGCAACATCACCTGGGGCATCATCACCATGATGTATGCTATCCATGGTGTTATGAATAAAGACTATGCCAACCGTAGGTTGGTGGTGGACGGCGGCGGCTCCGGAGGCAGCGGCGGCGGTCACACTTAGTCAAAGAATCAACTTTTGATTCATGCTTTGTTTCGCTCGAGAGAAAGGATGTCCATGCGAAGTCTTTAGTAGACGGATCATCATATCATGACTATGATGACCTATCCTATCCTGACAAAGCCAATATATGTCTAAATCCAAGAGATCTTCTCTCATAACTTCATTGGATTTAATAGCTCGAATAGTGACATAGAGTTCACTAGAGAGACACATAAACTTCTCTAAGATGCGCCTTTATTCGCAATCGTTAGAGGCATTGCAAAGGAACTCATTTCCGTTCTCTACATGCGTTTTCGCATGGAATCCGTTGGCTATTCATAGGTGTGATTTGCCCTAGGAGCGTAGAGAGTTTCTGTGACAGTAATCAAGGTGCCATTTGGCAAGGGGAACTTGGGCTATTCCATGTCCTTGAATTAATACTGATGACCCAGCCATCATAGTCACAAAGTAATATGCTCAGAATCAAAATTGAGTCATAATGAAAAGAACTCGAAATTTTATTCATAAGCCAACGGAATACATCATTGTCTTTTAACCATTGGGAAAATCTAATCCAAATGCTAGCTAATGCAAAACAAAGGTAGTCGTTTGACTTCTTTCGGTAATTCCAAAATAAATATGACCAGGTGAGTAGAGAGATGTCGATGGAGCAAAGCTCGCTTAAGTACCACTTATCTCAAAACCTTCCTAACATCACATTCATTTTGGATGAGCCTATGTGAAGAAAAACTAAACCAATGGCATTTACTACAAAGTATATGGCAATTGCCTATTACATCTCTTGGAAAAATAAAGACTAAGCTGAATTGGCGATCAATTGATCCCAGCCAGATTTATAGTTTTTAACCCTTCACTCTAGATCATCTACTTGATCTTCTTGTTCCATAGTGAGCTTCTCTTGCTTCACAATATGCTTTGTAGGTTGTGACAAGTTCTTCACGAGCTCTACAAATGTGTGCCCAATGATCAGACACTCCACATTGAGAACATACATCTCTTTGCTCAAACTCCATTGATTGAGGCACTTTGAAAGCGTCATTTAGATAGCTCTTAGTGTTGGTGTCACCACCAACATGGCCAGAGGCGTTGCCTCCCTCTCTCTTTCCACCTTGACCTCTTCGGTTCCGTGTTCGCCTATTTTGGCGGTTACCTTCCCAAGTAGAGCGATTATATGGACCAGAACGTCCAAATGTATCCCTAAGATTAGGGTTTCGCTCTTGGCACCTTCTCTTAGGGGCGTGACTATAATTGGATTCCGGAATATGCTATATTTCCACGTATCTCGAATTATAGTTCTTTACAAGGATGTTGTCATGCTTTTCAGTGACATTCATAGCTCCAATGAGCTCATGAAACCTTGTGATCCATCCTGCAGTAACATCAATTCGATAGTTCTTAGCAACCATTAATGCAGAGACGGGGAAGGTAGAGAGAGTCTTCTCAATCAACATCGCATGTGTGATATCTTTACCATAGAATTTAATGCGAAGTGCTTCCGAGTTGTAGTTAAGAACTGACTTGAAATCACAGAAGCGTAGGCTATGCCATCTCACTTCTAGGTCAGGAAGCAGGGAGTCACGGACGTTGCCAAATCTTTCTTCGAGTGAGACCCACAGCCTTCTGGGGTCTTCTCCATTCATACACTCGTATTAGAGCGAATCATCCATATGACGAGTCATTAGGATGACAGCTTTCGCCTGATTTGCCTCTAAGGCTGCTCTATTTTCTTCCGAAGCTTGAGGTTGCTCAACAGTTAGCACGTCCTGGCTAGGCTCGAGAATCATATCCAGAATTCCATCGGCCTTGAGATGCTAGTGGACATCACGAACCCACCTGTGATATCCAGAGCCAGTTGTTCTTAATGGAGCAAAGTCCAATTTGTTCAGGTTACTCATCCTAAAAGAGAACAAGAAATTAGGGTTAGTTTCGGAGTGTAAAAGGCTACTACGAAAACATATAAAATTCCTTAGCGTAATCGCTTCTAAGAAATTAGGAATTTATGAGCATAATCGCTTTCAAGAAATTAAATTCCAAGAGGTATTGGATTAGATCGAAACAATGACATAAGTGGTCGATCATAAATTCTCTACAAACTCTAAGTTTGGAGATCTCAACAAGCTCTAAGCTTGCAGTGAGCACGAACCCCCACAGTTCGGCTTAATTTGGTCTCCCCTATGATGAAGAAAGGTGGGTAGAAGAAGGGAGGTTGCAAGTCCCCGAAAAAGAAGAGAAATTGAATTTAAAAACTCTAAAAAAAGGGGAATGTTTAGTAAAAAAATCTCTCGAAATAGGTCGCCGGAAAATTTGACCTGAAAAAATGGGCGGAAAAGTCGTCTGCGGCGGTCGGAATAGTGGCCAGAAAGTTGACCGAAAATGGTTGACCGGCGTTGACAGTGATGACGTGGTGCTAGTCCGGAGCTGACGTGGCTGCTGACAGGTGCTGACATGGCAGAGTCTGTGGTAGTGGGCCTGATTCTGGGCTGCGACAGTGGGCCTGCTTTACAGGCTTGGCCACCTCTTTTTTTCTCTCTGGGCCGCTGACTTCTTCTGGGCTTATGGGCTGCCACTCCCTTTTTTTTTCCTTCTTTTTTTTTTTCTCTCTGCCGGTTCACGGGGCATATACTGTTGGAGCCCAGTTCAATGGATTTTATGCAGGTTCAGGGAATAATTTTTCCGGTTCCCGGATTCTGGGGTTGATATGCTACCGGTGATGAAATTTAGTAGAAATTGGAGGTCTGGAAGGTGGTGAACCGGTGGAGTATTTTCTGGGGGTTGTATAGAGCTTCCGGTGGCCGGTTCGGTAGGTTTCATGCCGGTTCTTGGGGTAGCGCCGCCGGTTCTAGACTCCTGGGATCGAGTTCTTCAAGGTGTGAGGTGGAGGCAGAAAAGGCTTCAAGGTTTTGTATTCGGATTCAAGATTTTTAGCTTCTTGAATCAGGGTTTGGCTATTTATTTCAGGGTTAGGGCTTCGTGCTGATAACGTGTTCTAGGGAATCAGAAACTGAGAGAAAATTATTGTGTATTCTCATTGATAATATGGGCCTCTTTATATAGATGATTACAAGACATAGAGTCTGAATCATACAAGGAAAGATAATCTCTAGATTCTTCTAATTAAACCCTATTACCACTAGGTCAAGTAACCTAGAGTTTGGGCCAAACACAAATTAGGGTTTTACTTGAACAAAATTAAATTAAATTTAAAAAAAAAAATTTAAAAAAAAAAACCCTTATCATGTTGGAATTATTATTTACCAACAAGTCACAGCTCACCGATATAAAATTAAAATAGAGATGCTCGATTGGTGTCTTCAATCAAGAGCTATGATCCTGATTCTTTGTTTTTCTTTTTGCTTGATGTGTTCCTTCAGTCTTTCATTTTCGAGAACACCCATCACAGATTACAGAAATTGAATGATATGTAGTTGTGACGAAGGTAGAGTGGGCTGACACTATGCCAATAATGCCTTCAGACGACACACTTCAGACGACAGAATTTTTGTTTTCTGTTGTCTGAACTTTTTAAACTTCTTTAGACAACATATAAATTAATTATGTTGTCTGAATAGCATGAAAACCCATACTATTTCAAGTTTTTCATCTTTTTTGTAAGTTGAAAAATTAAAACTACATATAACTGTTGTTGAAAAAAACTGATAAATTCACATTAAATATTGAAAGTTAGGACAACATTTATATGTTGTCTGAGTAAATAGAGAAATAGCTTCTCTTAGCATGACCAAAAATACATTTTTGACACAACTAAACTTATCCATCCTTTTTGCCCTATGACCCCGTGTTTTTCCCACACAAACTGAAATTTTCAAAAACTCATCTTTCTTTCGATGGCACCTCTCTTGACCTAGAGGTTCATTCCATACAAACTCGGATCAATTCGTTCATGTCTCAAAACCAAGAGAGGTTCTTCTCCCCCAGAAGAGATAGAAGCTACAAACGCACTCTCTGAGCTGAGTTTTTGAGAGAGAAGAATCTTCTTAACCTCTCTCCGAGCTTGTGGCTCTTGTCACTGTTAGTGGAGTTCTTCGATTTGAAGAACGAACGAGTCCAAATAATTCATTCACCGTAGTTCATTGGTAAGCCTCTTTCTTCGTTAATCTTAGGATTTCGACTTTGGTTTGTTTTGGATTTTAGGGTTTTGTTGGATATCGATTTGGCGGTCTGGGCGCCAAGATTGGGCGCTAGGTACTGAGAAAATCATGTTAAAGCAGCTCAATCTCTCAACGCTTTTATCACTTCTTTCACTTCGATGAAATCCCAGACCTCTCTCTCGGATTCTCAGTCTCCTCGATCGTAGAAGGTAGCAGCCCGGTAGTCTGGCGGCACACTCCACTCAGTGATTCTTCTTTCGGTCTCTCTTTGCATCCGAAGTCCATCACTTAGTCTCGTCGTCGTCTCTCTTTCTCTCTGTCTCACATCTCTGTTTGAACTTTTACCGGTACCGGCCTCACTCAGTGATTCTGTGTCCTTATCTCTCCTCGTAAGACCCTCTTTCTCAAATAGTGTTATTCAAAAATTGAATGTGTTGCTATATCTCATGTTCAACGCCTTGTAATTAGTTCTTTTTGGAATTAAGCAATTAGCTACTGAGCCTACTGTTATGAGCTTGTAAATAACATGACGGGGATGAATGGATGATTAATAACTAATCTTTATTTGACGCCTTTAGTTGCAAGTTTTGACTTGGTGCTGCATTTTTCACTCACCTCACTATTCAACAAGACATGTTTCATCACTTACTGATTTTAACAAATGTAGTTTTTGATATTAAGCAGTTCCCTATTGCTTGTTCAACTTGATTGTTACTTAATTTAGTTCTTAGTTCTTATTAGTTGTTAATCAATGAGAATGATATGTTTAAAGTTCTTTGTATAGAAAGATAGAAAGTGCCCTCTGTTGCTGCTGAATTTGATTTCGTGCAATGAATTGTGGTATTTGTTTGGTAGATTTTGCATAAAGTTTGCCTTTTGAAGGATTTGGGCATTTTTTTGTTTTACAAAGTTGAATGGATGTTGTTTACAGAAAAAGAGAAAGAAGAAAAAAAGATTTCTAGGGTTCATAGTTTGATTTTATTTGAGTTGAAACTTAGTATTATTTGTAATTGCCAAGTTGATATTTAAGAGATTTGAGAAGTTTTGGAATAGAAGAGTCAGTGTTTTACTTTTTACATGTCATTTTCAGTTGCAGAGAGCTTGATTGTAATGGAAATATTAGTGCAATGTGTTATTAAGTTCTAGGCCGTGGAATGTCAACCACACTACGTATTTGGAAAGCTTAATGGGGAGTTGGCAAATGCAGAGAAGAGAGCAAGGGCTGCAGTAGCAGCCGCAAATCCAACTGATTGGTTCCCTTCAACTGTAAGTGTTCTTCCCTTTGAGCTGTCATTGTTTTCAAGATTGCCTATATAATACTACCAATGTAATTGTATATTTGTAATTTGGTGAAACTAATCATATATTTCCTCATTTCAGCTTGATCCTTCTATTAAAGAAGTATTTGACGTAGCATATGACAATGTATATGCATATCATTTAGCCCAGAAGTCAGCAGAGAAAACTGTTGATAATATAAAGGCAAGTCTATATTTTACTCCAATTCCTTCTATGTAAACAGATACTTCAAGTATCTCAAAACTTTTCAAGGTGTCCAATGTAAACGAGTGGCAAGAAGTATTGTTTTTTTTAGGTCTTTATGTTCCAAGAGGAACTACAGTTTTACCTTCTACTGCTCTAATACTTGCAGTTGTAAGTTGATCATATTTCTTAAAACTTTTCTTCTCATAGTGGGTCATCCTATGATGTTTATCACGATTATCAATTATGATGTTACAACGATTTAATAAACATCTGCTTTATTATGGAACTTATTTATATCTTGAATTGGTTGGTTAATATAGGTAACAAGTTCGATTCGATCTGCAAACGATTTCTGTGCTTAATTTAATTTATAGTTAATATCTGTTAAGATTGGATTATCAAATTGGTCTATAATCATTCTATTGCCACTGCCAAATTGGTTACTTACGTTGAGTTTATTGAATATAAAGGTTATATTGCAAAGCTCTTACCAAATGATGTCATATAGCTGACCCTAAATAATAACAGCTTTATTATTATTACGTATTATTTGTGAAGGAGGTGATGATGCCATGATTTGGTGGACAGAAAAGGTTTAGTTAGATGGCCTATTTGTCTTCTGGTGGAAGCCTATTCATTCTGAATTTGAGTGATTAAAAGCTAAAGATATTAGTATTAGGTTATATATATTTCCTGAAGGCATATAGGTATGCATGATCTGGAGGATGAGCTGAAACTTAGTTTTAAGTCTTACTATTTGTTTCTTTGTGGGAGCAGGGCATATTTTATTCCCCGTGGAGCTGATCCAATCCCAACAGTTGATTGGAGATAATCCATCACCCATGACGTTGCTAACTCTAACATACTCTCAGTCCCATAGGCTTACCATCAACAAGTATTCTGCTTTTGAAACCGCTGGGAAGCTTCCATGGGTAATACCCTTTCTTGTAAACTTAATATATAAACAAAATTGATCACGTAGTGCAGTCAAGTAGTTGTTAGTTTCTAGATTGGTTCATGGCCTTCTCTGTTGTATTAGCATCCATTTTGACACATTACATATGATTCTCCTCATTGGACTGCCATTTTATGCAATGCTTTTTCCATCTCCTACATTACGATGCTTATTTGCTATATTTTGCATTTCAGGGTAGAAGATTGTATAGATTGAGACAAGTTATTTTTGACATTTGAGTGTATGGTGCGATTACTAGAAAGATTCTTTCAGGTGTTAACTTATATCTTTTCCTCATGTTTTTCATTTTTCCTTCAAAAGTTCCTCTACCTAGCTAATTAAAGAAAAAGAAGCATTGGTGGATCGACCAAATGTACTTATATAGAGTACGAAAATCCTTAATAGTTGTTATGCACTATTATATGAGCAGGACAATGCACTACTATTTTAATATGCTTGTTTGACTGATAGTAGATAACTTTATGTATCCACCATATCCAATCTTCTATCAATGGCTAGGATTCCTATATGAAGAGAAACAGAACTATTAATCCAATGAAGTATAAACTATGTTTGATATTGTATCTTCTTGGTATTGTATTGATATTAATGAAGACCTACAATGTGACTTCTTGGAGGGTCTTGGTCTCTAGGCATCACTCAAAGGTCATAAATTGATAAGCTTTTGGTTGAGAGTTGGGACTTGTGAGTGATTAGGTTTCTTTTAATCTCTTATAAATAAATTGTAGTCTAAGCAGTCATGGATAGGTGCTAACTTCTTTTGGAATTCTGCAGAAACTGCCCTGCAGCACAACTCTCTTTGGTATTTGTTTTACCCTATTTACTGATCTTCAAATATACTGAAATTTTGACATGTTTCTGTTTTGTTAGTTAACAAAGGATCTAGAAAGTTTCATCTTATTCCGAAGTAAAGTGACTTTTCGGTGATTCTTCCAAATTTGGTCTGCATTTGGGAAAGTTCCAGCATTTTTAATGTATCCTCTGATTTTCTGTTGAGATTTGAACTCCTATTTGAATCATTTGACTTCTGATTTTTATGTATATTGAATTATGCATTTCAAATGGTTGTTTCAAAACTGATTTCATGTCAATTGGACTTACAATGAATTTTTGGTGAATTTTCTAAGTTGACCATGCTGCTGAGATTTTTTTTTATATATGACTCCTGCAGTTCAGTCAGATTGTGTTCATCTTTTTCTTTGCTATCCTAAATCCGAATTCCATGAAAATTCAGTATGTTAATTAACATGTTTACTATGCATCTGCAAAAGTTCAAGTTCATGGCTGTACAAATGAACTTTAATAAATTCCCAAAGCTAAGTTGTTCATGCCTTAACATTCCAGTTCACTTACGTCTCCCTTTTGATATGTGATGCAGATTGCTTTAACTCTTTCGTGTCGATTTTACTGGGAGAGGAGAGCTTGCAGATCGCCATGTCAATTCCATATATATATATATATATATATATATATATATATATATATATATATATGGTAGATAGCTTTGGAGTCATATTACTCTGTAATTATTTATTTTTGGGTCAGAAGTAGTCTAGTTTTGCTTGGTGTTCTCTTAAATTATGTTCTGAATTGGCTTCAAGCCTTTTGACTTTGATGATATAACAAGCCTTTTGTATTGTTCCAAAATGAATGATGTCTATATTGTTCACAATCAACACAAGATTACAACATATGTTGTCTCAACATGAAAATGAACAACTAAATCGTACCAAAATCTGTTGTTTCTTGTTATATCAAACAACAGAAGTAACAAGTTATTTATATTTCAAATGTGCTTCAAACAACAAAAGAGTGATCGAGTTTCTTACCTCAATCAAACTACACAAGTACATGATTACATATAGTTATATTGTCTATCAGACAACATAAATACTTAAAACAGTGGTTGGAATACAAGACAAAAGACATAAAAATACATTCTTCACTACTACAAAAATCAAATCAGACGACACCTCTCAGACGACGCTATGCAATTATCTGTCGTGTGATTGAAATTTTTTTTTTCAAAAGTCGTTTTTGTAAGAGCAGTCGTCTGATAGGGACTTAGAAATTAGTTCAGAAGACGTTTAAGATAAAAACTGTTGTGTGTCCCTTAAAAAAATTGAGCACCAAGTTTCTCACCATGTAAGTGGTGCTAAACCCCATATGAAACCCCAAATTTTGTCCAACATGTATTGATCATACGATGAGAAATGATATAACTGTGGTCTAATCAAAAGTTTGACATAAATGAGGGAGATTTCCCACCACCATTTTTCTCCAACTCCCCAAAAGTCAGGAGTTATATTGATAGGAGACAAACCCCAAATTTAAATGGCTACATTCAGACCACATTCTTACACAAATCTGTTGTGTGAGTCCTTGTCCAACTTAATAGGGCCTCACAAACCTAGCTGAAACCGTAGCACTTAAGCAAAAAAAATAACAAAACTGACCCAAAACCAAAACCCCCTCTCGATAGCACCTCACTCTCGACCTCACCTCACTCTCAAGTCTCAACAGACCCAAAACCAAAACCCTCATTCTCTCTCTAACCAATCTCATCTCTCTGCGTGAGATTGTTGACCGCGAATGGGATTGAGCTGGTGAAGTTGTTAGAACTGAGATCGAGCCGATTCAGCCTCTCCAGATCGAGCCAATTCCCTTGGAGGGAAGCACTATTGGCGAAATCTGC